>NC_092859.1:73102796-73172033 GCF_032062135.1 Pyxicephalus adspersus
AATAACAGATTACCACATTTTATTCCAGAAGTCTAGTATCTGCAAGCACTATACTAAAGGTTTAATAAGTCCATATTTTACTCCCTGTAACCCTTAAACCCCAATGGAAAAAGGCGTAAAGGGTCATGCTAGCTTGAAAGGATCCCTAAGAAATCATGGACATCTTGCTATGTCAATATCAGACCGTGCAATGGTCAGTTATACCTTATAGCAAGCAACAGAGGTTTGCGGTGGAGGCTGAAATGTATATTTCTACACATCAGTTTGATGATGGTAAAATGTCATCCCTATGAATGGGTGGATGTGTGGACTGATGGATAAATGGAGAGAGCAAAGAACATATTTTGTAGTGCACATTTCTTACTGCCATTACTACAGAATTGCCAACAATAAAACTAAGATTATATTTCTGATTAGCATGGAACTAAAATCAAGCACTGTTGTTTGGAAGTTGGTTGTCATGTAACATTTTACTTTTTTATAGTTTGGAAAAATGTAAATGCTGTTTTTTTTTTTAAATTGAGAAAAAAGTCTATGGAGCCAATATTAGCGCTGCCATTATCAGCCAGTCAGTCCTCAGCTTTCAATATAATGTCACGGTGAGATCTTTCATCATTTCCTATATGATAATTTTGTTTTACAGCTATGGGTCTTGCAAAAGATGCTAATGAAAAGGGAAAGACTAATCTGCTGTTCAAACCATCCAGACAACATAATTGATTCATTAAAGGCTCTTTAGGGCTCATTACATTGCTCATGTTACCCTACATTTTTGTTAGGTATATTGCAAGGTAAAGCATAATGTAATAGTCGTAAGTGAATGCATACTATCTTGTGGTGTATTTTTAGAAAAGCAAAGACGCTGAATTTTCAAGTGAAAATTCAGCACAGTGTAAGGCAATGTGCACTGGTACATGTGTCATGGTGGATTAAATGCTTATTTGCCTAGTGGTAAAGATATAGGTACAGATACTTACCCTATTGCTCGCTCCTTCATGCTTCCTTCTCTATGTGTGACCTGTCCCCTGATGCCACATCACCTGCAGTCATGCATGGTACAGAAGGATGACAGTAAGATAAGTATTTGTGCATATCGCTTCCTCTATCCAAACATATAACATACCCAAACGTAGGCTTTAAAATCGTACAAGCTCACATTGGATCAAAGTACCCTCGTGATTCGAGCGCATCATTCCTAAACTTTTCTGTTCTTCTATTTTTATCTTTTTGGACATTAAAATTGTTGCAGTTTATTTGTGGCTTGCTTTAACATTTTCTCATCATTTTGTGGGATCCTGTTTAGGGGGACCTAGGTTTATCCCTAAAACAATATGCTGTTGCATATATATATATGTATGGCCAGCAATGCAGTCAATGTACTAGTTGATCAACTCCTGTAGGATAAATCTCATGTCTGCAGTCAGTGGAAGTGTGTTGATTGTCCAAGGACTATACACCTGTAATGAGAGAAAAGCATTAAAGCTGGAATCACATCCATGTGTCTGTCTATGTTGTACAGGCAACCACCAGCTAACTACTTACCAAAAGCATTTAAAAAGCAGTGCATCACTTTAGTTATTACATTTACTCATTTAAATACTTTTAAATAAAAATTTTTTTGTATAAACAAAGTTAAATTGTAAATGTATTACCTTCTTTATACTATACTTTACTATATATTTACTATATACTTTACTATATATATAGTACTATATATTTTGATGGCGCTGTTATGCAGAAACAGCTGTTAGGTCTTGCCTAATAAACCTAATACACGTTGAGACGTCCATGCTGCCTGATCCCTGGAACTGTACCAGATGTACGCAGTGCTGCAAGACGAAGGCTGGCCTGTGAGTGGAGGTAAGTATAAAAAAAAATTATGAATTTTCGAAAATCCGGCACTCCTCAGGTCTGGAGGTTTCCAGATTTTTGATTGTTGACCTGTACTTTACTATACAACATTTTGGCAAAGTCATTAAGGTTTATTTAATTCACACATCTTATACAAAAAATCACTATAGATTCACTATAAAGAGTTTGCACCATTAAGGAAGTGTTGGTATCAATCAGAAAATAAGGCACAAGGAGGTTGTATAAATTTATTCCATTTACAATATTTGCCAGTCAAGTATAGCTAAATACATCACAAGGAAGGAGCCAAGTAAATTTTTTACCCCAGGCACAGAGTGTAAGCGTTGGGGTCAATAGGATTTTGTTTGTGTCAAAATTGCTTTTATACCCTTATAAATTATTGAGAGCTCAAAATCCTCTTGAAGTAGGTTGATGTAGTCTAGAAGGAGGTCAAATATAGGCCAGGATTCTGAATGATCTTAGAGGCGTCTCAAACTGATGTCAATGCAAGCAGACAGTACCCTTCACTGTGGTTTGTTTAAGCCACTTTCCATTTGCATTTTTTCTTATCATATTACAAGTATTTTAGAAAAGTAGATTACTGAAATTGTGGTACATTTAGTATAAATAAAAATAATATTATTAGAAAGACACCTTCTATTTGACCATATTTAAAGTCCTGTACGCCAGTATAGAAAAAAAAATATATCATTTTTTTCTGCATTATATTACCTTTCCTCTCTAGGTGTATGACAAAGGCCACATGTGGTCAGCTCTAGTTTACAAGCCTATCTCTGCATGTGTTTGTTACTACCATTATCTTAATTAAATTAACCTAAACATTGATAAAGAGTCTTGATGAACCATATGAGCAGTTTTAACTAAAAAAGTCAGCGCTGATTTTCAATAAATTGGAGCCATGTAAAGACACCATATTTTCTTATCCTGTGCATCTCATTTTTGTTTTTCTAATTATACAAAGAAGTAAACAAGCATTTTAGCACAGAAGCGATGTGATAGAAGTTTGGAAGCAGTGTATTCTCCACACTATGAAGAGGGTCATGATGGCAGATATGAAAGTGCTGCTGTAATAGTACAGCTCTTATAAAAGTTCTCATCTTATAAAAGATGCTCAGCTGCATCTGGCTTCATTTCTATGACATTTCAAGTTTAAGTATTGCCTAGAAAGTAATGTGAGTCTCAGTGTTAAACAAAAAGCACAAGTAAACATAGATGTGGATACCCTTATGAAAGCAGGAGAATTGGGGCTGGTTGTTTCTTGGTGGTTCACATTTGGAAATGTCTTGAATGTTGAAGATTAGCTATAGTAGCAAGCAAAGCACATCTTTTTGGCACATATTGTAGACAATGGTCAGTGCATACCCAATGTCAGTTTAAAGCTTTTCTTGCCAAAATGTACTCTTATACATATAGACTAGGACATCACATTTAATTTTAGCATGGACTCCATTACTGGATGCAGCATCCTATTTAAACACTGAGAAGCCTTTGCGATCAGGCACCCATGGCATCCTAGTTAGGTGTCAAAGCATTTCCTCTTCAATATAGATAGAACCACAGCTGGGAAGTAATATAGAGCCCATCTAGCACCAGACTCAGAGGCCATTATACTGAGAAGGCCTACAATTTATGATATTTGACTAAGATACTTTTTAAAGAGACATGTACTAGTAAAAAAAAAAACACAAAAGATGCCGCTGATTACTTGTTCTGAAAGATCACTAACCAGAGACAACCAGGCATTTTGCATGTTCAGAGGCAGGCTAGCAATGGCAATCCTATATTTACATTAGTATAGGATTCCGTTAAGGAACAAACAAACCATAGCTGCAAGTTGACTTATTTAGGAGAGCTTTAATAGCCTTCACATGTATATTTGAAAAGGTTTTAAAAGCTTATCAAGCTGAGAGAAAAAGCTTTGAGTGCCAGGGAATGTATTTTTCTGCTTACTTCCTGTCTGGTAATCCCTTTAAAACACATTACCTCTTCTGAGCCTCCTCTGATGTGAAATGTTTTATATTCCACCAATAGGTAAATGATTACATGTATTTTATATTTGTAGGTCCTGTATATAACAAAGAACATATGGCAATAACCTAACATGCAGTTGCATTTTCCTTCAGTAGTAGGAAATTCATTTTCAGAATTTTGATGTCTGTTAGTATGTGGAGCCATGTTATTCTTAAATGACTTATCCTTTTAATAATAAAAACATATTCCACCATGATTCATTGCCCATTTAATGCCTCATGCTTTCTTGGGTTAACGCCATGTCAGTATTGCATTGTTTTTCTAAAATATGGCTGACCTACTGACCCCTCCTTTAAAGTTAGAGCTAAATGAAAATGTCACACTGTCAAATTCCACCCTTCAATTACTGCTTTAACATCTCCAATATTCATATACACAAGTAGAAATAATTTGCAGGTTTCATTGACCTAGTTCTTTCGATAACCGTTAAAGGGAAGATCTATGCTGGTTTGGTTCTATAGCAGACTATGGGTTAAAAGATCTAGTTCAGTGGATGGTGCCAAGGGGAGTGACACAGTTTTTGGAAGTGCTTATCTAGCACTACTTTTTTAGGTATTTACTTATTTTTTGTCCCAGGGGACCTCTTCCTTAATCACATAACCATTTGCTGTAACTATACTATTTGTATTATCCATGTTACAGCTTCACCACTTCCTCCATCTGGTTAAGAAAACTAAAAAACCTGGATCAGTTACAGGTACCTTTCCTATGCAGCTTTAAAACTGATATTCTGAAATTAGGTAGCAAGTGACTTTATGAACAGAATAATTTAAAAGTCAAATTTAGTATCACAGTGTGACATTTGTTGAGAATTCAGTGGAGTGTTTTTATACCATAAAGCACTTTTCATTAATTGCAACTATACCGGATAGGCAAGCAGGGAACAGGAATGAATATTCCAGATATATGTCTGTAAGAATAGGTAGACATGGCTTAAAGGGCTTTAGAATGAAAGAGGCTATGGGGGTGGGGGGGGGGCAGGAAGGGAGTGTGGGAATAGACCAGTGGCATCTGAGCGATTGCAGACATAGTTAAATGTTGTTTGGCTACTTTGGATACAGTTAATTATTTTAATACTGGATATGGAATTATTTGTATACTGTTTGTTTTGGGGGAGTGATATTCTGCCCATATTAAGCTGATGTCTTTTATTCTGGGCCCCTTTTATTGTTTTAGCCATTCCTATCCACCTTTCATGTTTTTCCTTTTTCACGCGGCACATGCTATACACATACATACCATGGCCATAGTTCCACACACACTATAATAGAGGACAATTAGTCTTTAGTTTGTGAAAAAAAATGTATTTAAAGTATGAAAACTAGTAAAAGTTAAATTATTTCAAAACTTTGCATTTAGGGTAGAGGCCAGTGGGTTGAAGCAGCCACATGAGATAGATACCAGACATTACAATTACATTTTCTGGCATGTTGGTTTTCAACCAGCTACTGCTGTATTATCAGCTTTGCTGAGACCTAAGGAAGCTATATAAAGTTGCCTGAGGCACAGTTTGTTGGTATTACTGACAGGAATCAACCTCAGTTAAGATTACCTTCTGAAAGTGAGCATATTTTAGTAAATGTTTTTAACAGAGCCAGTGACTTAAAAAGATAAGTATGCTTTCCAATAACGTGCACTTATCCCCCTAACCTGTGCTCCCAATTTAACCCCCTTACATATCAGTACCCTCCAATATCTTCCCACCAGCGCTACTTCTTTACACCTTACACATGTGCAGCACATTTCCAGGGCAGTAGAAAAACCCCTTGGAAGTCTATGGTGCACAAACTGGGGACGAAGAGAAAGATCATTTGGATTAGGTCAGGGTAAGGGGTAGGGAAACATACGTGTAGGTGGTTGGAAAGTACACTTATTTTTTGGAAGATCTGCTGCTTGTGGTGTTCATACCTCGACAGGATAGAGCTGTTTGCTAGCTCAATGTTTTGGGTGTTTGGTATATACCTCCAAAGCAATGCCCCTTCTTGAGATTTTGAACTAGCAATACCATTCCTTTGCAAGGTTTAGATGTAGAACGAAGGACTACTAACACAAAAAAAGTGAGGTCTATATGTGATATATTGTACAGCCATAATAGGCGTATTACAGCCCATGGCACAAGAATTGAAATGCTACACTATTGTTATGACGTTTATATCCACTTTTATTTTGGACATACCCACATCAAAATCATGGGTCTTTAAAAAGACTATATATAGGTACCTTTGAGGACTTCTATTTTATTTAGGAAACCAAGTAATCTTATATTTATTATGATTATCCTAAATATCAGTTTTTAATATGATTATCTTACAATTTGCTGAATTGTAAAATCAACCAGCTTGTTATTACCGGGAGACTATTGCCCACCCCTTTCTCCCACCCCTCCCTAACCCATTCTGTAAATTGTTCAATGCTTCCTATTTCCTGTTCAGGGAACTGATTACTGATTTCTGCTCATCCACATTCATTGTCCCTGAAAGTCCCCTTGTGCTGACTTTACTTTTCTTCTCTATCTTAAACTTAAGGGGCATTTAGATTTTTTCACTAGCAATTAGTTAAATATAGGAAGGGGGAGAGTGGTTGGAAAACATCTTTAATACACCTCCAACTATGTCTTACATTAGTCACACTATTAGTATGAGCAGTGTATTATTTACATAAAACTAAACATGGATTTTTAGCTACTTAGGACTTAATTTTAAAGCACACAATATAGTTCTGAATCCCAGAACAGACAGTGTTATATAGGAGACAAACAATGCTGCTGCGACTTGGCTGTCACATTAGTAAAGATGACAGACTGTGTCTCAACTGTAAATGGTGTGCTAGTCAGAACGAACAAGGGAGCGGAATCACACGGATGCATGCATAAACACGCTGAGAGATCAAATGATGAGAAAATGAAAATCACTGAGCTTCATTTTCATGCTTGTGCAACAAGCTGATGTATCTGAATTGTATTTGTGTGATGGCCATAATCAATGGTGTTTGTGGGCAGAGAATTTTGTTTGTACCAAATGACATTTAAAATAAAATCAAAAATGTGATTTAGGTAATGTTAGTTGTATTGACATTGGTATGGTTAGAAAGTATTTACAGGTTCTATAGGTAGACACTGGCTAGACTTGTGTATTAGTGCTGTAAAGTACACAAATACTGGAGAAAGAACACATTGATCTGTATATTTAAGTGATAGTTAAGCGTAATCATTTACAGTTAAGACAATTTAAAATTAGATGAACATGTTGTTCTTAATTTATTGTTAGTTATATTGCCTTTTGCCCCATTTATAAAGTAGATGATTAGCTAAAGATTGCCAATTTTAGCAAGATCACCATTTATAGTATTACCATTTTATTGAAAGATGGCACTTGTTATATTTATAAAGGTCAGTCAGCCTGCTTTGCATTTCATATAGGTTCAGTTTTCAAAGGTGGCAATCTTGTTGACTTCTTGAGTCAGCTTTTTACTTCTTCCTGGGGCATTATTAGCCAGATTTTCTTCATGTCTTGCAAAAATGTTTAAGAAAAAAAGTGATGGAAAGTTTCCAGCAATAACTCAACACATTTTTGTGGAACAGAGAAAGACAGAACCCTTTTTCTGTGAACTATTCACAGAACTATTTTTCTGTGCTCCATTTGCAGTTTTTGTCCTTCACAGACAAAACTACAGTCATTTTGTAAAATACCCAGATAAAGCAATTTAGGTATATAACTGCAGACAGAAACTTCAGTTCATAGTAGAAACCTTTAGCATTGTGACTTATTTGAGTACAATATGTACAATGCTGTGGCATTAATATGCTACAGATGCATTGGAACATTGCATTGGAACATGCATTAACATTCATGATGCAGAAAGGCTTAAAATAGTGTTTTCCTTAAGTATTCCTCAAAAGGACAGGTGTCATTGCAGTTTTGTAAAAAGTGATGTGATGGGTGAAAAGAATTTTCCTTTCGTATAGCAGTTTGTAGTTCTGATGATATGACTTTGCCTGACATGTAACCCCTCAATTGTCAATAGTCACAAACAACTGGATTTTTCATATTTATACATTGCCAGTTTTTGGGCCGTGTCTGCGGTAGAAACGTCCACATTGAAACGCTTAATCCATTTGGTAAATGAAGAGGAAATAATCTCTTTTCCTCAGATAAAACTGAAAAGTTTCCCATTGGTTGCCGAACGCCATTTCTCATTTACATGATCTAGCAACTATATTCAGGTAATTCCCATAACATTTTGTAATTATGGTAATTGGGAGTGTTTTAAAGGCAGAAAACTGTCAGATGCCACTCCAACAACATTACAGCATATAATTATCATAGCTTTCCAGCAGTTCATTACAGGGTCTATAGGTTTATTACAGTTGTTTACATCAAGCAAGTGACTGGTTACAGTGTTTTTATAGCAGGGACCCTCATTGATCTGACAACAATCTTTGAATTAAACTTTTCGTAAAAGAAATCTGGAAACAGCCTTTGTAAATCTTCTTTTGATAATGCTAACGGTGTTGCTGTTTATGGCTGCAGTGATCCAGAACAAGTAGATTGATCAAACAAAAGTCAAAAGCCTTTTTTGCATCCTTGTTCAGGGCTAGTTATTAAAAGAAGCCAATTTAAAGCAGTGAGTGAATTTTACTATTATCTTTTCTTTAAACTTTGCAATGTGTGTCAGCACTGTCACACGCATTTTACAGCCAATTCATAAAATGAGGGCTATAGTGTAGAAATTTTCATGCACTATGCAATTCTCTCTGATTAGCACAGTATAGAGCACTGGGATTGAAAGATAGTCAGTCATGTTAAATTGACAGGTCAAATGATCAGGATCTGTCCCTAACTTCTTTTTTTGACTCTACTGGGTTTGGCTATATAAATGCATTTAATAGCAAAAGGGACATTAATGCAGCAGCTATCTAACGATTTCAGAATAAGAAGATAGCAATTGAAACCTCCAATTATCTCCCAAGAAATGTTGTTTAGGTATATTAAGATTTGGTGGATCCATGGACAATTATGGGCCATTTCAGACTTGTGGCTGAGCGCAACGTTCATCTGCAGGCTCAACAACAGTCTGATCTGTTCTCATTCAATTGATTGGGTGTGGTTGAGAACTATTTTGTGCACACATTTGCGGTGATAGCAGTGTGGTTCCCGAAAATGGCAAGTCGCCTCTCTGGAGGAAGAAGATCACCACTTGCAACCCCAAGTCTGAAAGGCGCCTAAAACCCAAATACCATCAAAAGACAGAGAGAGTGGATGATAGAAAGAAATTACTATAACCCACTCTACTTATTAAACATGCTTTTCAACTGTACTATTCCCTCCTGTTGTTGTGACTCCTTGACCATCAAGGGACACAAGACTAAATCACCCCAACAGGGACACAGCAATAAAAATTGGTCAGATGTTCTAAACCAGAGGTCTGCAAACTTTTTCGGCCACCAGGCGATTTATGGGGTGGGCGGGAGCACACTAGGCCAGACTCTCTGAGTCCCGTCCTAATGGCTCTGCCCCCCCACTAGGAACGCCCCCTGAAGGGGGATCCCTCTCCTCCGTATGCATTGCGGAGGAGATGAATTTCTCTTCAGGGGGCGTTCCCTATTTACTGCGGCGGCGGAAGTGTTAACGCCGGCCAAGTGAAGCGAGCCACAGCAAGAGAAGGCTCAAGAGCCGCAAACGGCTCCAGAGCTCCAACAACCCCGGTAGTTTGTTCCGGCCTAACCCCAGCCGGCAACGCGCGGCATTAGGCCGTATAGGCCAGGGTGCGTTAGGGGGGAACAAACTATCGACTAAGCCGTATCTGGCCTAAAGGCCGGAGTTTGCTGACCTCTGTCCTAAACCTTTATTTTGTTATGCAACACAATCAAAATGCCTGGAATTGGGCTTTAAACCAGTTAACATTTCTTCTTAGAATACAGAAATGCTACATCTCTGGGTGGGAGTTTTTAAATCCACACCATAATGCATGCTCCTATTAAGAATTCAACGAGAGCATGCAGGGACACCAAAAATAGAGTGAGGACCTCTACAGATATAATAATACAGCAGTTGACTCAGCCTACTAGAATCATTCTCTGACTGGAGTATTGTTTTTGTATGAATTGACCCCTAAATGAGAGAATAGCTTTCCTTTAAGCTTTATATTCATGCCTATTTGAATCTGCTTGTTTGTGTTGGCTTTATACAACCTATAATAGCTGGTAGCAAAAATAATCCTGGATTCTATTTTTGCCAGAAAAAGTGTCATGTCCTTCTTTGTTCAATTGCATGTAATTAGGAAGTTTCCTTTGCAGTGAGACAGAAGCATAGAATAGTCGTTTAAAAATACATGAAAACTCCCTAGTGAAACTATAAGAAAATGTCAGCAGAATAAGGAGTTTTCTGTGCACC
The DNA here is from genome assembly GCF_032062135.1 of Pyxicephalus adspersus. Classification (NCBI taxonomy): domain Eukaryota; kingdom Metazoa; phylum Chordata; class Amphibia; order Anura; family Pyxicephalidae; genus Pyxicephalus; species Pyxicephalus adspersus. The sequence continues at coordinate 73,113,092 of NC_092859.1, forward strand.
TGATATCATCTATTGTTTAGCAAATTCCAGAATTACTGTAAGAATAGTTATAGGGATGTCAGGATTGGGACAGGAAGAAAGACATTTGCAAACCTATCCAAACCTATCTTTGGTATATATCCTGCTGAAACACAGTAATTGAACCTCTACATAGCTACAGGTCTTATATTTTATCTAGGGGTACAGAAAGCTGGCACGATATACAGGGCAGGGGTTTGTGCATAGTGTTTACAATACAGGGGTGTATACATAATGTATACAAAGCAGGGGTGTGTATATTGTATATACAGTGCAGGGGTGTGTACATAGCATATACAGTGCAGGGGTATGTACATAATGTATACAATAAAGGGGTGTGTACATAATTTATTCAGTGAAGGAGTGTGTACAAAGTGTATACAGGACAGATGTAAGTACATAGTGTATACAATACAAGGGTGTGTAAATAATATATTCAGTAAAGTGGTGTGTACCTTGTGTATACAGGGCAGAGGTGTGTACATAATGTATACAATACAGGGGTGTGTACATAATTTATACAGGGCACGGGTGTGTATATCATATATACAGTGAAAGGGTATATACATAATGTATACAATACAAGGGTGTGTACATAATGTATACAGGGCAGAGGTGTGTACATAGTGTAAGCAATGCAGAGATATGTACATATTGTATACAGTACACGGGTATGTACTGGGGTGTGTACCTAATGTACACAGGGCAGAGGTTAGTACAAAGTGTATACAATTCAAAGGTGTGTAAATAATGTATACAGGGCAGGGGTGTGTACATAGTGTAAACAATGCAGGGGTGTGTGCATAGTGTATACAGTGCAGGGGTGTGTGCATAGTCTATACAGTGTAGGGGTGTGTACATAGTGTATACAATGCAGGGGTGTGTACATAGTGTATACAATACAGTGGTGTGTACATAGTGTATACAATGCAGGGGTGTGTACATGTGTATACAATGCAGGGGTGTGTACATAGTGTATACAATACAGTGGTGTGTACATAGTGTATACAATGCAGGGGTGTGTACATAGTGTATACAATGCAGTGGTGTGTACATAGTGTATACAGGGCAGAGGAAGAGTGCTTGCAAAGAGAAGAAATCTCCTGAAAGTGAAGTAAAATCCAGTTTTATAAAATTGCCTTGGCATTGCGTGTCTCTAATCTAATACAAACATGATCAAGGTACTTGGATTTGCCTAGTCTTGCTGTTTTGGCAGCCTACATAACATACAGACGTTTAGAGCTTGTCCATAGTTCCACTTAGCCCAGTACTTAATACTACACCTATTGTATTTAAAGGGAAAAGTATGTGCTAGTACTTATTTCTTCTTTTATATACTATACTATTTCTTTTTTTATATGCTATGCTACCTAATATTGTTTCTTGTTCCATTTTTGTGAAATGTTTATTTTTTTATATTGTGACCATTCTTTCATTTTTTGATTGTAGCTCCTCCTGCCAGCTGTACTGAATGTGAATACCTCTGACTAGAAAGAAAAACTCAGACAACAAAAATGGATTTCGTTATGAAACAAGCTTTAGGGGGTAAGATTGAGCTTTTTATAGGTAGTTTTGTTCTTTTACTATTTAAATGACTTGCTTTTACTGTGATTATTATTGTCCCGTACTAACTGCAGTTTTAAACCCGTATTGACCTTCAGTCTGTATTGCAATTTCATTACATACATACAGTAACCAGGCTAAGGCCCATTTTGGATAAATCAAAATAAATGGAGCTTGTGACAGTGTATTTAGTGGTACTATACGGACCAATGCTGGAGAATTTATTCAGTAATGCTCTGTATGGCCAATCACTTAAAGCCCACCTACAGATTTCAAAAGAGAACTGAAATGTTAGAACTTCTGCTGCATTTCAATTGATGTTCTGGGAACTGTGTCCAGGATAGAAAGTGTGACATACAAATAGCAGTAAAAAGATGCCAATGTTTTAAGTCCTTCCCCACTCTAACCAAAACTAAAACAAAAGGCAGATTTTGCAGCCATTTAATGTCTATTTATGATCACTACCAAGACCTATAATTTATATTAATAATAATATAATTTTCTCATAAAAAGTAAGACAATCGCTATATTGTGATGCCTAATACAAGAGTAGCTAGAAGAAGAGAGTGATCTAATCTATGATCTACAATATCTTGTCCAGATTTACGATAAAGGATCATGCTATCATATGTATACAAGCTTGCCACACCAGGAAGATAGGCGGATATGCCAGAAGGAAGAAGGCTGTAAAATGTTGGTCCATTGCTCGGTTAATGGAAGCCTTCCTGCCCTTCAGTTTTATTTAGTGCGTTACAAAAAAAGCCTAAATGTTTGCCCTCTCTTTAAACAAACTAGGGGGATGCTGAAGGGCATGGGGCCCTTTTCATCATGTGTAGTGTAGGAATTGGGGCCTAAATCAATCTGTACTCTGAAGTTAAAGGCAGAAACAACAGGGTTACATTATTGTAGACCTGGACAGATGGGTATCCTTTCCAGAGAAGTTTATACTAACAGTAAGCTTTTAATTTTTTACTATGTAGTTGCAAAGCTTTTGCTACTTTTGGCTACTTTTTAACTAAATGCTTACATATAAAAACCAATCTCCATCACTGGTTGTGGCCCCTGCTACTATGGTGCACCTATAACATGGTCAATGCCCTTCTCTATACTGTTTAAACTGTGTTTATAGAGACACCAGAGCAAGCTCAGAGCCACAGTGATCCCCAGTGGTCTGCCACAGGTTCAACTATGGTCCCAACCTCTCCTACTTATGTATATAGAAGCATTTGTGACCCTTTTTTGCATGGTTCTAGCTGCAGCAGAGTGTGGTCTAAAGATCTGCACTGAACATGCAAATCTTGTTGCCTGTTAAAGGCAGTGGTTTTCACCCCAAATTTGTTGTTAGGTACAGTAAGCACTTGTTAAACCTGTGATAATGCTATGAGCTGATCAGGCATGATATCAGTTCACACTGTTTATTACCAGTTTTTGCTAGCTTCCCTTTTTCTAGGGGCCATTTGGCCATTATTATGCATGGTCAGCAAAGTAAATGTGTTTTGGTATGTTAGAAAAAGCCAATGAAAGTGCCATTAATATACCCAAGTTCTAGAGTCCTTAAAGAGACAATATTTTGTGGGCAAAGGGGTTGAGTGGTTGCTGTGTATTACTTAAACACTCTCCAGTCACTTGTCCCAAAACCTCAACACAGTTTTGCATTTTTCATGTGCCAAACACACATGGAATCGGTAATCATTTAAATCCTTACACTGTCCAGCTTTCAAACATGTAGCATTCAAAATTTCCATCATAACCTGCATAGAACCTTTTCTCTATGGCATTTTTTAATTAACCAGCAGTTCATTACTTTGGTAAATTTCACAGACTTTTTCAAGATGTCTTCTAAAAGAAAAAAAGGTTAATGACTTGATCTTCTTACTGAGCCACTGCATAAAATCATCCTAGGTTATGGATTTAAATGGCTTCAAGCCTATACATGAATATTCAGGAATACCACCTGCTGTGCACACTCTTTCAAAGGACACTACTGTACATTGGATTTGAATCATAATAAAATGATTGCAACCTCTCATTATCAAAATGACTTTACAATGCTAAACTATATTTTGCGAATATATGACGGTCTGGCATGAGTCTGTTTATTTGTATTTGATATACATAAACGGCCTTGCAGTCTATGCATATGAAAAACACCAAAAATTAAACTGTGTTCAAAAACTTGTACTAGTAGATAGATTTATTATATACAAGGTCCTAGCAGAAAGAGAATTCACCACATAGAGATCTATCTGTGGATAAAAACAATGATCATATGTGTATGGTACCATTACTGTGTTTAAGCTACTAGAAGAAGCATAGGAATAATCTACGGGACTTTGGCATAGACAGAGTCTAATGACAAACTCTAGGCTTTGCTAGAAAGCATTCTTATCTCCAGCTTGGTATCTGCAGCTTAACCGTTTCTATACAATACAAACCTTGGCAAGTCTGTTTTTAAATGCAGGGCATGCATTTGGCATCATCTAACATTAAGAATCTGTTCTGATTCTCAAGTATTAGAAGGATGCAATTTTGACCTAATGGACAGAATTGCATGTTTCCAATTAGTGAGTATTTTGAATAATGTTCTATATATTTATTGATTTATTAAATATAGAAATATTCATAGTATAGATAGGTGAAGCATAATGCTTAGTAGAATATTTGCTTAAGACATCACAATTTTTTTTTTTTTATGCAAGCAGTGTAAGTACCTGAATTTGATTTGGTATTAGCCTTATATATTTCCAATGGAGCAAAGCTGCACCGTAAGTGGAAGAAGCAGTACAATCAACCAATCAGTTCATGTGTTGACAAGAAGCATACTGTTGCTGAGCAGAATGTCATGAGCTTATCTCTGACTAATTGCACTGTCCAGCATCAGTTTTTAAATTGAAGCTTCAAATTGCATCAAAAGCTGATTTGGGTATTTTATCTTTAAATGGTCTACTCCTTTTTTTCTCTTGATATTTTTGGCTGTGGTTCTGCTTTATTGAAGTTCATTCGATTAGTGCAGTTACCCTGTAGTTTTATATTACAAATCTGGGATAATAACTCAGCACACACAGTGAGTGAATTTGAAGTGAGTTAAACTAAAAAGCACTGAAATGATTTTACATTTTCTACAATGAGACGTGGATTATAAAGAGATGCATGGGCATGCATGTAGGCTCAGCCATTGTCCTTGCAGATGATCTCCTAACTAGAATGCTGACTGACACTTGCAAACACATCAAGAAAATAATCACCCAGTATAAATAAATACCAAATAGCAGTTAGCCTTAATGCATTTCATTAGAATTATGACTTCTCCCCATAGTCTATGATGTGTTTGCAGGTGAAAATAAATTTTCTAAACTGTCTTACATGATACAAACTTGTAGTTTCATTATCTAAGGCATTTCAATATGTAGATTTAATGCTGGAAAGTTTAAACCATATTTTTAAAATTAGATGGATAGTCAATTTCAATTACTGACAGATAATGAAGTGGATTTATTATTGATCTCCAAGACTGAATAAGATAGACTACCATGGGAAAACCTGGGTGATTTGGCAAACCTAAAATAATGTGCTATTAATTAACAAATGTTGTCAATCCTGGACCAGATCCATTCCAGGTTTGCTGGATCACCAGATGATAGTCTATCTTCTCCAGTTTTGGAGTGCTTTAATACATATATATTGTGGTAGATTACTGGGGGTTGCTCATGGTAACAGGATGCTTACAGGGCAGACAAGAGGCAGCAGACTCCAAAAGTTCAAAATAACAGCAGTATTTATTTTCTTAGCCTAGTGTTACAGCACACTCCACAACTTTACAACAAAATATGAAACAGTACCCCAGCTGGGCATCTAGCTTCCTCTCTGCCTGCCCTCTCTTTCTAACACTATATCACCACTGGCTTTCCTGGAGCTTTGTCCCCTTTACCTGCAGCCTGGAACAGACTCTGGCTCCGTTCCCAGCTTGGAACACACTTCTTCTCAACCTGGAACCCTCTGGCTGCCTTCTCAGACTTGAACCCTCTGGCTGCCTTCTCAGCCTTGAAACCTCTGGCTGCCTTTTCAACCTGGAACCCTCTGGCTGCCTTTTCAGCCTGGATCCCTCTGGCTGCCTTCTCAGCCTCAAACCCTCTTGCTGCCTTCTCAGCTTGGTACCCTCTGGCTGCCTTCTCAGCCTGGAACCCTCTGGCTGCCTTCTCAGCCTNGAACCCTCTGGCTGCCTTCTCAGCCTGGAACCCTCTGGCTGCCTTCTCAGCCTTGAACCCTCTGGCTGCCTTCTCAGCCTTGAACCCTCTGGCTGCCTTTTCAGCCTGGATCCCTCTGGCTGCCTTCTCAGCCTGAATCCCTCTGGCTGCCTTCTCAGCCTCAAACCCTCTTGCTGCCTTCTCAGCTTGGTACCCTCTGGCTGCCTTCTCAGCCTGGAACCCTGTGGCTGCCTTCTCAGCACATTCCAGCCTCTGACTGATCACACTACAGCCTGCCACACACTGGCTGATCATCTTCCCCATCTTGCACCTGAGTGCAGGTAAACATAAGCCAAATCAGGCTTGGGCTGGGCCAGGGATCCCACCCTTTCACTCCCTTGGCCAGCTCCAGGGCCTTATAGTCCCTGGTTTCTTTCCTAGAAAACCTATCCAAACCTGTTAATACTCTCTTTCCCTGGAGCCTTTAACACTTTCTCTGCATTTCTTAGGGACACACTGCACACTGTCACTGTGTATATATACATATATATATATATATATATATATATATGAATTGTAATTATTACTAGAATTGATTTGTTACTGCGATTTGGCACACTAAAGAGTTATCAAATAATTTAAAGTCTAGACGAAGAAGTCATCCCAAAAGCTTCTATTTTAGCAGCTTTTAAAGTGTTTGTAAATCCACACCTAATATTGCATACAGTAATATTGCCATCATTACTAAAGTAATAAACAGTTTATGAAAATGAAAATGTTTCCTACAATTTTTAGTAATTTTGTCAGTCATCTGACTAACCAGCTTTAATTCACTCGGGTGAGCAGTGTTTTTGCATCACCCAAAGTAGGAAAGTACATTTCCTATCTGTGTACATTGCACTTCAACAGAAACTGCAGCATTTGCACACTGTCCACAAAGACACAGCACAACTGTACATCTACACGGCATCCTATATCTGCATACAGCCTCAATGAAATGCAAACTGACCATTCCAGCATGAATGTGCTTTCATGTTAGCTATGCTCAGAATATTAAAGCTAGGCAGAGAGATTGGTAGGATCAATGAGGTAGTGCGAATGAAGGAAACAAGAAAGACGCAACGCACAAGAAAGACGCAAAGACGCAACGCACAAATTTTGATCTGTTCAAACATTTTTTTAGTTGAGAGACATTTTAAGTTAGCCAATAAAAACATGTGCAGCTCAGTGAAAGATGACCACATTTTCCAGGTATCCCCGCATCCTCTGAATTAACGCTTGTACGCATATGTGGGAGTTATGTCATTCCAGCCTGGCAAATCCAGATGGCTAAGGATTGGCAACCCTAAAAAAAGAGAAGAAAAAGATGGTGAAGCCCACAACACAATAGGGGCAGGGGAGTATTTCAAAAAAAAGGAATTAGGCAGTTGAAGTTATTTTACTGCAGAAGGGAAATTGATTGTCCCTTCTGCAATGAACAACCATGATCATGGTCACCATTTTTTAAAATATTAATTTAGTCCTGCTTAATTCTAATCAATCAGTTCTGTGAAAATATGATTAGGAACTATTTATTTTGAAGCTAAACCTTTATTGAGAAATGCATGAGGGTTGTCATTGAGTGTCTGTTTGTGTTTATACATATATAGCTTTTCTGTTTTATCTTGCTGGCCAGAGATGCTTTGTGACTTATCTTATTTCTGCAAACAACTCATTTTGTTGTGCCTTTGTAGTTATACTTTAAGCCATTGAAAGCCAGGGAACAAGCATTTTCAGAAGAAGGTCAGCAGTGGCAGTCATGCAATGTATAATCATCAGAACAAGTTCTCCTTCTGTAAACTAAGTTTAATACTGTCTGAGGATTTGTTTCAAAGTAAGCGTTGCATAACTGTGAGTTAAATCTCATCCACGATAGCTGATTTACTAGAATATTTTAATCTTTAAATAGCATGAACATAATACAGAACTTGTATTAACAGCTAATCCTGATATGCACATCTTTGCTCATAATGTTTTATTCTCATAACCCCCTATTGTTGCATTTATTTTGTACTTGAGCGATAATTAGCTGTCAGTATGGCTGTATAGTTCCATTATTTTTTTAGTGTTAAGGCTTCAGAACTCTGTGGGCTATAGTTCTCTCTTATATAGCCTGAATTTGTGCTTCTAATTCCAAGTAGATCATTGGGTGATGTTATTATTATTTATCACAACACCAAATAAAGACACAGTACATAGATGTGTGACCTTTTTTATTTGCAGAACACTTGTAATTTTTAGAAAATCTTGTGCTTAAGATTTCTTTTAGATGGCACAGTCATGTCATGACCTCACACTTCTCTACTGCATTTAATCACTATAACCTGGTTATTAACCTACCCAGTTTTTCATTGGGCAATGAAAAAACAGCAACCCGCTGATGAGATCCCCCATGTGCTCTCCATTTCTGTAACCATGTTTTTATTGTTAAACTGACAGTACTTTGCAAGGAATAGAGCACAAAAGGGTCAGAGTTCTGATACTTTCTCGGCCAATATGACAGCTGCAATGCAGCTCCATCTGCGTAAAACAGATTTCATTCACTTAAGAACGACTTCTCAAGTGCAACGCAAAAGCAGCTCAAAGAAGTTAAAAAGCACCTGTCATTGAATTTGCCCACCATAGCCCTTAGACAGAGGCTCCAAATATCACACTCCATACACACTAACACAGTATTTGTTAACAGTTGGTTTCACTTACTTTAAACATTTCTAGATTTTGCAGGAAAGATGCAGAGAGTAGCACTGATATGATCAACATTATTTAAAAAAAGTTTTAATACATAAATATAATATCTTATCTTTTGTCCAGGGGCAACTAAAGATATGGGAAAGATGTTAGGAGGTGAAGAGGAAAAAGATCCAGATGCCCAGAAAAAGGAGGAAGAAAGACAAGAAGCCCTACGCCAACAAGAAGAGGAAAGAAAGGCAAAGCATGCCCGGATGGAAGCAGAAAGGGAGAAAGTTCGGCAACAGATCAGAGATAAGGTGCTCTATTATGATCAGTTTCTATTGAAAACTAGCAGATATGAACTGCTTCATCAATGGGTTACATCCAAACTGTTTAATATATATTTTATTAGTGAAGACATACTAGATTGCATCAACATATCTAATCTCAACTGCAGCTTCTAGTGGTGGACCAAAATACATGTCAATTAGCAGAAACCAAGGTATCTCTGTAACTCATTCTAAAGACCCAGGGATAATACTCCTATAAATGTATCATTTTCTCACCTTAGTCATATCAATATATCTGCTCTGTCCCTGATATAAGATGATATATTGGTGAACCTGAAATGTAGAATCTTTTCATTGCCCAATGATGTAAACATAGCATTATATTTATAATCTACTGCTTTTAGTAGTTTCTTTTAGAAATCCATGACATGTCTGTCACAGGAAGTATGAGGGCAGCTGGGTTTACCCTTCTATATGCAGTGTAATACGCAAAATGGTGGCTTCCTGCAGGGAAATAATTAGGTCTCAGCAGGTTGAGGTTTTGTTCACTAAATATTCATCAGTCTGTTATTAATAAAAACATATTTTATATTCAGTAGTGGTTTCTCTATAACTGGAAAAAGAAAGATTTAACATAAGGATGTTGTCTTTCTGTTACTACTGGGTATCTTGATTACAGACTAAGAGATTCCTTATATTTCTATAGATGAAGAAATTTTAATGACTCCCAATAAATATGGTATTGTACATCTATCCTTCGGAGCCAAGAAAAGGAGTATTGGGTGTGTGCCTGTGCAGGTACATATTTAGCACAGGAGGTACCTAGTTCTAGTACCATGACTTACTAAGTTTGGCAGACGTCATGAGAGCACAATGGTAAACTTCAACAAGGACAGGAGATTCTACTTCTCACACATTTTTAAGTATAAGGCATTCTTTGATGGACTTGAGAGGCTGCCCATATTTGAAGCTGTGAAACTAAGAGTAAATTACTGAATGGACAGAAACAAATTGCTGAATGGGGATAGCCAGGATAACGGGTGGGGAGGAGTGTGCTGAATTCTTCTGTAAATCTATAAAACAACAAATGAGGGATCTAGATACCTGCTGCAGTTTCTAATTCTTGTAATGCGGAAGTCAGAGTGTCCAAGGAAATAGGACTAAGCACAGAAAGTGGACTGTATTCAAGTGTGCAAAAAAGGCAAAATGGAGTTCATCTTCGTTTCCTGATATAGAAACCTCTATACTGATGATACCTTCCCTACTGAGTCAGTTTAATAATGATAGTAAGGAAACATGAGCACCTATAAAGATATGAATCTGTAATAGTTTGCGATCAGTCTGTTGGGTTCTGGTATTGGAAAAATAGAAAAGTTGCTTAGTGATATCAGTGGCCTGGGTACACCTGTAATCAATATTTTAGATTTATATATTTATATAAATATAAAAAAGATTAGAACATTGATTTGCAATTCTATTACCTTAAAAAATGTAATGTTTAAAAAAAACATGACCCAAATTTATTTTAAATTAGTAGTATTCCTCCACATTTTTAACTAAGCATCCTTTATGTGATTTACCTTTGAGGTGGGAGACTGCCTAGTGTGAATGAAGATTGAAGGAAACTATAAAAAGCTATAAAGAGTCAGAAGTTATTTTATTTCCTTTGGTAACCAGTCTTAGCCAACTAAAATTTATATGAATAAAATCAGCTAAATGCCACCTACAGAACTTAGCAACTTCTGGAAGAAATCAGGAAATGATAAGTTATGTAAAAATCATTATCTGAATGTTCTCTGAGCATCTAATCACAAGCTAGTAGACTTCCGTGCATAAGAAACTACGACACCTGTATATGTGCAATCAAAAATTACTCAGCTGATATTTAAAAAAGAGAAAGCTATTATCCATCAAATTTAATCTTTTTAATGTCGCCAACAAAAAAGAGCCCCAGGTATGTCCCTCATAAAGTATTTTATATATATCTCTTTGTCTCTTTACAATACAAAAACTGTTTTAGTGCTTATAGCATAAGCAACCAATTTAGATCATCCATTTTTTTTCTTTCTACTTCATTGTGAAAATGAGGAGGTAATTCTGATTGGTTGCCATGGCTAATAAGATAAATTCTTCCTAAAACATTTATTAGTACGGTCAATACTGAAAATATTACTATCCCTAAATATATTGTAATAAAACTTGATGTGTAATGACCTTCCTGGAGGATTAATGATGTCTCCAGATTAGCTTTTCAACGCTTACTTTGCTATAGGACATTTTACTATCATTATTACTACTATTTGTAATAGTAATGTTGATATTGATTTTGCTAATTATTTACAGGACTGGTTGAAAATAAATGCAAATCTTTTGATTGGTTGGATAGCTCCCATATACAGAATTCATGTATGATAACTAAGAATTTAGCATTTTCCCGGAGTTCATCTTTGACTTGGTGGAAATCTTCCAGGTCCATGTGTTTCAATGGCAGTAGTTAATTCCCAGCAGGGAATGTCTGAGGGAATGTCAGATTCCCTGTTTTTAAATAGATCCCCTTGTGTTTATAAATTTCACAACAGACCTTTTTTACATTCAATGCCAGCACTGGATATAATTTCATACGCATCAGATCATTAGACAGCTTAGTTACTTGGTATTCTTTTTATGTCAAGGATAGTTTTAGCATCATTACAATGCATACCTGCCTTAAAGTGGATCTAATCTAAAAATACCAAAATTGTGAGCAGGCAGGGTCTTAATTGCTGAAGGGACAGTCGATGTCTCTTCTGCAATGAAACAAACTTATCTGCCTGATTGCAGTTTTTAAACTAAACTAACTTACTCCATCTTTACCTGGTTATCTTCCAAGTTCAGGATCTTCAGCTGTCTTCAGGCCAAAAATGATGTAACTCCCACTCATGCACATTCATTCATTCCTGGCAGCTATGTATACTAGGATTGTACACTGAGCCTAATTTTGTCCACTCAAACTGATTATATCCACCATCTTCAAAACATAAGGGTAATCATTCCGCAGTTTCAAGCTGAGATTATAGAGAACTATATACTACTCCTTATATAATAAAGTAGGTGTGCACAGAACTCAGGACAACACTGAAATCTTGACATGATCAACTTATTGAACTGATAAACCAAGCATTTTTAATTGCATATTTTACAGAATAAATAGAAAATAGAAAGAGTTCATAGAGTTGTATTTTTTTAATAGCTGGGATTGTGCATTCCTTTCCAAGGACATTGCATAAAGCTTGTAAAATTCTCCTGTGAGTGTTTTCTTTTACTAATACATAAAATACCAGCAGGTTAACCAGTTTCCCTTTGATTTGGTATAAAGGTGTATCTCTCTTACTCCCATAAGCCCAGCATTTATCATATATATATATACATTTAATGTATAAACTAAATAGGTATGCATTGGGGAAAACACAAGCATCATATAAAGTTAGAGAAATGAAATCACATTCTTACCATTGTTTTATCACGTTTTTCCTAAAATATTGCTTGTAGAGCTATGACACAATAAACATGATTATAACAACAGCTGGTGGAGGAAACATGCCTGTGCCAGGTCCACATTCCCTGCAGTTTTCATGGTGAAAGCACGAGTTTACAGAGAGCAATAATGAAATAAACATAGTTAGGATTCATCAAGCGTGCATGGTCTGTGCTGCATGCTGGACGCACAATAGCAGCTGGTTCACAGTGCCCAGACAATAACAGGAAATGTGTTTCAGATGAAAAATTACATGTATATCATTTACTTTGATCAGCAATCTATTCTGCAAATGTAGCTGGATTTATGTAATCTTATAAGCCTATTAAAATCTGTATGCCTATATGTATGTTTCATGTATTCCTTAAACATGGAACTCTAGGGCAAATTCCATGTTTCTGCTACATGCAACACTGCAACATATGACATTAAGTTCATGGTGTCCTCTGTCATTAGTATCCATTACTTATCTTGTTCAGCCATGTTTTGACATGTCAAATTTGTTCAGTGTAAATGTCTAAATTTTGCTTATTGCCAAAGGGGTGTCTACAGGTGTCCACGGTTCATTATGGAATGCTCTTTTATGGCAACATACAGTCTGAATATTTCCCTTTGAAAACAGTGATTCTTTTGAAATATTTACACATGGTAGAAAATAAATATGACTGTGGTTTTCAAACTTCCCAAAGGGGTGCTGCAGGTCAGAAATCAGTTGTCATGGCAACTTTCACATTGCAGACCTGCCATACCTCAGAAATCTCACCTTCACACACCGGGCCACAGAGGGAAAGAGGGATTCAAGGGAAACGTTCACTAAGCCAGAAAGGAGACGAGTGATTTTCACTGCGTCTCTGGCCAAAGGAGGCTGTGGGATTTCTAGGTATGGGGAAAAATATATGGCCAGAAACACAAGAAATGAGGGTGGTAGCAACCAGTTTGTTTCCAAGGCTCAGCTAGTTGTGCGTTGCCTAACACCTCCATACATTTTATTACATTGGTAAGTATTTTTGGATGGTTCACCCCCCTCAAAACACCCCTCTGATACATGTGCATCTAGGCTTGTATTTTGGGCTACACAGTCGCAACCACCCTTTTTTAGGGAAAACCAACATGTATGTTTTATGTGCCAGGGAAGCGCGCTCCTTTTTTTCTTTTTACAGTAAATGTAAAACAAAAAGAAGCAACAATGTAAAACAAAAACCTGGAAATGCTGAACTTGTGTTGGAAACAGTGTTAGCACTTTTTTCAAGCTAGAGAGCCCCGAAGGGGTCTAATATACCCCCGAGAAACCAGGGAATCTTTTAAAAAGATGGGCAATCATTAGATTGTCCTGAGAGTCTGAACAAATCATGTTTAATGATATTTTCACAGGGCAAATCGTGCATTAAAATCAAGGAAATCAAGTTTCCAAATAGAGAGGGTATTAAAAAGTGAATGTCAGCAGAAGTAGCCTGTGTAAGATTTATAAATACACCCCTATGTATGTATAAACCGTTGCAGAGACCTTTCACTTCTATGACGAGTGCATTCGAACAGTAGAACATGCCTGCGAAGGGTCACTGGGTCATTTGAATTTTTTATTAGGAAAGTGTGTGTGTGTGATAGGGTGACAATGCAAGAGCACAAAAAGCTACAGACTTCACTCTTCCAGTTTCTGTCTTCTATGCAGGAAACAATATACTTGTCAAAAGAATACCTTGTATTTGCCATGTGAAAAGTTAATAAACATCTGCCACTTACAAAGTCACACCAAAGGAAGCTGTACAGCTTATGTATACCTAAGAGCTCCAGCTATTTACCTATGTAACAAATATTCAGATATTAGTGAATTATGGAGGTAGAAATGGTAAACCACGCAAGACAGCATCTAAAAACTGTGTGCTAACTGAGTGCTAAGCTGACCCAAACTAAAATTTGTACTTTACATAAAAAGGTAGACAATCCTTTATATTTTTTCAAGTAAAAATAATATTCTTTTTTTTTTTTAAATGGGTGAAGCTCCTGGCTGCTGCTTCTGTGCATGCCCAATCCTAGGCATGCGCAGAAGAAGGCATTTTCCTACATTGAAGAGAAATAAATACGGATCTCACGCTTATGCAGTGGGATCGCCACTCTTTTTTTCCCCTTTACAGCAGGCTACGTCACCTGATTTTGCGCCTGCACAGTGCGAGATGACGTACCCAGAAGAATGAAGGAGACGGGGCAAGATGCTGGCGTCCGGCCAAAGGAGAATTCCAGAACAGCGCGGGACCTGATTGAGATGCAATCGAGGGATCTGTGGAATTAAAGAGATAAGTGTGTTTTTTTTTTCGCTTTAGTTCCACTTTAAGCTAAAAATGTCAGGTTCTTTATTGCAAAAGGGGCATGCTATGTTATTTATGCAACAAAACAAACTTACCTGCCTGTTTGCAATCTTCTGTAAAAGGTACCTTGAACTGCACAAGTGCAATCCCAGCATAGCTGGCTGGTGAATGAATTACCTACCTTACATATACACAGGAGTTACTTCCTTCTGGCCTGGCCAATCAAGATGACCAAAGGACAGGACAAGACTGGGTAAAAAAAAGCTGGCACCAGAGATGGATCAAGGACAGGTGAATCAAGTTAAAACTTTAACACCCAAAGAATGGACTCTTATTATTAACACATAACAATAATATTATAAGACATAATTACTTTTGCCAAAAATTTTAGGTGAATTATAAATGGCAAACAAGAAATTATGCAGCTTTTAAAAATTCTTCTGGTAGTCAGAGCTGTTGTGAACCATCTTGTTGTAAAGGGTAGTATTGTTTCAATAACAGTGTACAATTGTCTAGTGTATAAGAAGGATCGTCACTGCTTTCCCCTGCTGTTAAAGGAAAGTGGGATAGAATCAATGAGCCATGACTTCCTCTATCTGTTATTTTGTCACCCAGGAGTGGCAGAGACAGAATCAATGGTCCATGGTTCCCTTCTAAACTTGCCTCATTTAATACAAGGTCACCTTCAAACAAACACATCCGTTTCCTATTTTCTTTTTTAAGCCATTTTGCAATATTCATAAATGATGTAAAACCTAAAAAAAATATTTATCTACTAGGATGACAGTAATAATGTGAGGGACCAACAATAAAGAATAACAATGCAAATAATGTGACAAATTTAATGTTAGATGTGTAAAACACAGTTTAATTTACCTGTGGATTAAAAAAGCTATGAAATGTATTTGTATATTACAAGTATACATTTCTGAATCTGCATTGATACCTAATTCTGCCATTGCTTTCACAACGGCATTTAAACTAGGAGAGGGTCATCAGATTAAGAAGAGATGTAGACTGTAGGTAAAAAGGTCACTGTATTCCTTAGTGGAGGTTTTGTCATGTTTATAGCTTTGCTGGCGTATATAACGTGTATAAATCACAAACGTAACTGGACAGAATTACAAATCAGTTTGCAGATAAGACAGCTGATATGTGTATTTCATTTGTGTATATAGCTTTCTCCAATAAGGTTTACTATAAGGACAGGTCTCAAACATCTTCAGTGTAGTGATGCATGTGTGTAAATTTTGGTTACGTCACACATTAATCTGTGTTATTCTAATGCAACCCATTCATTTGATCACACAAATGGTTAGCAGGTGGTTAAAGTGGATTTATAGTCTGGCATAACAAACAATTTAAAAATTTCCAAGCTGCTTATTGCCTACACATTGAACATCCCTGCTTTGTCATCTGTGTTAAAAATACAATTTTCCTGATTTCACAGTATATTAGTTCTGGTAGCAGCCATTATACATGGTTTGGTCATATCCTGTTCACAGAGAGCTGTACACGTAAGAAAAGACACATTCTGTTGCTTGCATCAGTTCATCTATCAGGCAGATTAGTTCTGCTTTGCAATTAGAATCTTATTGGTCTCCAAAAACATCAATCATCAAAGTATTGGTAAACTGCTATATATTACATTTTTCCTTTTATGTTTAGATGTGCTTTAACCTTTTCATAATTACAGACCCACAATGAATTATCCAATATATGCTCATATTCACTGCATCATTATCATCACCAGTCCTAATAGGTCTCAGGATGACTTCAACTGTTTGGCTTCACTTTAAATTTAGATGTTTGGGAATAGAACATTGAAAAGAAAATCAGAAAGACTATATCATATTATTTTATTTAAAAATGGATAACCACAAATAGGTTAGATATAACTACTGTGATTTTTAATCTTATCAAAACTGAAATTGAGGTTTAGATTCTAATGATGTTACTTGCATGTCAGCACATTAAGACCATTCTCCAATTTGGTTTCAGGTAAAATTTTACAGAGGATCTTGTTATGACTTTAATTATTCATGGATTCAATGCCATACCCCATTATTTGGTTTCTATAACCCAAGAATCCCTGTCCTAGCATAATACTGCCAACCATCATTTATACTTCCCTTGTAGCTAAAAATTATAATTTCATTAAACACAAATATGTTCAGGTACAGGAAGTACCCCTTTAAGTCTTTAAAAGGAAGTAGAGTTTACTTTACATACCGGATCCCCTTTTTAGAAGGATGTAGACAAATACAGATCTCTTTTTTTACAAGAATGTAAGTATGGTTTCTTTCAGTAAGGCACTTGTATTAATGTAATATAATTAATGTAATGTTTATCGCCCCGTAATCACTGATTCATTTTCATGCCCCCATATTCATGTCTATTATATCGTTCAATGACATTCTTTTTTATCTCATTTCATTTAGCATTAATATTAGCGGAATGGATATCATTTCAAGGTTAATTAAAAGTCAAAAGCAGAGTACTGTCATTTTAGATTTGGTATTCTATCGCAGATCTGTTGATACATCTCTCCAGTCTATGGGGAGGCAGTGTCCTTATACATGAAGCAACAGACAGAACAGCTGCTGTCATTTATTCCTGCAATCTATCCCTGCCCAACTGCTTACACAGCATTTCAAAAGCAATTTAGAAAATGCTGTTATTATAGCAAGATCAGTAAGAGATGATAAAGAAAACAATTACTATGAGAAGATACAGTAGTTAATGCCAATCTGAAAACGTATTTAACAGTCTAGTAATAGGATTAAAAAAATGTTTGTAATGGTAGCAGGAACTTTGGCAGCATTATTTCTTAAATATTTTTTAGACAGGAGCTGTATTATTTTTTAAGCTAACATCTGATTTTTCAGAATGCTCTAATTTTTTAAAGGCAAATCAATAGTGCTTTTAGTGTTTTCCACTATTTGGAATTCAATTAAGCAGTAAACTAGTAGTTAATCTAACAGCATTTTGTTCTGTAATGTTTTAATCACTAATGCTTATTTAAAACTGCAAAGTGTGACTTGTGCATATTAAAAGCTTTTTTTTATTATGTACATTTATTCTTTTTGCAAAATCTTACAATGGTGCAGACAGGTATCTTAATATAGATGGCTACACACATTCCAAATAGATTGTAATGTCTTTTAGATTTGCCAAAAACCGTGAAGTGCAAAGGTCTATGATTTGAGGACTGGGTATAGATTGTGTTGATTGTTTTTTTTTAGGTAAGACTTTGGGTTACATGCTGTCTAAATTAAATTGTTAGTTTATTGTTAGAAGCCAGGTAGACAAAAGGCTTAACATCACTGTTCTTGTTGATTCTAATCCTAGCATTCTTGCCTCTACCATGCTCACATAACGAACAGGCCTTATAAATGAAATGAGGTACATTGGTGTGTGACAATGGTCAAATCCAAACTGAGCCAAACAAGAAGTCAAGAGTAAAGATGAACCAGTGGTAGCTTGCAGTGCCAAGAGAATGCCAATGGCACTTTGTTACCACTGAATAATTCAGATGTTGTCTGAAAGATGATCATACGTTGAAAACAATGTAAACAGCACAAGAGCTTAGGATGTGGACGAACAGACTATACAGATGACAGTGGTGTTTGTAGCCACTGGTAGTGCAATTCTTCTTTATTAGGGGCTATGTCTTATGATTTAAGTCTTTTTGAATGACCGTCAAAAAGGAACATGGAAAGCTAAAAGGCAGCATAGGAGTCCACCAGTCTGGGAGGATTTCACCAGACAAATAACTCAATATTAAAATTGTGCTGATCTTCATGAGATAATGTCACAAATCACTGCTTCACCCAATCCAATTGAGCCACAGTGAATGGCAAATAGTGGGTTGGCACAAATAATGAGATATAATAAGATATAATATTAGGGGCTATGTCTTATGATTTAAGTCTTTTTGAATGACTCTGTCAAAAAGGAACATGGAAAGCTAAAAGGCAGCATAGGAGTCCACCAGTCTGGGAGGATTTCACCAGACAAATAACTCAATATTAAAATTGTGCAGATCTTCATGAGATAATGTCACAAATCACTGCTTCACCCAATCCAATTGAGCCACAGTGAATGGCAAATAGTGGGTTGGCACAAATAATGAGATATAATGTATGGAGTAATGCAGAACTAAACTAGGAAGCACACTAGACATATAATTCACAACCGACTTTGGGGGCTGATAGTAAACCATTTCCATAACAATACTAGCAGTAACCTTGTGAGCTTGTGCTAAAGACATGCAATGAAATGAAATATCTGTCCATGGTAATGTTTTAAAGCATCTGATGGTTATCATCTAAACTTTATAAATACTTGTGCAAGTCAGCAGAGTTACAATTTTCATTTTGTAGGACTGAGGTGAGGACTGAGGTTTCTCAGGTTTTTCTGAAGTAGAAAGTCCAAGATTACTTGGATTTGTATTTGTGACTCCCAGTTGATGAAAAGTGTTTTAAATTGACTGCTTGAAATTTAGATATTTAATAATTGGGTTTTAAGATAGCACTTTTCTTTACAGGTAGTAAACTAGAGAAATAGTGTAAAACAAGAATATAAGAATGAGAGTGTAAAGCAAAGAAGCCAGACGCATAGACATACCTGGGTGGTAAAAAGTTATGTATATAGCTGATTTTGTCCTTTGTTGAAATCCTTTCTATATTTGTTATTATTAAGTTATTGGCTAGAAGCAAATTCAGGTTTTTAAACATTTGTAGGTTAAAACATTTTAATAAATTAGATTGTATTAAACAGGATCCCACAGGAACAGACTAGCTTGCCATTAGTGTTAGGTTGATTATAAATAATTAAGCATCCTCCCCCTCTTCTTGTTAAGGCAGGCAATTCTAGACTTTATTAGCCCAGTATGCTCTGTAAATATCACTGAAATTTAAACCTGTAGTTTATAATTATTCCTAAAATAAAATAAACATTTTAAAGAAGCAATAAAAAAATACATAAAAGGTCAGTTTATAAACTTGTAAAATGTGTTTGCTTTTACAAAGAGATCAATGCAAATTGTATTGCACAGTACTGATTGTGTTATATTGGCATTTAAATGGTATTTAAATTTTATTTTTGATTTATAATTCTAAGAAAGCAGTGTAAATATTATGCAATTTACCAAGAAGGAAAAAAAGTACTGCAATTGATAAGTAAAGGTTCAGCTATTTCTGTATTTTCTGTTCTAGTTATCCTTTAAATGATTTTTGTCACAGGGGATGCTCACTGCTGACTTGAAATTAGACTGGAACTGTTATATGCTATGAGGGCACAAACTGCATAGAAGACATCAGACTATCTTTCCAAGTCATCAGTGTGCCAAATAAAGGGGTCTGATCTCCAAGACAGAAATCAGAATTAGGGCACTGAAGCGAATCATCAGACGCGTTTTGCCTAGACGTCAGAAATAATGGGCTAGCATCACTATACACTATGCTTATTAGTCAATGTGTTCTGTTTACTCCCTTATGCATACCTTCTTCTTTATCCATTTTCTGCTGTACTTTTCATGCACATTAGGTCTGGGCTGGAGAAAATGGCGTGACAGCTCTGCCCATCTCTCTCTCATTTCACCTTTCTCCCTTTAGCTTTGTTTATTTCTGCTGATGCATCCGTTCTTATCATAATGTTCATTGTGGTGTAAGGAGTTTGCAGGCTGTGCACTGCATTTGTCCACTTAATAATTTATTAACTCTGGAGCCTTTCCATCTTTGACCATGCATCATATGGCAGCAGCTCTTTCAATTCCCCAGTAGGGAGAAAGTTTGATTTTAAAGGGCACCTGTACTGAAAAGAACATAGAAGCTGCCATTGTTGGTTTCTTTCTGAATATGTTAGTTTCTTTCTTGTCTCCTTTATAAGTATCAGCCTATCTACTCAAACAGATTCTCATCCATACATTGCAATAGTACATTAGCCCATTGCACAGATTCCTTGGAGGTTTGTTGTTGCCTGCCACAGACAGTTAAAAATAATGAATGTCATTGATATTTGAAACATAAAACTATCCAAATTCACTTCTACTGCTCTCCTGCTAATCATATCAGAATAGCTGTAAATGAATGTTGCAATGGATTATAGAGAATTCAGAATAAGGCAAACTGAGTGAACAATTCTGATTATATCGCAGTTGTGGTGTTTATTTTATTCATTAGCAGATCACTGATTCATTTCACTGATATTGCTCTTTACCATTCACTGCTTAACACAGTTGATTACACATACTAGGCATCTTCCTCCAAGTTGGTGTCATGCCTTCCAGCAAAAAGAAATCAGATTTGTTTTGAAAGCTTTCTTTTTCAGTCTACAGAGTTGGCAAAGAAATTGTATAATTCTAACCGCAAACAATCTCCTTTCACCTATGCCAGACATATTTCAGCATTCTTCTGACAGCACAACAGTAGCTGCCTGCCTTGAGGTTGGCTTTGGCTGTTAAGAAAATTTATACAATTATCTGTTTTTTTTTTTAGACCTAACACAATAAAAAAATATCTTACAAAATCAACATGTTTTGTAAAGAAAGTTTTCTCTTCTATGCTAGCAAATGAACAAAGCTGGGATGTTCGGAGATCCTGATATAATATATGATATAAAATTAGCAAATTATCTGTTTAGTGGTGTACAGAGACAGATAGGAAACAAAAGTAAATTTGATAAAGGATTCTGTAAAATAAACGTGAAGCAACTCTAATTCTTAATAATTAAACTCTAATTCTTATTAAAATATGATTCTTAGCAGTAAAGCACTGTTCAAAAAATGGTATGAAGGAGTTATTTAGGGGGCATTACGGTTAACTAAGAATAATTTGAATGATATTATCTGCAGCTCAAACATCATCTATTTGATTTGTACATGATGAAACAAAAGAAATTGTTGTTACATAGTATTTATTTTAGATTTTGACTGTTCGGGCTCTATTCTTTGGTTTAGAATCAGAGGGGAAAAGTAGAAGTATGGCTTACATTCAAGCTATATTTGAGAATAATTGTAGGGAATATGTTGTATTTCCAATGTTTCTAACTGGTTTACCTGTCTCTGTATTTGTTCATGTAGAGCTATATAACTCCTCCACCTTAGAGCAAAAATGGAAAAGCACAAGTATTTACAATTGACTTGCAATGCTAGAGAAAAACATGCCATTTTAAGGTATGAAGACACATGCAACTCACCCCTGCTAAAATACAGGGCATTATGCAGTGCCTGCGTGACCAGTCACTGGGCCTATGTGCTGTAATGTAGGGATGGAGGTCCCTGTGTATGTTCCAGCTAATTGTTGGGTTAAGATATTGGGCCTGATTGGATTTCTTCAAAGTCCATTGCTATTTGCTAGCAAATGTTTTAAACCCTGGACCAGATGTATTCCAGGTTTGCTAGATCACCCAGCTTCACTGATGAAAGTGTATCCTTTCCAGCCTTGCCGAGTTTTATTAAATCAGGCCTATTGGCAATAGCGTGGCAGAAGGCTCTAGTGTAGTGTTTTTTAAACAGGGCTCCATGGAATACAAGAGTTCCTTAGGAAGTTTCTAGGGATTCCTGTAGCAATTAGCAATTTATGCCTCTCAAGTCAATTTAACTGGCATCAATGTTCTGTAAGGGTGACATTCCTTTTGCTGACCAGCAATGTTGGAAGCATTCTCTGTCCTGACTATCACACTAATGTACTGTGGGCTATGGATATAGTAATGATAGCAGGGGTTCCCTGAGGATGATGGTAGGGGAGCTCCTAAAAACTAAATATGTATGTGTGCCTTAGATTTATGTCTCTACGTTTACTTTACCTCTATGGTATAGTTGCCTATGAAAAATATGTGCCTATGCTATAATAAGTAATCTGTGGAGGTTTTTATTGCTTAAAGCCTCTTTATCAGAAAGTAGGAAACACCATTATACTGTGCCTGCCAGTTTATCCTAAGTTTTGTATTTTTTTTTCTTCAAGTCTGAAATAATTCATTGCCTATCTGATTTAGAGTGCCTGCCAACGCTGTCAGTACCATCAAACCAAATGAGATAAGACCCATTGTCATATTAAAAAACCACCTCAGTAGAAAAAGAAAGAGTATTATAATTTACTTATACGTAACAGTGTAGCCTTCTCGTTTCACTCAGCAGTGATGGTAATAATTTGACAGGCTTCAGGTTAAATCAACTTAAATGCAAGCCATAGACTTACGCTCCCATCTGTGACCTTGTGAGATCAACTGTATGTTATCACTGAAGAGGTTTAAGAAAGTTCAATGTTATCACGCCATCTCCTAATATTAGAAAACCTTGTGCTATCTCTATCATCTCTCACCGGGAGCCACATTCCTACTGCAAATGTTTCATCTAATCATTAGGTGGGCGCAGAAGGACTCAGATTTTTAATATCCTGTCAGGAAGATGTAGTCGATAGTAAAAAGAAATAAATAAATGGGCCATTTCAGATTTTTCCATTTCAGAAAAAAATAAAGTTTCTATTTTTCCCCCAAAATAGAGACAAAATATGTCTCCTTTCTGGTGTTGTGTAGGTAGAATTTCCATTCCCTGTTATGTTTTTGATGTATGGTTCTAGGTTTCAAATCTGTGTGCAATGTTATCTCTGCTGGAGAATCTATAGATGATGGAATGAAAAGTTATTTTTCTCTGGTGTTACTCTCAGTGGCAAATGATGGTAAATTGCAGTTATCTAGGAGTTGAGATACCAGAGTTTTTACTTTTCAGTTTCCTTGGAAATAAAATATTAGGTGTAAGGCTGCATACACTCGTGCAATAATTATCGTTGGAAATGAACGACTAACGATGAATCGTCCAATAATTATAAACAAAATAAGTGCACAAAGACTGGCCAATGATGCTGATGAACGAGGAATGGATACAAACAACCATCCTGCGGACCTGATTGGGTGATGATCGTTCGCTATCTATTGTGTGTACGGTCATTCAGTGATAGTGGATTGTTCTGTGATACACTTTCTCCTGTACGTCACTTCCTGCATCGTTCGTTCAAACAATCATATCTAGTGTGTGTACATTATTGGTGGATTATATCTGAACAATCATATCGTTACAGCATGTACAGAATTGTGCACAATACGATCGTTCAAAATAATCGTGCATAATCGTTAATGGGTCTTTAATCGTTCGTTTAATTCTAATAATTATTGCATGTGTGTACATAGCCTAAGACCAAGTACTTACATGTGTTACATGTGTGTGGGTTATCTCATTCAGCCCAAGCAATAGTCCATAAAGTTAAAGCTACAAATAGGCACAACCACTCATCTCTGGCAAAAAATTGACATGCATAGAGCAGTCCATCAATGCTGCTGTGGATTGATAAATGATCGATCCAAAACAACTGCTGTTTATTCCTATGGAGAATAGCACAAAAAGGTTCTGCTTGCTTGGCCTCTCCCACTCCAGCAACAATTCTCTGGATATTTGTGACTTCTTCCCATATGGACACTGGATGAGGTGAAAGCTTATGACTGTAGGTGCCTTTAGGTGAGGATTATTAGGATCTTTTCAGTCCTCAAGTTCTCTTGATCAAAACAAAAATATATCAATGTTTGTATTTTATCGCTGAAATCCTTGCATCTCTGATTTACCAATTAATTTGCTTCTTTCTTCTGCCATAA
Organism: Pyxicephalus adspersus; assembly: GCF_032062135.1. Lineage (NCBI taxonomy): Eukaryota > Metazoa > Chordata > Amphibia > Anura > Pyxicephalidae > Pyxicephalus > Pyxicephalus adspersus. Next base: position 73,137,321 of record NC_092859.1, read on the forward strand.
CACTGGTGGATAATACATTTGTTATGATAGAGAAAAATAAAATATGTCAACTATAAATCAGATTTTTCCTCATTAATCAAGATTTCACCCAAGGTCAAACAAGGCCTGCTTTTGTTCTTCTTGTTTTATTGAGTCGTTACTGAACTCTTACTTGGAGCTTCTAAAGCTTACTTTATCAGTTTATGTGTGAACACATACAAATACTGATGATGGAACACAGTGTATTTTGTTGTCAGGTTTAAAGCCAAACTTAATGTTCAGCCTAAATCAATTAAATACATCCAGGTGCTTTAAAGCAAAGCTATTTTTTCTTGTTAGTGCCTAAGGATACATGTCAGATGATTCTCGTCTGATAATCACCTCAGGGATTGAATTGGACCAGAATCTGACCTGTGGACAGCGCTCATCCAGCATTGTTCATGTCCGTCCGTCCTGGGGGATCCACTAACGACGAACGATCGTAATGATCGAAACGGGTGCCGCTCCGTTGTTCTCCCCCTCTCCAGTCTATAGAGCAGAACGGTGGTGTATGTACAGCACACATTCATGCAGCACACATTCATGCACCTTATAGTCTTTTGTCATTGGAAAGGATTGTGAAAGATATCATGAAAAATCTAACGTGTGTAGCCTAAGAAGAAAAGTAGAAAAGTTCTTCCAAATTGTCATGAAGTGTGAAGAAGAAACTATAGCAACTTGGCCAAAGACAAACAGCTCTATTTATTGAATTACACAAACTGACATTTCCCTTAATAACCATTTATACCAATGAAAAGTGAACATTAAAGGGATTTGTCTATTATTATAGTAAATATTACCTTTGGTATAGTGTGGTGAATTGAGCCTATTGCTTTTATTTAGCTCCAGTTGTACCTTATCATAAACTCAGTTTAGGATGGTTTTTATGTTGTTGTGAGTGTGTTGAGTATTATAAATAGTAATATGAATTATTGATACCTGTACCTCTGTTACATGAATTATTATCATTATTATCTTGTTAGCAAGGGATGTGTTTGTTTTTTATAAAAAAAATTTGATGGTATTAAGCATTTATTATTTGGCAGTATCAGAATCAAGGCTCTCTAAGCTATTTATGGTGATACAACTTTTCTGTATAAATCCATGTATAATTTCCAAAAGCAAAGTTTATCTTCAGTCTATCATTATATAAAGTATATGTAAACCACATTATTAAAATATTATATAAGCTTTTACAGGATCTTGTTTTAAAATGTGTTTTTATTTAATACTTTTAAATACACAGCTTTTATGACTAGAAAGCCTGGTGAACCTACATGAAAGTCTTCATTCAGAAGACTCACTTCAAACGTCACTTCCTGGAATGATATGTATCTTTTATTTTGGTTCCTTTCTATATAAAAAACATCTAGTAGAAACTGTAATTAGTCATGCTAGTGCATATTGTACAGACATGAACCACTGTTGTTGCTGTCAGGAAGTCGATGCAGAGTTTTGACGTTCAGCCGATATTGGATTGAAAACATAGGAAGTGGAACATAGAACGTGTCAATTGTTCAAGGTGCATCTAGCTTAAAAATATAAAGAGCAGTGTGAAAAATACTTTACCCAACTGCAACCAAGTAGAAACCATATTTTCCTTGTAACATGGACTTTTTGGTTCTGTCATTTTGGCACTTACGTAAACTGACAGCAGGCACTTCCAATTTGGTGCCAACATTAATATAGGCACAAAATAAGTTAAACAATGGCTCAATTGTAATGCCTGAGAAATTTGTGACCTATGAAAAGTGGTAAAATTGTGATTAGTTAGTGACGTTAGTAGTTAGTGATGTTTTTCTTTTTTTATATTTATAGAATTTTGTTGTTTTTTGCTGCCTAAGGTGTCACTAAATACATTTCCTCTAACTTACTTACTTTGTTAATGACAACACAATCAGAACAGGACAAATATGTTCATAATTATTTTACTGCTGGCTATTCATCCCATGTATTTGTATATAGGGTAGTAGGACTGTGTAAGGCAAAATGGATTACGGAAATCCCCTTGTAAAACTTTAAAAAAAAAAATATTAGAGCCTAGCAGCCTTGAATGGATGCAACCATTTACCTAATATGGGGCCTTGGCTAGCAAATAACCAATGTTATAAGTTTTACAAATATTCCTGACACATTCTCTTTTTACTTTACAGTATGGTTTAAAAAAGAAAGAAGAAAAGGAAGCCGAAGAAAAAGCAGCTATGGAGCAACCTTGTGAGGGCAGTTTGACTCGCCCAAAGAAAGCCATCCCTGCAGGATGTGGGGATGATGATGAGGAGGAAGAGGAGAGCATTTTGGACACCGTACTCAAGTACCTCCCAGGTCCTCTCCAGGATATGTTCAAAAAGTAACCATAGCCAGCCAAGTGGACATCTTCTTTAGCCAAACTTCTTTTCAGCTACAAAAAAGGGACCAGCAAAGAAATTCTTGATAAATAGATAAATATAAGCACACAAATGGATGACATAAGTATAAGCAACATTTGTCTAGCCACACACTCTTCTGTACCAACAAAAATAATAAAAAAATAAAAAACAAACTTTCAACCACGAAGGCGCACAAACTTACATATTTGTGAACGCAAGGACACAAAACACCTCTTCTTCTTCTTTACTTTTTCAGACTTTGGTCATTATGCCATACATCATAACAGATGGACAAAGCTCACTGCTGCTCAAAACGCTGGTCATAGCAGTGACAAATTTGACAACTTTTGCCTGTTTTGGAACAGTAATTGAAATGTACTCTCTCCTGAGCAGATCTTCTAGCAGGATAACTCACTAGGGTTACAGTACGTGCCCTATACAAATCCACTAGAGATGAAAAACAAAGAAGGTCCAACTCTCCATTGCAAATTTGTAATTCAACACTCATAATACACTCAACACAATAATAATCTGTAGAGTGTTATTGTGTGTAAATAACTAGCTTCTGTCCCGTAAGGGCACTAGGATGCAAAGTGACAAAGTTCATATACAGATTTCATGTCTACTTTTGTGAATTTTGTCACGCACTTTGTGATATCTGGGAGCTTGGCATATGTCATGGGATGCATGTGGAGAAACCCTGGTGTGTTTTCATCTGTTCTGTACATTGTAAATTGTGTTTTTCTGCTTTTTACCTCCCCTGTTGTTATATTGCTTATGGGAACTGCAGTAGATAACTTCCAGGGTACAGATGTTCCTTCCAAAGAACACAAAGTAAAACATCGCATAGTTCTGGATAGGTCTGGATGCAAGCTGCAGATCGCTAAGCAATATCATTTAAGGGGAAGTATGACAGAGGAGTCCAGGGCGTAAAGTGGACCTACCAATGGGCTCTGATGTGGACCAAGAGACTTCTTGTTTGGATTTCTATGACTAATGATGCTGACTGCATGCTTAGGAAAATACAAGTGTTTGATGCCTTTTAAAAAAAATAATTGAAGCACTGTCTGTCTTAGTCCTGTGCCTATCACCATAGTTATACTGTTTACATTCATAACACAAGGACCAGATAAGAGCTGGGTGCCTGGTGTGTATATATAGGCATGTGTACATTTGTTTTCAGCCAATCTTTTTTCCACTATGGTAGTGTTTTGGAGTTTTTTTTATCAGACCAAAGTGATTTATCTTTTTATATGTCTATCAGTGTCTGTTTTCAGTCTAACGTCTCCACTAGTTAACCAGTTTATCTCTTTGGGACAAAGAAAAATTTACAAGGACCAAACTACAGACCCTGTTATAGAAATAGCTGATATTTTTCAACTCTTTATTACCATGTGGAGAAAGTGAAAATACACTGGCCATACCTTATGATATAGAGAGATAGGCTTCAAGTGAGTGACCCTAATGTACAGTTTAAGAAGAGTAAGTTTTCAGTAACTCATCGCATTGAAGGCTGTTTGACAAAAAATTTAGAACTAGAGTATTGATTTTTATTTAATTGCATAAAGTACATGTGTATTTTTTTAAAAGCAATGGTTAAAATAGCAAGTAAAGCCAATAAACTGCCAAGTGAATACTGTAACATTCCAGAGATTGGATCTTATTTAATCTGAAGAACAAGATTCAAACATTCAATCTCCAATGACCACGTTCTAGATAACGGTACACTTTTTGCTCTGTGATGCCTCAGTTTGATGGCATTTAGGACTACAGAATATGTATTACCAATAAAAAGTTGAACACATTCAATTATCTGAGGGTAAGGCTTAAAAGTCAGACAATAGGACCACATTTTATGTCCTAAACCAAGAGGTGTGTGGTCTGCTACAACTCATATACTAAAGGTTGACATAAATGTTCCCAAAATGTACTCTAATTGCCTTATGACTATATTTGTCCTTTGCAGTTAAGGAATATAATCAGACAAATACATTAATGCAGTTTATTTTTTTCACACATAGCTATGTACATAATTTAATGTGTATACTTAATAACCCAATATTACATTAGTAAATTATTAGATTTTCACTGAGAGCGTAAATAAAAGGCAATGGCTTTTGCACTGTTTTAAACTACTATATATTAAAAGTGTGATAAGGGTATACAATATATATATATATATATATATATATATAGTTATATATATATATATATATATTTATTTATAAAATAATCTTTGTAAGCTGGGATACTGTGAGTGGACCTTGCATACATTTATGTACAGTTCTGTGTGTTTAAATATATATATATGTGTATGTTTAGTGTGTATGTATGTACATGGAAATGTTCTATGTTTCTTCTTCTGTTTGCTGTGTGTTTTGACTATCATATCCTATGACTTTCAGTAAAGGGTATATGTTTCATACATGCATGCTTTTGTTTCACGGTAATACCAAGCTGCCCATGTCACATGGCTGGGAGCCAACCAGCAGTGACCAGTCATTGAGACCCCAGGGCTTCTGTAGGAGATAAAGCCATAGCCATTACTTGCTGTCTTGTAAAGTTTGTGTTGTATTGTTTTTTTTTCTGTTATGCACACAAGTATATATGATTCAGCAACAACTCTGTGCTAGAGGTTCTGTTGAGGACAAATATGAAAGCAATCAATTCTACCAGAGATCTTTGAGTTGTGAATGCGATAATACAATTTTATGTCACAAGAGATATGACATCTTTTTTTACTATGCATAAACATAGTAATGAAAAAAAAGCAAATTCATTTGTGTCTGCTTTTGTTGTTTGTATCGTTTATGTACTTTTATTCAAGAATGATGAGGACAACATAAATCTTGCTCTTTAAATCATAGTTTGTATGATAGGACTCAGATGGAAGATTCTATTCTCTGACTCCAAGACTACATGCTAAGCCATGCATGGACAAAGCAAGGTTTATTGTAAGTGCAATAACTAAAGCATAAGTAGTATTGGCTCAAAAGTCATTGAACGGTGGCATTAGGAATCAGCATAATGTAAGTCTAAAATAAATTGAGGAAAAAGTGTCTGACCATCCCAGTTCATATTTGAAAATTGGATTTTAATGGATTTTCTAGTGATTTCTGGAGTGCTAGTTTCTACCAGTGTTACTGTTCACACTACACCTACTGCAAGCAGGACTTTATAATAAAAACTTGGGCAGTTGAGTGAATTTAAGAGAGGCACAGGAGGGTTTAAATGGTTTCATATATGTATTAGGTAGGGTAGAGAGCATTTTTTGTGCTTCTGAGGCATAACTGTCATACTGGGTACCTGGCATGAGAGAAGTGCCCATGGCAAGAGATAATTACATTTAATGGGCACTATCATATAAGCACGATAAACCTTCCAATTTTTTTATTTGTGTTGTACCAGTATTGCCAAAACAATTTTTACAGAAAACACTAACATTTAGTATTCTTGGCTCATACTAATATTTCTACCATTTACACACTTCAGTCGTAGTTGGAACACAGCTAGTATTCTTTGGCCCTGGAGCACTTAAAAGCTTTGCAAACACTGAAGGAATATACAAATTCCTATCAGAATGGTGGGGGACTCCAGCTCTGTAAAACAGGAGGTATAACAACTTGAAGTGAATGTATTGTCATAGTGTTTAAGTTTAGTTCTGAATAAAGTAGGCAAGGGTTGAATCCTCAATTTATATATTTTTGCTGTCTGTATCCTGTTGAAAAGTCTTTTCTTCCTGCCTCTGACACCCAACAGGAATTCAAAGGAAACCCCTACAAAATGAGACCGTTATCATAAGAAAAAGCATGACCATTGGAAGATTTACCCTTACATCCTGATCTGGTAACAACTGAAATAGTATGACATGTTCTCACCTCAATCCAAAATGAGAATAAACATTTAGCTTAACATACACCTAAACCAGGATGTTGTGTAATAATCCAAAAAAATTGTGAACTGCAGAAGCCCTAAAACATCATACCAATTTATCAGTAGAAAATACTGCATACTGAACCTGCATTATTTATTTGGCACAATGAATGTCATCCTGACAGATTGCCTTTAACATCACTAACAGGCATTATGGAAGGGGACGGGTTTAATCTGGCAATTGTCTGCCACAATAATGTGTATAGAGCTATAGTGATACCTATTGGATACCTATTGATATTGGAAAACACTGCTTTTATTACATGTCCTTATTCTCCCCCTTGGCTTTCATTTCATACTCGTTCATAATGGTGATGTTATGTGTCACCATAAATCCATAAACCCAATCCACAGTGAGGGGCATCTACAGAATGTTTGCATGTGGAACACAAAGCAATCTCACTGCTTTACTAGAATTATGAATTTTGGAAATATAGCAAAAGGAACAAGATTAGGCTTTATTTCATACTTTGTGATTCAGGGACAAAAATATTGCCTGAATTTATCTTGTGCAAATGTATAATTGTCCCCAGTGTCTGCCAAATTCTGTTTACCCTGCAGGGAATATCATTTTGTTTCAATAGATCATGGAGGCACTGAAAGCTTCTGTTTGCATTTACTATTATTGTAACAAATGTGCTTAATTTTTTGCAAAATGTTTCGACACTTGTCAAACCCAGAGGGCATCACTTTTAACACCATACTACTATATTGGGAAGAGCAAAAATTAGTTTGATTTAAGTGTCTTGAGCAGAAAAGTCAGTATCTGTGCATTTATTTAATAATAACACTGGCTAAATGGGCCAGTCTATCCAAAGTGTTATGTTTCTTTTTTCATAGATGCTGCAAAACTGGAACTAGTTACAGATGCATACAGCTAGTAGGTGATCCAGCCTACCAGACACTAGCTATAACTGGAAGGTGTTAAGTCAGCGGTCACTTTTCCAAAACTGTGATTTGACACAAAACACAGAAGCAAATTCATGTTGGACACAGAATGCTCTAATGGCTATGTGCATTGGATATCTCTAAACTGGACCAATAAGGCCTTGAAATTGCCTAGAGGGCTTCCAGAGTTTGGTCATGTTGACTAAGTCTGGTCCAGCTCCTGTTTCCTTTTCCAATATTCTTTCTCTCTGGTAGCTTTCCACCACACCCAAGGGAATATTCATCAAACCTGCAACATGCAGAACATTTTAGCATAGTTTCCTGTTAATGTTGTTGCACATGCTGGAGCAAATTAAATTACCTTTTTTTATTCTGCAGTTATTCCGCATAGTAAAAGTAGTTGAAACTAAATCATTTACTGGCCTAGACCAGTTAACAAATAGCAATAAAGAAATAACAATTAAATTCTATTTCTTTGCTTGTTACTTCCATCAGTCCATCCATATCCAGGGCCCAAAGCACTTCTATTTAAACAACAGGCAAGGTCACATGGGGAGCCTGGTTATGTGCCCAAATCTTATGTGCCAAAAATAATAAGTGCAATGGGAATTAATCCAGGGAATTGAAACAGGAATTGGAACAAAATTGGACATACAATTACAATCTGCAACTCCCATCTCCTGCCTTTGGACTGATTCATCACCCTCTGCTGCTGCCATTCTGAACTGCTATTTCACCAAACCATCTCTGTGACTGACTCATAATATCCCACTTCTGGGACTCAACAAGCTCATAAACCTCACTACAACCCACATTACAGGACCGCCTTCTCATGGACCGTTTGCCACATTGTTTGTTGTACTCATATGGTTCTCAATTATCTGTAAGAATGTATTATTCACCCTGCACTCTCTTTGCTGGTTCTATTCCCTCTCGCCCCCAGTCTGATAACTCACTGTCTGCTCCTTCACTCTCCTGCTTTCCCTGTCTGTGCTCCTTCACCTTTTTTCTCTACTGCTACTTTCTGGTGACATCTCACCCAACTCTGGTGTCCCCCCCACAGCCTCTCTCTTCCCTCTTCAGCAAGATACACCCTTCTCCTAACCTCATCCCCATTCACCCTACCCATAAGTTCTTACCCCCTCTGGCAGTCTGGATATTTATGGAATGGCAGATCTGTTGGCAATAAATTAACTTCCATACACAACCTTCTCCTTTCCAAATCTCTGAACTTCCTGGCTCTCACTGAAATGTGGCTTTTCTCTTCTGACTCTGCCTCCGCTGCTGCTCTCTCCTATGGAGGCCTGCACTTTACACATACCCCTAGACCTGGCAACAGAGTAGGGGTGGTATGGGTCTCATTCTCTCACCTAAGTGCACATACAGAGCCCTTTCTACCCTGCCCTCTCTCCTTTTCACCTCTTTTGAAGTCCACTCCGTCCATCGTTTTAACCCCTTACCCCTCATTGTCGTTGTTGTCTACCACCCCTTCGGCCCGGTATCACAATTTTTGGTTAACTTTGCCTCTTGGCTCCCACACATTCTTTCCTATGACCTGCCCACCCTCATCTTAGTGGATTTTAATGTTGCAGTGGATAAGCCCACCCATCCTTCTTCAGCCAAACTGCTCTCCATTGCCTCCTCCTTTGGATTCACACAGAACATAAACAGCCCCACACACAACGCTGGACACACCTTAGATCTGGTATTTTACAAACTATTGAACTCTTGCCCCCCTTTGCCACATCCCAGACCTGGCCAATGGCAGAGAGATATCTGTAACCTTGACCACAACCTATTCTCAAACTGCCTTACGTCCCTAACCCCCACCCTCTCAAAATCTGAATAAAGCTGCCACTCGGTTCAACCACACGCTTTCTTTGGCTCTGGATAAAGTTGCCCCTGCAACCTTCTTCTACCCCTGTCCCTGGCACAACAATCACACCAAACAGCTACTGTTTGTACAGCTGAGTGGAGGATCTGGAATCTGGCCTCAGCACTGACTTCATGGACTACAAAGCCAATTACCTCAGCTTTCTCTTTGACCCTCTCCGGTCTGGTTTTCGAGCTGGCCATTCTACCAAAACAGCCCTTACTGAAGTGGCCAATGTCCTTATCAGAGCTAAGTCCCAAGGCAACTTTTCCCTCCTCCTCCTTGATCTTTCCCCTGCTTTTGACACTGTTGATCACCCCCTTTTACTACAAACCATGCGCTCCATTGGTATCAGTGACACTGCTCTCTCTTTGTTTGCTTCCTCTCTGTCTGACCGCTCCTTTCAAGTTTCTTTCAATGGTAATTCCTCCTCGCCCACTGTCCTCCCTGTTGGTGTTCCCCAAGGGTCAGTACTTAGACTGGTTCTCTTCTCTCTGTACACCTCCTCTCTCGGTAGTTTCATATCCTCCTTTGGCTTACAGTATCATCTGTATGCTGATGACACTCAGATCTATCTGTCCACCCCTGACCTGTCTCCTTCAGTCCTGGATAAGGTCTCATGCTGCCTATTAGCCATCTCATCATGGATGTCTGACGGATTCCTGAAACTCAACCTGGATAAAACAGAACTCATCATCTTCCCCCTTTCAAGTTCAAAATCTCCCCCGACATGTTTCTAACTTTTAACAACACTGTTATTCGTCCCTCCCCTCAGGCACATTGTCTTGGCGTCACCTTTGAATCTGCCTTTTCATTTACCCCCCATATTCAGAACATTTCCAGGTCCTGTCACTTTCACCTATGCAACATCTCCAAAATCCGCCCCTACCTGTCCCCAGAGACCACCAAACTCCTTGTACACGCTCTTATCATCTCTCCTCTGGACTACTGTAACAACCTCCTCTCTGGTATTCCACTAACGCAACTTTCTCCTCTACAACCTATTATGAATGCTGCAGTCAGACTCATCCATCCTTCCCACCGCTCCTTTTCTGCTGCATCTCTTTGTAGTTCTCTCCATTGGCTTCCATTTCATTATAGAATCGAATTCAATCTCCCGTGCTTTACCTTCCAATCCCTCCACAGTTATTGTCCCACTTACATTTCTTACCTGGTAAAAAAATACTCCCCCAGCCGCTCTCTTCGCTCCTTTAATGACCTACTAATGACTTCCTCACTCATACCCTCATCACACGCACGGCTCCAACACTTTTCTAGAGCAGCCCGGACTCTCTGGAATAGTCTTCCTCGTCCTATCCTACTTGCTCCTACTTTCTGCTCATTAAAAAGAGCACTCAAAACCCATTTTGTTAAACTTGCCTACCCATCTTCTTCTGTATTGTGAAACCGTTACTACTTCCCACCACTACATATCTCCCCTCCTATTGTGTGTTAATTCCCCCACCTCCTAGATTGTAAGCTCTTCAGGGTAGTGTCCTCTCCTCCTGTGTCACTGTCTGTATTCATCTGTCATTTGCAACTCCTAGCATGTACAGTGCTGCGTAATATGTTAGCGCTACATAAATCCGGTTTATTAATAATAATAATAATAATAATAACAAAAATTTATTGCACATTATATTTAGACTGTTACATGAATGCAAATGATCATCATCCTTAAAGTAAAACACTACCTTGTGGATAACAATGGCAGTGTTTAAATGATTTTATAGAGCTATCTTGGAACATTTACACAATGGGATTGGTTTACTAAAGGTTTCCAGGCTACATATTTACTTAGTAAACTTACTATTCTGTAAAAAAAAATTCACTGGGCTTTGTGAATGAGGTGAGGCCCTGCGAACTTTAGTCATCCAATTATGTGCATGAAAAAATCTCCTTGCATGTGATTGGCTTTAGTACTGTCCTTCAGTAAATCAATCACAATTTGCTTGTAGATTATTTGTTAAACCCACACATATGTTAGGTTTCAAAACACTCTAATATATTTGCGGATTTTGGAATTCCTTCCTAAAATGCAAATTATTTTTAAAAATCTACATGGCTTGAGGAAACACGAGGAATGAAACAGTTCTATTAATGTACCTGCAATAGTGTGTGTAATGCTAACTGGATTATTAAGTATGGGTTTTTAATGATCCAGGCCTCTGTAATGGTATTTAGCTGTATTAGTATTGCTGGTGTCATATACTGAAGAATATTAGAAATGAAATGCACCGAGTAATCAGATGCAATATAAACAGTTATGTTTCTAGTTCTATAAATTCCTGTGTTGCCTGAATGAAATGGATTTTGTCTTCAGTGAACTGCAAGAACATCTAGTAATGCAGCTATTAAAGGGCTCTGAAAAAAACAAATGCTGATCTTACAAAGCAGCCTGTTTATTAAATCATGTTCAAGGTGAAAGCAGATGAATACTAATATGTACATTCAGTTACATTAAAATGTCAAAGCTGGTCAGGTGGGATGAATGCATTATAGCATTTGTTTATATGCGTGAATAGGAAAAGCAAATGTGACATGCATATTCCCACTATGTATTAGGACGTATTTACATATTCTGGACATGGGTCACAATATTAGGACAAGTGGAAGCTCTTAGGAAACTGCATCTCATGGTATTTTATGAAAACCTCTTTCATAGCTGGATTTACCTTGCAGTTCTTTGGGACATTAGGAGCATTAGTAATCAGGGTTATAAACCCTTGACTTTATCCTTCAATCAGTCTTCCAAATTACTTTACCTCTCAAACACAATGATGGGCATACTAGTACGTGCAGAGGATGAGACTAATTCCCATAGAGATCTCATTGGTCTACTAAAAGGTGAAAACTTTCTTTCTTACTGGCTAAGGTTGATACTGTGTTTTAAGCCAATTTACTGTTAGAATGGATACTAGAAAAACAACTCTAGTACCTGCACATCTGTACCCCAGTGCCATTATTGAGTGACTATTCAGAGAAGGATATTCACATGCCCAAAAAATCTCCTGAGATAGAAAAGATGTTGCATACAAAGATTTGTAATTACCTGCACCTTTTAAAACAACAACAGTATTTTAAATAACCATTTGTTACAACCGAGGCATGAGGAAGAGCATCTCTGAATGCACAGCACATAGAATCTTGAAGCAAATAGACTGCAGCAACATAAGACATAACTGGGTGCCACTCCTGTCAGGTAAGTACATTCACCTGGAGTTACAGCTTGCAATTACTCCTCAAAGCTAGGCAGAAATAGATTAAGAAAATGTTGACCGGTCTGATGAGTCTAAATATCGGTTGCAACATTTTGATGGTAATTGAAAAGCATACATCCATCCTGCCTTTAGGCTGGTGGTAATGTAATGGAGTGGGGAAAGTTGTCTGGGCACACTTTGGGCCTCTTAGTACCACCAGAGCATCAAAGAAATACTGGTATTATTGACAATTTCAATTCCTTTATGACTGCAGTTTACTCATCATCTAAAGGCTACTTCCAACAGGATAATGTACCATGTTACAAAGCTAAAATCATCTGAAACTGGTTTCCTAAACAATACAATGAGCTCCCTGTATTCAAATGGCCTCCACAGTCACCAGATGTCAGTCACTTTTGGGATGTGGTGGAACAGGAGATTCGTGTCATGAATGAGCAGCCAACAAATCTGCAGCAACTGTGTGATGCTATCATGTCGGTATGGACCTGAGAAATGTTTCCAGAACTTTGCTGAATCTATGCCAAAAAATGTATAGAATTTCTAATGGCAAAAGGAGGTCAAACCTTAAGCATACAGGTGCTCAAAATGCCATTGTACAACCTCATCAACTCTGTTACTGTGAAGAAAAAGGCTGATAAGAAAAAGAATTGGAGGTAGTGCACTTCTGTGGTATGGGGGGTGGGGGGTATGTTAAATATATTTGCTCCCCCTTCTATGGATGGCAACTAAGCTGGTTGCCAGCAACAAATGATGCAGCTCACTCAAATCTTATAGAAAAAAACCAGAAAGTTCACCAGCACTCTTTAAAGGTGGGGTGCTACTTTCTTGTCCTTGTCTCCCCATAGAACAGAACAGCTCTGTAAACATTGCTCATTCTTTCTCCTGTGGTGAAAGAAGTGCAAAGTTACCAGCATTCCTCAAATGATGTCCACATCTTTTTGGGTGATATCATTTCAAGAGTTGTAATAATGTTGAATTTCTTGATTGTTCTGTGACCTTAAATTGCTTGCTTAAAGCTGCCACACTTTTCCATCATGCCTGAAAAACCATACAACCTGAAGATTATTTTTGAAAATAAATGTTTCTGATATTGTCCTCTATATCACCTATGTGCGTCTTTTCTTTTTTTTTCTTTTCTTCTTTTTTTAGCTGTCCCGCTCTGTTTAAATTCTAATTCCCATGTCTGTTTGAGTGTTCTCTTCTTTTTTAAACTATTTTCCTCTCATCTTCCTATTATCTTTTCTTCAGTCCTTGGTGTATCATTTTTAAAGCAATTAGTGGATCTCCATCTTCTACTCAGAATCAATTAACTAATTAAGAGGATGTCCTCTGGCAGAAATTGAACTTAAAAACATTAGCAAGCTATTTTTTAAAGGGAATCTTCCCTGGAGCAGTTCACAAACCCTTATCCAAATGGAAAATCAGTAGGTGGAATTCATTAAAGATTTACACCCTCTTGCTAAATACAATTATTGAGTCCTCCTTTGTGGCTGGTCTGTAAGTAACAAGATGCCAGTAAACATGTCACATATAAAAATCAGTTAGCGGCTGATTACAAACGGAAATGCAATTTTAGAAATCATTTTTCTGCAGAATGTTGTTGTTTTCGTTGTCAGAACTATTAGATTAATAAAAAGGAAACAAAATAACAGCTGTGGTAAGTGTAAGACTAAAACAGATATAAATAAAACAAATTATAGCCAGGTTATAGAGGGAGATACACATAGTATTGCATTGCAGAATGTCCCTAATCTCCTATCTGAAGCCTTTATAGACATTTGTTATAGTGTGTCCAAACCTAAATACATACATTTAAAATGTTTCATTTTATTTGTCCTTGGATGTGGTAGCTGAACTTTTATTTCTATTAATTTACTTTGTGAAATGACTGTGAAGGGGATAATGATGTAGGAGCCCATGGAGACTTGGCCTACAATAAACATTAGGTATATGCACCTAAAAGTGTTCGATGCTGAAGATTTTAGCAGTGACTCATGCTGTATATTGACAAAACTGTCTCTCTAAATTAATCTAACCTAAGCTAAACAGAAGGTTCCCTTCAGCGGATGTACCTGTTATGTTTCCTTGTAACTTGCATTGATACAGACAGCACTTATGGCATCTTGGCAGTGCCATGCTGCACCTACCGTGTCGTCATCATCTATCCCCCGTGTAGATCCCATCATATATCTAACTAAGGCAAGCCTTGCCTTCTTTGTGATGCACATACTTAGGCCTAGAACGGCACAGGCTTTATCAGGGCAAATCAGCCACAACATAAAAGGGTATCACAAATTCCAATGAATAACTAAAAATACCTCGCTCGTATCAGAAAGTTAGGTTTAACCACCTGGGCGGTAAACCCGACTTAGTTCGGGGTAAAAACACTTGCAAAAAGTGGTAAACCCGAACTTTTCTCAGGTGGTTAAAAATATAAACAAACGTTATATTGCAATCCGATTGTATGACAATCGGATTACAACTGAAAGAAAATACTTACCCGGTCCCCGCAGCTCCTCCGGAGACGTCTTCTCTCTTCCTTCTTCTCCCGGCGAGTGCAGTAACGATCTCCAGGGTTTCCCGGTGACGTCGCTGCATGCGTCGGTATGGGAGGCGGGGCGGGAAATTCAAATCACTTTGTATTGAACTCAATACAAAAAAGCTGTACTGGGTCCAATACAAAGAAATCTTTATATAAGATATATATATAATTGTATTATATATATATATTATATAGGCTACTGTACAGGTACATTACATTATACACTATTTTTTTTTTAAAGATTTTTTTTATGTTTTTTAAAAATTATAAAAAAAAATTTTATTATTAAATTTTTAAATTTTGGACATATTTCGGTGAGTTATGTGGTAATTCTGTGAATTATAAGTAATTATTGAGTAATTCGGTGATTTATAGCCCACAATCTCAAATAAATTTCCATGCAAAAAATTACCACTTTTTGCATGGAAGTACGGAAGTTCAGAAAGAATTAGAACACCCGGCGTTCGCGTACGGGTCCCTCGGCGATTCCTGATGATGTCCGTGCATGCGCCCATCGATGGGGGTCGTAGCGGGAAATTCAAATATTTTGTATTGGATTCAATACAAAGTCCTGTATCCAATCCAATACAAAATAATACAAAATATATTTATGTGGTTTTGTCTATAGGTATGTGACGTTGGACTCTGTTTTAAAATTTACCCCACTAGGGAGGTGTTTTAGAAAAATATATTACTACACAGTATACCAAATTATTGAGTTTTCAGTCATTTTGATTTATTTATGTATTCTTGTTTAAGCTGATTTTTGTGTTTTTTATTATATTTTATTAAAAGTAATTTTTTTTTTTTTTACATGATTGTGTGTTTCAAACTTTTTTTATATTCATGATATCTACTGGACCCTTGTTCGGACATATTTCTGTAAGTTACAGGTCTACAATTTAAAAAAAAATTCATGAAAAACAGTGTACCGCTTTTGGTACAGAAATCTAGACATCAGTGTAACACCCCAGTGGTTAATTCCAATTTAACACCATTATAATAGCATTATCTTATAAACCAAACATGATCCTAATCTTGCTTCCCCTTTAGTTATACAGACTGGTGTAGGAACTGCATTAGTCATTGACTGGACAATTCTAAGGAATGAAAGCAGTCCAGCTATTTTTGATTCTGAATCCCTGACTTAGAACAATATGCAGCAACTAAAGACAGAGTGAAGCTCATGCACCTGATCTGTCTCCTTGTTTTATACTGTAAAAAACTCGAATTAGCAATATATCCAGGAAACTAGCATTTTAAAGAGTAAGGGTAATATTGGCAGCCCTTGAATTTATTGTAATCATTTGAGGTTTTTCTTAAAACCACCATAAACTGATTTGCTTTAGAGATCTGTATGTAGATTTAGGGGTTTCATTTAATGCTGATAATGTTAAAAGCGAGCTTGTAAGTGGGTTCCAGATTGTAAGTGTAAATTGGGCCAAAATGTTTTATTGCATTTTGGATAAAAAGAGGATATTCTGGAGACTCTGTTTTAGCAGAAAGATTGGCAAGTGGACGGTGACAAGAGCTCTCCCCATTTCTTGTAAGGATGTCACAGGTATTTATTTTATCTGTATCGCATGGTCAAAAAAAATTGTTTGGGGGTTGTTAAGCTTTTTTTTTTTTTTTTGACCGTTCAATGCACTTCAGCTATTATTTCATGCTAAGTATAACATTCTGAACAGTAATATCACCTACCTGGATGTCTTAAGCTTTAATGTCAGCTAAAATATTTAAACAGCTAATGATATCTTAGGAAGACATTAAGTGGATCTTTATCTTCCAACAGAGAATTAGATGCACTCCAGAAACCTAATCGATTTTTGAACATTAAAAACCCAACTGGCATAAGTGAAAAAGTTTAAAAAATGGTCACATTGTCAACCACTTCACCTCTTATACCTGTGTACCCTTTATGGACCAGCGTGATATGTACCTTTATGACTCTTTATTTTGTGATAACTTTGTCAAAAGTAACACATACACTGTTTTTTGTGGGTGACAAACAAGGCTTTCTTTTGCCAGTATTGTTTTGAAAATTTATATATTTTTTATATAAAATAAACCTAATGTCACGCACGGAGAGACAGGACCACTAGGGGGTGCTATGGCTTGCACTGAGGTGGTGTTAGCCTCGGGAAGGGCCAAGGTGCAGAGTCTAAGCAGTAACCAGATCTTTTCCAGAGCCTCTGATGGTGAAGATGTTGCTCCGTTGGTTACTGCCAGGTTGCGGTCCTTGGGCACACCAAGGTGGGCAAATCACGGTACCAAATCACAAAGCAGAAGGATAGTCGAGGAAGGACGGGGTTGAGGCAGGAAGCAAGCAAGAGAGGTCAGGTCACACGCTAGGGGTCAATTTCCAGGGATCCAGGGGACACGGGCCACTACAGGCACAGGGAACACAGATAACACTGGAAGCAACAGGAGGCACAGCTGATTCAGGGATATCCACAGACAGACAGGAACACTGGAACAGCACAGGGAAGTTGGCTGAAAACCAACAGACTGGACAACGAGGGGTTAACGCAGGAGCTGGACAGAGGAAACACTGAATTAAGCACCAGGTGAACAGGAACTAGCTCAACAAAACTAGGGGCTCAGCACATTGGAGACACTTTGCACAAACGCTGAGTGCTGTGTCTGAGCTAGCTAAATAGCTAGGATGGTTAAGAGGTTCTTTCCTGATAGGCCAGCGAGTTGGACAAAGCTTATAAATCTTGGGAATGAAGGCACGCCCAGAATCAGAACTGCCCACATGCGCAGGAGAGAGATGCCTGTGCTTTAGAGAAGAGGTAAGTGTAAGGCAAAAAAGAAAATTGCTATTGAACAGTGTTAGTTTTGTGAGAAAAGTAGTTGTTCTGTAAATTTTAAGGTGTAAATTTTATTCTGTAATTTGTACTGTTTAAAATGACACCAAGATGACATTTCAGGTGCAAAGCATTGTAATAATTTTTGCAAATGAAAAAAAATTTTGCTTCAAATTTGCACTATTTCTTGCACTATTTAACACAAATGTTAAAAACATTTTTTTTCTTAAATCGGTGAAAAAAAGGGTATAGATCATCAGATATTCAATCTCCCACACATACAGTCAGATCAAATATAGGTGCAGCACTGAAAAGCTTTTCAGTAGCTCATCAGTGCTACCTTATCCTTCAGTAAAGTGTTCCCTGTGCAATGGCACTATCGATAAAATGTGGGTAAAATGTACTGATATATTATTAAAAGACAAAACTATGTCAAGGGATATGTAAGAGAAAAGGGAGAACACAAAAGCTAGATGCTGCTGTTTCTCCCACCAACCCCTACATCACTTCACAACATGGTGGTGTGTACAGCCTTCAATTTCAGCCATGAGTTCATGAATTCACTAAAGTTAGAGCCTGTTGCCACTAGTGCATTGCATTAACCACATTTTTCTTTCTTAATGGGTTTTTTTCCCATCTTTTGGAGCAAAACTCTAAGCATCAACAGACTAAATGTAGTCGTTACTGTGGCAGGTTACCGGAGTCAATTTAGTTGTCACCAAGTGTTTTAACAAAAACCTTTACCATTCACTGAAGCAGTAATTTTGACATTTAACAATGCCTTTATCACTCACTGCCATGCCCTGATGTGGCAGCTGTATTTGTTTTTATTTTTCAGACTTTTTTACCTTTGTTTTCATCTGGTGATGAGCAAGTACCATGGTTCTGTATTTATAGAGCTGTGTTGTTATACTAGGACATGAAATGTGTTAGGGTCGCAGGATAAAGAAGTTGTTCATTGTTAATAAACTTTGATAATTTTTATTGAATCCAGGTGCAGATATAAATTTCTGTTTTTCTTTTTAGCCATTTATAAAGTTTACCTACATACAATGGAAAGACGGTCTTGTTCTTGTTGAATTTATACTCGGCTGTGTTTTTTATGTAAAAAGACAATCGGGCAGCAGCCAAGCAGGAACATATTCTTCTCCACATTGAATTTTACCTTCATCATTTGTGTGATCTTTGTTACCGTCTGGAAACACAAAGGAAAATGGCAGAAGGCATTCAGCCAGCTCTCTACTCATTGACTCCTGCACAAAAGAGAATTTCTGAAACAATGCTGCTTGATTACTGAGGGAAACGAGAATGTAAAAAACTATAGTTACATGGCCAAATGCTGGGAGAAGAAAGAAGTCTTTACTGCCAAAACAAAAGAAAATCTGGCTCTGAAGGATGAAAATCCACGGTATAATGAATTTAGAATAACTGTTAATTACTGCTAGAAGTAATGGCAAAATTAAGAAATGAAGTATTTTCCTCAAGTGGGAGTGCTTTGGGCTCAACCTCCAGCTTTGTCAGTTCCTTTGTGTGTGTCTGATATTCTATGAATAAAGAAAAAATCTGGAGATCTGATTCAGGAAAGGGGGTAAATTAATTGTAAAAATTATACACTAGTAAAGTAAACTTTAGCTTTATATAAAAAAACATAAAAAAAATAGAAAAAGGTATGTATGAATCTGGCAGATGTCTGTAGGTTTATTCCTAAAAAATGGTATAGACATGTAAGCATTTTGGCATGGTGACTTTCTCTATCCGAGGACGACACAATCGTCATTCTTCATATAGCCAAATTAGTTGCCTAACAGAATTGCAAATCTGTTTTTCAAGTACTGAGCATTCTGCAGAATTGAGACGGTCCAGAAAGGGATCGCAGCCCAGTAAATCCTGCATTACAATAGAGATAAACCCAGAATCCCTAGTTTTATGCAAAGGTTTGTCATTTTTAACTTGTGGTCTTTTAATTCTAATTAATAATTTTAAAAGTTAATATGTGGTGAGACTTCCCAGTTCATCATGGGTAACTCAACATTTTATTGTCATATTTTACATTACAGGATTCACCCTGATGATTCACCCACATTGTTTCTGGTACAGAAAGTGATGGAAATTATAAACGTTATGACAAAAATAGGAAATAATGGGAAAACTTCCGATGGTGAAACTTCTACACATTACAGTTGTCTATGAGGGATTATCCCCACACTTTGTACAGAGCTTCTCTTATGTCACAGTGCATCTATGGGACAGGAAGTGAAGGACAACTCAAAGAAGGAAAATAGACATAAAAGAAAACCAGACCACAGTCAAAACATTCATAAGCAACCTAACATTTATTTATCCTGGTAATATTTAACCGTCATACTTTTAGGTACATGTGCTACCTCATGCCATTCATCACTGCACACCAACGAGTTGTATAGGTGTCCTGTTTTATGGAAAAAAGAAGAGACACACAAGGAGAAAATTGAATGGAAAAAAAAATGGAAGCTGCACACGTAATGGAGTTAGTAAATATTATTTATGTGGGATTGGGTGCTGATATAGGTATTCACTGCATTGTTAGTTAAAATTTACTTGAATGTTCCTTTTAAAAAAGCTTTAAGATAATAGTTTTGTGGTCTACCTAGATACTTGCTTCTTTGTATATCAGCCTTTCTTAAACCAAAGCTAAAACAGCCTTCAGGTCTCAGGGAACCCCTTATAATATTTTTTTATATTTACAACACAAAACCTTGGTTGTTGATAAAGATATCTCATCTATAGACATTAAAATGTCAAATGACAACAGAACTTTGACTTTGACTTTTTCACGTTATATGATATATATATATAGATGGACTTACGAGAAGACAAACTGATGAAGATGTTTCGCTGTTGAAAGATACAACAGTTTTCCCTTCAAAGTAGGCACCTTGCTAATGACATTGTCATGTCCCTGCAGTGAATCCAAATACATTAGCTCTCAGGACAGGTTTTTACTGAATGTTGCAAAATTGTTCTTGACAACACTGATGGAGACTTGGAATGTCATTCAGAGCTTCTGAAACCTCTATTTTGCGCCACTAGAGTAATGTCATTAAACACAGAGGAATTTCAGTTAATGCTTAGTAAGAACTTATAAGTCCCATAAAATATTTATGTTACATTTTTGAATAGGAAAAAAGGAAGGAAATGTTGTATGTATGTTATAATTGATCATCTGTTCTAATGCACATTGCTGTTCTACATTTACAAAAGCTGGATGTCTGGCCTTCTTTATATCGCTGACCTAGAATAAGTATGGATCAGAAAAGTCAGTCAAATCCCCTTATCAACATAATTATTTTTGGCAAGTAACTATGAAAGAACTAAAAGTTTTGGATCAGCATGACAACCCCTGAAAGTAAGCCCAGATTAAAAAAAAAGTTACCAGGAAGACCTCATTGGCAAAGGAGACAAGCAACTTCTCTTTTGTCAAAAAAATAATGCCCCGGCTCCTGGTGGCTTTTTGTCCTAACCAAAGCCAACTGCAAGGGGCAATACAACTCCTATGCGCGCGCAAGAGTTTTATCACCAATGGCTATCCAATAGCCAAAGAGAATCTTCCTGGTGAAGAGGAGCAAGATTCCAATCATGCGACAATGACGGGATCCTTGAACTGTCATTGCTGCATGGTGTCTGCACACATGTGAACTGTGCTGTGCATGCTTGCAGATTATGGCATACGCTTACCACCCAACAATGAGTTCAATTACACGTGAATTGCCATACTTCAGACAAAGATGGATAACATTATTTGGCAACAATACAAGCCAAGAAACTTGTTGTGGGATCCGGCAGCTGACAGGGCATCAATGGTCAGGCTTCATATGACCTCTTAACAAATAAAAATAAAATAACCAATTAAATATGACCAATACATAGCAGGAGTCAGATTATTAAAATAATTGAACATTTTTACCAGTGTTGTAAGCTACATTTACTCATCACATGTAATTCAAACATGACCAAATTCAATGGATTTTAGGCGTGTTACAAAGGCATATATACTGTATATTGGTATAGCTTGCATGTGCCTAAATCAGAACTCCAGAAAAAATGAATTATTAATAATTGAGTATGGGCCCATTGCTGCTACATCTGATAAAGATAAAAAATTGTTCTTTCCTGTTTTTTATTGCTCCTGGTAAAACTCTGTCTCCAGATATGTTGTATGCTGGATGGCCAGACCCTGACTATGATTCTTTGTTATTGGTACCCATCTAGGAACCCACTGCTTGCATTGGGGTTGAGGGCTCTTTAGTGGAGTACTGAGGCAGCTACGTACATTATTCTGTCAACCCTTCCAAATGTCATGATCCATGACGAGAATGAAGAGAAGCACAATGATCCAGTAATTACATCACTCGGTATAAAATAACATGCGTAATAAAATAGTGACTTTATTTTTTCATTAAAGAATTAAATGAGCATGGCAACAAGATGAGAGAAAAGAAATCAAGGGCCCAAAATATAGGCAGAATAAATCTCATCTTTAGCGTGTTTACAATGCTGCAGCAAAAGAAAATTCAGGTAATGTATGATGTACAACATTACATAAAAAGAAGTGACATTTTCTGGCATGTGCAGAACACACAGAATGTCTATGTTTATTTCACATTTCAATTTGAATCGTAATTACAGATGAAAAAAACAAGTTGTGATTGCTACTTTTTTCTATTTTCATTTCAGTCTGCATTGTAATGCCTCCCACGTCTGTCCTTTCAGTCTGTATTATTCTAAAAACACTTTCCAGTTATTCTGTCAATCTATATTCATTCTATGTGTATTAATTTTCTTTCACAGTCTTGTCTCGCCTCCTACCTGACCACAATCCCAAAGCTTCTTATTCTGTTTTCCCAGCTTTGTTGTTAGTTTTGAACTCTAGAAAGTATCTGTCTGAACAACAAGATACTTAGAAGTTTGATCTTAATCTTCAGGAATCAAACCTCAGGAGTCTTAAAAAGGTCTTAGAAAGGTTACAGCCAAAGACTTTCCTTATCTCTGCTCAATCCTTCAGTAGTCTTGCCCAAGAGAATAAAAAGCGCAGTGTCAATCTAAAAGAATCAATCTCAGACATTTGCATGAATTCCCACTAGCACATGGGGTTAAGGGCAAGGAAGTCATATCATGCAATAGCTCTGAGAAGATCATGCTGTTTTAAGTGACTTTGAAAAGCACAGATAAAATGCATCTTGGGAGGGATATGAAATACTGGTTCTGCTTGGCAGCATTTACAGCAAAATGACTGAAACATATGTTCAAGACAGCATATGTTTGAAAGTGTTTACTGCAAATGATCAGATAAATGTTCAGATCAACAAAAACAACATATAAAGGGGGAAAAGAAAGAATAAGTAGTGTTTCTTCTTTATTTGGACAGTGTTTTCTTTAATTGTACTCTCTACCTTCAAGTGGATAGGGCAATACAATGACATGCACTACTGTGATGGGTTGGTGGGTCCTCTAAGGTGTAATAAAGGGGGAGTCCTTCAGCCAGGGTGTGTAGAATAGACCTGGTCTCCTGGTGTGGAGAAGAAATCTAAATGGCTGTCATCAAGGGAGTGAACTTGCTGTTTCTCTGTTCCTGGGGAAGTGCCATACTCCTCTAGACCCCTAAGCAATTTCTGGTTGGAGTAAAGAAGGGAATGCCATCATTACAGTATAGTACTGTCTTAAAGTTGGAGAATTGGAGTTATTTAAGAGTTGTGTCAGGCTTGCTGTCCTGAATACTAAAGATTTCTTGATTAAAAAAAATATAGTTGTCTGAACATTAAAGATTTCTTTATATATGTATTTGATTATATTATGTGATTATATTTACATATATATAAAAACCATGCCTCCTGTAAAGCCATTGATTCTTGCTACGTGTGGACTTTTCTTCAGTTGAAAGGAAGGCAACAACAGATGGCAGATACACTGAAAGGAAAGGGCCAATTCAGTTAGTAAAGCTGAACTACTGCAGTAGTTGGCATTGGGGGTTCCTCAGGGAGGTGCTGACTGTAGAAAAAAAGTTACCAATGTGCTTGTGTTTGTGAATCCCAACCAGACACAGCGGACCCTGGCAGATGGACTCTTTCTTGAAAAACTCTAGTTGTAATTTTCCATGAAAGTTTGACTGGTATACTGTTCTATTCTCATCGGTTTGCATTGCAGGTGGCTTTGTTAGTTTTATTTAGACAGACAGACAAGTTAGTTAGCATCTACCGTACATCTATTCCCTCATAAGCTGAATACATAGTCAGGTGTCTTATGTTCACTGGCATAACTACCAAGGTGTAAACCCCTGGAGCATGGGGGGCAGGAAGCTCCTTATCCTCACTCCCTTCAAAAGGGGACCCCCGGGGCTCACCCAGAAGCTGCTGCTTTCCAAGGTTCCCATGCTGCATGAGGTCCTCTAACTTGCATATAGCCTTAGGAGCAAAATGATGAGCATCAGCAACTGACTGAACAGAGGAGGAAGAAAATATTTATATGCAAACATATTTATATGACAATAAAATAATTCTCTTTGTTACCTAAATCACTGCATTTTCCTTCATTTCCCTTAGGTACACACTTTCACCATCCTAACCAATTACTACAATACCCTGATATATTTAAATGGCATTGATTATTACTTATACATGTCTGGCTATATTAGCCACTTATGCCAAGTATTTGATGTATATTCAAGGTAACATAATATTAATAATAATAATATTGAAGTAAATATTTTACCACAATAAATATAATTTCGAAATGATCCCTTGCCTATATTTTACAATCTCAACAGGTGGAAGGAAACATAATAACAAATAAAACTATTGTATTTTTAAATGTACAAATAACATCAAGGGCAAAGCAAAAATGCCATTTGGTTGACTTTGCAGTGATAATATTTAGAGATGTTCTAGAGAGGCCGTGTCTATAAATGACTGTAGCTGTACCATTTCCCCAGTGGTATGATCACATACCAAACCCACTTCTGAATAGAAGAGCTTTTATTGCTGCCTTCCTCAAATGTAAATAACATTTACCTTTTACAACATAACTAGTTCATGTTTAAAAGATATGATCAATTACTGGAACAGTTCCTAATGTCTCAGTGACTTGGGTACTATGAGGATAAGAAACCATATGTTCCCCCGTCACCTTAAGATGTTCTCCTTTATGATAATTTGCATATGTCAAGGTTGTTCAAAGCTTGTTCTTTGGAACCTTCCCACTGGATTTCTTTGGTCTTGATCTTGGCAAGGTTTAGAGAAAATCTCTAAACTAATAATATAAATATGTTTGCTTACTAATAGCAATATTTACTATATATGTAACTAAATAGGGCCAAATTGGTGCGGCAATATATAATGCAACAAAAAATATTAACAGTAAAGTAAAAAATAAAGCCACATTATAAAGTCTTGAGGGAAATAGAACAAAGGGCCTTCATGACAGGGTGTAAGGAGCTGCACAGTAAAGAATACAGGGGGAGGGGGGGAAGGTGAATTTGAGAATTAGTTAGTGCTAGGGAGTATAGAAGCGTGGAAGATAGTGGGTCTAGATGCCGGGGGAGTTTTGTGGGGGGGGGGCTGTGAAGTAAGGAGAAGTGGGAAAGGGGGGGCGTCGACAAGTAGTTCCGCCAGAGGAAGGAGGTGCGGCAGTCATTAAGGTGGGACTACAAAAAAACATAGGTTTGTGGATGAGGTTGATGTCTATGGGCCGGCAAGGGGGTTGCCAGTTTTTTCAGGGGGGGCAGTGGGCCGCAAGTTGCTGGGCCACCGGTCGGAAGTAGGGAAAAAGGGGTATGTTGGCTATATAATGAAGGGGCTGTGGGGGCAACCATGGTTTGGCCAGATGCTTTAGGCAGGGCTCCAGAAGGGGCGGAGATGGTGGTGGAAAAGGGGGTGACACCGGTGAGGGAAGCTTACCTTTTTAAATGGGTATCCGAACCGGGTGGCGGCCCGGTTCGGTGCTTAAGGAGGGGTTTTCAGTGGGTTTCCGGATTCCTAGCACTGTGGCAGGTTCGTCACGGGAGCCAAGGAATTTGAAGTCAGTGATGAGATTTCCGGAGATAGTGAATTTGCCAAAAAGGTAAGTTTGGGCAGAATGAGCCATCAAGTGGGTAGAAAATTACAGGCCAGGGGCGTTGCTAGCGGGACATTGAGGCCACTTTCAGGCTCCTACCAGTTCACCCGGATTGTGTTAGGTTGTTGGGTTGTAAATGGGAGGGGGAATATTTTGGTGATAGATGCCTGCCCATGGGTTGTTTCTATTTCCTGTGCCATGTTCGAGCAGTTCAGCACATTTTTAGAGTGGGTGGTCCGCTTTGTAGCAGAGGTCAACTCAGTGATCCATTATTTGGATAATTTTTTGTTGGTTGGGCTGGCAGGCAACTTGGTTTGCAGGGTATTGTTGGCCACCTTGCAGCATGTTGCTGAGCAGTTTGGGGTTCCATTGGCAAATGACAAAACGGAGGGGTCGGCAACGGCCCTGACCTTTTTGAGCATTGAACTAGACACGGTGGCGATGGAGAGTAGATTGCCCCAGGGATAAGTTGAAAGCATTGCAGGTGTAAGTGAGGGCAGGGGGGGGGCACAGGAAAATGCGCCTGCAGGTGGTACAATTGCTGTTGGGTAAGTTGAACTTCGCCTGCAGGGTGATTCGCATGGGGAGGGTATTTTGTCGCGGTTTAGCGGCTGCAACGGCAGGGGTCAAGGCGCCATCTCATTTTATAAAGCTAAATGGGAGGTTTTTGGGAAACTTTAATAGAAAAGCACTGAGGTTGGAGGGGCCGGTTGATGCTGTTGATTTAGAAATGTTTACTGATGCTGCCGGAGGGTCTGGTTTTGGTGGTGAGCTGGCTAACAAAAAAAGTTACCTTTTACAACTTATGGCAACAACTTAGGGGTGGTGCAGGCCATTAATAATTTTTCGGTGTCTTCTGGGCCAGCAGTGCGGTTGTTGCTGCATCTGTTTTTTTGTGTATGGAATATAATATATTCATATTTGCAAGACATATTCCAAGGGTTTGTAATGTCTTTCCTGATGTCTTGTCTCGTTTGCAGTGGGACCGGTTTCGCAACTTGGCACTGGAGGCGGAGCAATCCAGTTACCAGTGTCCGGAGAGTCTGTAGGGGATTGCGAGGGGATTATCGGAAGGTCTGTTCGTCGTACGGTGAGTTAGAGGACTTGGAGGGCATATGAGGTACAGAAATCTACCGAGGAGGCCTCAGTGGCGGCAGTTACCAGATTAGTAGCAGGACTGGCTTTCGCCTTTAAGTTTAGGGGGATGCAGGATTTGACCAAGGCTTTGATGCTGCAGCAAGCTTTCAAGGGACATCGGAGCGGCAGGAGTGTGCGGGATAGCAGACCGGTTTTCTTTGAGTTATTGCATTGCTTGGTGGGGAAGTTGAAAGAAATTTGTTTTGGTTTATATGAAGGGTTGCTGTTTAGGGCAGCTTTTATCACAGCAATTTTTGGGGCTATGAGGGTGGAGGAGATGGTAAGCCCAGCTAGGAATCGACCAGGAGGGATTCTGGGATTCTGGTGGAGGATTAGATTTTCTATGCGGATAAGGTGAGTCTGCAGATTATAAAGTCTAAGACAGACCAGTTGGGGAAAGGTTTTGTGGTGCAACTGTTTTGGTTAAAGGGATCAATGCTTTGTCCGGTGCAGGTGTTGGAGGAATTTTTAAGAGTCAGACCACAAGGGAAGGGGCCGATTTTTGTTCATGAGGTTGGAGAGTTTTAGGCCTGTTTTCAGTTTGGCAGTTTTTCGCCAGGGTTTTCTGTGGCTAGGTGCATGACAAAACATACTCGTCTCATTTCTTTAGGATTGGGGGGGCCACAGAGACGGCTAGGTGGGGGGTAGGGAAGGAAGTGATTAGAAGGATTGGGCGTTGGAAGTCAAGGCGTTTTCAATTGTATGTTCAGCCTCATTTGATTTGATACAGTGGGGGTAACAATGAGGGGGGGTGGGACTGTTATTGTGTTTGAATTTGGGGCTGGCATTGTTTATATGTCATTTTAGGTGGCGAACCTGGTTTGATGTGGATCCTTGGACATTCATACATGTGGTGGGGTCCCCAAAGGGCTGAGGTCTGGGTAGATGGTCGACAGTTGGGGATGCCCAGGTCAGAAGCTACAGTGTTGTTAATAAAGAATCGGCTGCGTGCCAGCCAAATTTAAGTCCAGCAATGTGTCTAGGGTTAATGGCTTGAAGGTTGGCTAGCAGGGGTTAGAAAGGGGAAGGGAGTCTTAAGTGGTATATTGATGTGGAGTTTAATGGAGGAGAATAAGAGGGAGGGGGAAATTACTACACTAGTCATGCAATAATAAAAAAAAAACATTTTTTGTGATGTTTGCACAATGAAGTACCAGGGTTTTGGGGATACTTTAAATCTGAAGCTGCCTGATTTATGGGCCTTTGTTTATCATTTATTGTTGATATGTTCTTTGAACCTGACAATTCCTAAATTCATTTGAGATTAAAGGAAAAATTCCTATTTGCCCAGCCACAATTTCAACTACTTTGTGAACAAGTAAAAGACCTTTACTTGTTTATGGACTGAAATCTAAGCTTAATAAAGTGGTTCTTTTAGAGGATCAATGGTTTAATGGCCACAATGCAGTATGATAAGTAAGAGCGGTGGTAGTTGGTGTCAAAGAAAGCATTCAAAAATATAGCTTAAATTGTAGAGGGTGTAAGACCTTATAGCACCACATACCTAATAACACACAAATACATTGCTCACAGGCACATTTTTAAAGTTTTTCTGGAAATCTTCTTTATCATAATACCTTAGTTTAAATGTAGTTAACTGAAGGCTATGATCAAACATCAACATTGTCTACATACATCTGTGTGTATAGATATAGATTAATTGGTGATAAAGTGATTGTTTTACTTGGCTTGCAACATAGAGTCTTTTGTTGTAAGAATGATCAGTTCCTGGCCACAATATTTCTGAGCTTTTCCCCACAGATTTGTCATACTCATAATTACGTGAGCTGACGACTTCATCACAATGGAGAATATGTTTAGAGTGATTTGCCCGAGGGGTTGAAAAGCTGATGAAACCTTCCTATTCCCAGTAACAAAGAATGAAATGAAATTCAGAAAGTAAAGTATACTATTAGATAGAGGTTATAAAAGGGGACATAAACCTTATGACCCCTGACCCTATGTTCTAATCTATTACTTGTTACAATCCGCTGAGTTATTTGCTATAATTTATTTAGCTCCTGATTAATTCCATTTTCTTATGTCATTCTGCCTGCTTGTATGGGTGTAGTTCATTTTAATAAACTATGATATGTCACAGGAGCTAGTTCTTGACAAAAAATCTTGCTGAGAATAATACGTATTGAAGTAGACCGAAAAATCATTTGTGTTCTTTTTAGTGTTGTCCTAATTACATTGCAGCTCCGAAGCCAAAGCAGATCAATCATTCCAGTCCAAGGTGCTCAACATTCACACCAGCCCATTCATCATGAGAACAGCTCCGTTTTGCTCTTTAAGCAAAAATAGAATAGTACAGTTACTAACATACAAACACAATGGAACACCTGGCAGCAGGCTCAAGGTATTACTTAAAGCATAATGCATGTGTAAATTTAATCTAACAGTAACAATTGCAGTGTTTACCAAATGGTTTAAACATGGAGTAAAATGAATGCAACTATTGGACTTTTAAGTGCCCCCAAGCCCAAGTCAATAATTTTCATTAATTTAATACCCCATGGCCATTAAACCAGGCCTGAAAAAAAGCAAGACACACTTTTTAAGTTAGGAGTTACTAATCACTGCCAATATAACTATATAATAACTGGTATTTTAACCCCAGATCTAGTTTGGGCATTTCAGTATGTTGGACATCAAGCCTCAGTTTAAGCAGTTTTCCTAATGGTAACCAGAAATACATTTTCTTTCCATTGATCTTATCTTTGCTATATTCTACATCACAAAAAATGTTTTACTAGTGTGTAACATGATTCACATTGAATGGGCTCCTAGATAAATTAACGATTTTAATATAGTGGTAGAATAATTACATTTTGTAATAAATATTGTAGGTAATTTAGACAGTAGTGTGGTCAATCCTGTAATACATTCTAGCTATTAAAACATAATTAACTAGACAGGGGATATTTCTTTTTAATGTATTTAATATGGTTCAGATAGCTGAAATCATTATACAATAACTAATAAGAATGACCTGATACTGGAATATTATAAAACAGAGTTGCTAGTTCCCGTTCTTGCATTAAGGCAGCCCATTTGTGTTGAATTGGGTTCCAACGCAAGCTTAACGCAAGGTATGTGAATTGTAGCGCTGTATTACAAATTATTGCTCTGCAACACAAAACGCAAAGTGCCATATGCATATTTTTGCATTTGTTACCACAATCCCATAGGCCTGTTGTTTTTTTTTTCTATTTTATTTTCTAAATTTCTCATTTCCATGTCTTACAGAGGAGGATTCACTTTTCTTCCTGCCAGGGACACATCAATAAGTGATAGATAACCTCTCCAAAGAGAGGGGAAGTTGCCTTTTTTCACTAAAATAGATGGTCCCATTAGGGGATTTTGCATTACCTCCTGTTTTGTTAACAGCCATACCATTTTGGATTTTCCACCACTTTCTGTCTACGTTGGTCACAAGGACAGAGAGGGTTAAGAAGTTGTTGACATACCTTCTTAATAGGACTTGGACAATAAAAATCCTGATGAGATTTTGACCATTTTTCTGCTCTATAGTGAAAAAAAAATGGAAAAAAACTGATTCACTTTTTGTTTCTAGTGGTGTGTTAGCAACATAATAGGCAAATACATGTGGCTTTTATAAACAGGGGCTTATCTATATCTGACCCCTGATCTCTAAAACTCTAAAGTCATAAAACCTTATTGTAATTATTTTCTCTTCATGGCAGAGCATTGTGTTTTGTGTAACATATGCAAAATAAACAGGAAAATGTCCTATACTTTTCCATATACTTTTTAGTGTAAACTTGGCAACAATTATTTTTAAAGAAGAGATTCCAATTGTTAACTGAATAATCAGTCATACTAGAAATAGTGACAGTGGGGTGTTATAGGAATAAAATTAAGAAAAATAGTCCTTGCCATGTCAGTGAAGTACTGAAATAAATGTCATTAGGGCTGGCAATTCATCTCTTGTCAGTGCTGACATTCCTCTGAAGCACGGTAGAGTAATTACCTTAATATGTTAAATTTATAGCAAGACCTGAAGCTTCTTGAGGCAAGTGATTTGAGACTTCCCACGGCAGCCCTCCTTCAGAGAGAAAGATTCCCCTGGCTAATGCCAGCAGCATTATCAACACAGCTCAGCATCTTAGAAACATACCCTGGGTAAGAGAAATTGATGCAAGACAATTGTTAAAGGAAACAAGCCCATAACAAAAGTTGTTGTGATAGGTATTTTATATTACCTGTATTTGTATTTTCCATGCTAGATGTAGCTTTAAAGAGATTTCAAAAATTATTTTTTTACACTTTGATTACACCATTCAATGATATGTAAATAAGGCAAGTGTAAAGAAATTATATTTTTAGAAACCTGTTTCTAGGAGCTTAGAAAAACATTTTTTTCAAAGTGAGATAGCACCAGAGCAGGTATGGAGTAGTGAAATTGCATCGGGTACACAAACAAAAGGTCATGTGCCCTTGATTACTTAAAGCTCTCCAAGGCTGGAGAGGATACACTTTCAACAGTGAAGCTGGGTGATCCAGCAAACCTGGAATAAATCTGGTCCAGGATTCAAAACATTTACTAGCAAATAGCAATTGACTTTGAAGTAATCCATTCCAGTTTGCTGGATCACCCAGCTTCACTGTTGAAAGTGTACCCTATCCAGCATTGCAGATCTTTAATAAGGCCCTATGTGTTTCAATGAGGGTAACCTATTTCTCCACCAGGGAATTGCTAATGTTTGTAAAAAATGTACAACAGAATGTCCTCAAACAAATAGATAATGGGCATTATAGACATAAAATGGAAAGTTTTGCCCTGTAGCATAATCTCCTTTTCCAGATGTTATGTCAATTTGTTTTTCTGAAAGTCCTTGAACTTACATTAAAAGAAAATTGTGCACTTACCATTTTGTCTTGCATTCTGTCTTTTTTATGGGGCTCTCTATTACATTCTACTCCACTATCTTCTTTCTTCTTGAATTATGATGGTGACAGGTGACATGCCCAATCTTAGGCATGTGCAGAAAAAGCAGCCTGCAGCCGCCTGGGATATGTAACGTAAGTTTGTGACCTAAGTTTTACCTTTTTTTCAGTTTTTACTTCCACAGCACTACGTTTTTGAACCCACATGTTGATGGACATGTTCCTTTAATATCATAAATATTAGTCCTTTTATTTAAAGAATGAGTCTATAATGTATCTATAATAAAGTAAGCGTACAACTGTACCAAATAAACAATAAAATATTTAAAAAATTATTTGTTTTAGTTTAGTTCCACTTTAAGTTTAATTTAAAACTAACTTAAAGGTTTAGAGCCCACACATATCTGACCACTATATTTAAATGAAGGCTATTACTAACAATATTTATGTGTAGCCATTGCTCCATTACCATAATAGAAATGCAGTAGGTTTCTCATGAATAATATTGAAATCATTTATTGCAGTCGGAAGACACAGTTTGCTCACTTGTCACTTCCTTTGCCATTATATAAATCTGTATGAATATAACCTTGACTTGTTTAAACTGTGGCCTCTACCCAAGCACCTAAGTATCCACCTCATTAATGATGAAATTGCTTCATTACTATTCCATTACTAGCAGCAGCAGCTTGGCACAATCTCTTTGATTGCCTGTGATAGCTAGACATCCAATGTCCTAATATTTTCCTATCTGACCTACAGGACCACCGACTCTTACAGATCCCTCAGCATATTTTATAGGTGAAGAACAAAGTAGCAGAGGTGACAAATTGTGGCATTTTAAGAAATGAATTATACCCTTGGATGACAGATTAGTCATCTGACATTGCTATATGCAGTATAATGAGCTGCACTATAACACCAAACTGCAGAAATGAATGTTTATCAAGAAAGAGGGGGCTATATATGCTTTATAAACATAACTGATATAAACATAACTGATATGCTTTATAAACATAACATATTTGTGAAATTGGCTATTAATATTTTTTTTGCTTCTTTAGTGTATTCATCTTACATTTAATGGACATTGGGCCTAAAGTAGATATAAAGCCAAACACTAAAGTTGTATGTGAATTTTAAATGTCAATATAAATTAAAAAATGATTAAAATAATATCTAGTGATCCAGCAATTAGGGTCTCTATTAGGCCTTTTTATGTGGGTTTACAGCTGTCTCACGATTGTCATCCTGCATTGTCACCCTTTCTGATGTTCTCTCAGTGTAAACTACAAAAGGTCAATGCACAATAGGCCTGATTTATTAAAGCTCTCCAAGGCTGAAGAAGATACACCTTTCATCAGTGAACCTGGGTTTAACATATCTGGGACCATCGAGCAGCTTTTCAAATGGAACAAATTACTTTTTCTGTAATAGCTATCATTACATGGCCACACCTGCAAAAATATTGCTTTGTTTACATGCAGCAATCTGCAGTACATTGCAATTCATAAAGAAGGATGTCAGCACAAAAGAACTAAGAACAATAAGGAGGGCAGGGCTATGTGTGTAGTCAGCTTTACAAAATTGTCTAACCCTTTTGGAAAGAAATACATAGAAATTATAACAATAGGTTGATAAGGGCTGAGCCATATTTCTGATAGTCAATGGCATGTTTCTAATTGGTAAATGATTTCTAAACTAATACACAACATATATGGAGGTATTCAGTCAACACATTGGCACATGAAATATATGGGTGGCAAATATAAAAAACACAATAGACGTCATATTAGGATGAGATAAACAACATCAGGCAGCTTACAAACAAATATGCCAATCCCTGGGAAACACATTGGCATTTGTGTCCATAGGCTGGTAACATACAGGTTGACAATCGAAAATCCAGCCATCGATGATCCGGGTCCTTCATTTTCCTGGCATGAATTTCGGATCACATTTTCAATACAGGGACTGCATTACACCGTTGGCCACTAATGCTTTGATGGCGCTGTTCTGCAGAAACATCTGTAAGGTCTTACTTGGTAAACTAAATACACTTTGAGACACCTGCTGCCTGCTCCATGGAACTGTGCCAGATGGCTGCGGTGTTGCAAGGGGAAGACCTGTCTGTGTGTGGAGGTAAGTATAAAAAAAAATATTATTTTAAAATATAATTTTTAGAAAATTCGGTACAGGTCCAGAGGTTGCCGGATTTTTGATTGTCAACCTGTACTGACAAAATATTTGCTGCAACATAAAAAGCACATCGGCAGTTTGGTCCCCCACATATAACACAATAGTGAAATTAAAGTTTGCATAGAACATTTTGCCAAAAAAAAAATTTGAGTTAGACAGCCACCATATACTGTTCATCTCTTGCTGGGTATAGAGCACTGTCAAAACATAACAGCGAAAAAGTATCTTAACTGCTTTCAGCTGCAGATTAAAAAAGGAAAATTACTTTTACTAGATTATAGGTAAATGTACTTTAATAAGAATACATTGATTGAAATCTGCATTCCTAGATATCACTGTAAGCAACAAAGTATCATTTGGGGCTTATGTAAATGGTGCTGTAATAAATGATACTATTCCAGCAATTTGCTGTATCACTAGTCTGTTTCAGGATAGTTGAAGAATTATTTTAATACAGATTTCATATCCTTTGTAGTTCAAGCTTCTAGAAATGATGGCTATATACTTTAAAGTTATTGTGCTTCTTCTTTATGTTGTCTGGCTTCATCTTTTAGCTTAACATGATTCCTATTGAATGTACTGCGTTGCGTAATATGCTGCCTTTTTATAAATACAAATAAATATTATTACATGAGTATATTTATTACAGTATGTGTTTAAATTTCTATGTTCTAGTATAGTTATCCACTTTAGGGTAATTGCATAAATGACAATATTTGCATTTGAA
>NC_092859.1:73173163-73253910 GCF_032062135.1 Pyxicephalus adspersus
ACCTGGTCTACCGGCATCTTTCTTCGCAATCCCCGTCCTCTCGCATCCTCTGGCCGGCGTCCTCTGCATCTGGGAGTTCCTCGTGACGTCGGTACGTGCGGCCATTGCATTTGGGGAGTGACAGGAATTTCAATATATTTTGTATTGCATTTAATACGAAATACCTGTATTTAATGCAATACAGTGGATTTATATGTCTAAAAGACAAAAAGTACATAGTCTTTCATTAAAATTTATTTTACAGTATATTAAAATAGTATAGTATTTTTTTTTCTATTTATTTATTATATGATTTTGTGTTTCAAACTTTAATATACTCATACTATTTTATTATACTATAAAATACATTTTCATGAAAAACAATGTACCGCTTTTGGACATATAAATCCAGACAGAAATGAACCGCCCCAGGAGGTTATAATAATAATAGTAAATTGGACCAGACTTCACAGAAGTTGTTTTCCCTTTCTCTGGTTCATTTGTGGGTTTAAAATTCTGTATTCAAAGGTTTTCATTTTATTTAAATATCAGTTGAACTTCATGAATTCGTGTCTATTTTTAGACTAATGTAACTAATAATGTAAGGTAATTGTATGAAAATGTTCATATTCAATGCAAATACATTTCTGGGACTTTTAAGATCTTCTCATTGGATTAGAGGTAAGAAGATTTTACCTTCATTTTAATTATAGAGAGAAGTAGAATTATATTATGTTCTTTATAGCATGAAGTTCTTTAGAGCAATGAAATGAATGCAAGGCATCAGAAAAGCTATTGCATCAGCAAACACTTAGGTTGTACACAAAAATGTGTGAAGACATGCATGGGAACTGGCGATGAAGAAGTGTTCATAGAAGTGTTCAATGTTACATAGGTCACTAGAACATACATTTACACCCCTCTGCAGCTGTATTTTACCTCTGGCAATGTTTCCGTGTTTCTTGTGAGTCTAAGTAACCTCTGTTGTGTGGTTCAACTTACAATGCCCTTTTTCTCAGTACTATAATTTATTCCTGTTATTTCTTCAGGGTTCTTCAGGTTTACAGCTTATACATTTCAATAGCTTCATAAACGGCTTCTAATTTACCTAATCTTACTTGTTAACCAGAAAGTACATAGTTCTGCCAATGTATTACATCTAATAAAGTTAGCTTGAATGTGTCTGCTTTCCCCCTGTTCTATTTTAAATGTATTTGTATATACTATCCTTATTGCATCACCTTATATCCATGTGCATAGGTCAAGGTCAGATAAGAAGCAATCTCTTTCCTAAAGCTCTTTAAAAAAGTGAAGACAGGCCAATTCCTTATTGGAATTAAGGCTATAGGTTCCTAGGTTGCCATCTCCATCTTTTGGCCTTACAATTCCACAAGGCACTGACCAGAAACATGTGTGTAGCCACCTAATGTGGAACTAAAGTTCCACTTTAAAAATTGTGATTCAGACAGGGCAATATTGCAAAAAGAGACAGGTGTTATCCTTTTTAGAATAAGCATTCTTACCTGTCTGATCGCTCCATTAGTTGCAACGTTGGTTGCAGTCCTAACTTCCCTTGTGCTTGACGGTACTGAATGAACTCCCACATGCCTGCACAGGAAATTCACAGAAAAGTCAACCTGGCCTGGGCAATCAAGATCTAGGAAGTATCTATCTAGGAAGAGAAGATCAAAAAGATGGCAGTGCCCCACAATGAAATACGGGACTGGTGAGTATAGTGGGGTTTAGTTCTGCTTTAAGTCTAAACATGTTATTATTAATAATAGTATTATTACACAGTATTTATATAGCGCCATCATATTATGCAGTGCTGTACAATGTCTATAATCATGTCACTAGCTGTCCCTCAAAGGGGCTCACAATCTAACGTCCCTCCCTCAGTCATATGTCTTTAATAGAGTCTAAGGCCAATTTTAGGGGGTAGCCAATCAACCTAACTGCATGTTTTTGGGAGAAACCAGAATACACAGAGGAAACCCACGCAGACACAGGGAGAACCTGCAAACTCCATGCAGATAGTGTCCTGGCCGAGATTTGGAAACTGGGACCTAGTGCTGCAATAGTCAGAGCACTTACCTCAGAGCCACAATAAACAATGGTCATATGCAATGCATCCAATATGAAAGGTTTCGCTAAGACATCTCTTAAGGTTATTTCATTTCTGGGGTTCACTGCAGCGGTCTGATACAGGCTCAACTAAACATCTGAATGGGAGTAAATGGGAACCATTTTGTACAGCTGGCTGCAAGGAGTTGCAGTTGAAGTCCAGTTGTGGTGGATTGCAGCACCAGTTGCTGAATACAACATGTGGTTTCGGGATGGCCTTGGGCAGCCAGTGCTTCCACTTATATAAATTCAACCGCCTTCATTCACAGCTCACTGCAGTTGGAAAGTGGTTGCTGCTGGAGAATTTAAAAAGGAAAGACGTAATTCATCTTTATCCATCAACTTCCTGAAAACATTAAACTGAAGCAACCTGCAACCTGGTTGAAGTTAAACTGTGGTTGACACAACATCCGCAGGATTAAATCGCACAGCATCGAAGAGGGGCAGCTCGGAGCAGTTAACAGCAGCAGTTTGCAACTGCAAGTCTGATGGGGGCAAATTTAGGTTTGCATTACACTAAACATATTGTAGGGGAGCCCTACAATATTTCCCAATATGAACATGAAATTGAAAACTTTTCTGAGAAAATTAATCATACTTAATATGTTATTCAAAGAACTCATCAATGCACTTGTCTCAACCAAGGTCTGAAAGTCACAGCAGCTGCACCATTGGTGGCAGAATTCCAACCCGTCACATACCTCTCACACATTGAGACTTCCTATACTCATTAGAACATAGATGTTCCTATTTGCCTTTCTGCAGTGTAAGCTACCACTCAGTCTATATGAGACAATTCTTCACATTCTAAGACAGAGCATGAAAGGCAATCTCATTAACACACAGATATGGCAAGACAGCATAGTAATAGCAAGGCCGGGCATCTTATTAACAGGTACTGTAATACATAAGACATCATCCTCCAAGGTAGCAGCAATCAAATGATGATGGCATTGCTACAGATAAATCTGTCAGCATTCAAACTTGCTTCAGCTGAGGACCACTCAAATGATTCAAGCAGGATAAATTTCTTTAAATTAAATGGATACATAATTTTAGGCAAACACTGGAATTCACTAGAAATTTCAGTGTTGTCACGGAAGTAAAAAAAGATGAAAAACACATATCACTCAATGATCACATTATTCAAAATGTAACACAGAAATGTGCTTTTACTACTGAAAAAAATTGTGGTTATGGAATCCACACCGGTAAGGTGTAAGGTTTTTATTTTTATCTGTGACCGCATTAGGGTAATTTCCCTTAACTTTTGACCTTGTGACATCCATACGCAAAATGATGGTTGTGGTTGGAAAGCACAGAAAAAAACATCAAAGTCTGTACAGATTGTCCGTTAGGTATGCTTTGATGTGATGATGTTGTTTATCCAGTGCAAGGTAATATGTTAGGGTTATGTGCTGTATGGGCTGTTGTGTCCTACAGATACAGAAAACCTTTCCGAAGAGAAATGTAGGGTCTGCCAATGCTGATTGTTCCTGAAATGCTGTTTTTTTTTTTTGTTTTTTTTTATCGAAATTGTAGTTTCTATTGCTGTGAACATTCCACTTTTTAGAATTGTTTAAGAAATGTGCGCAGTGCACATCACAGAAAAGTAATGGACATTGTAGCTTCAGGACCGTGATCATGGTATAGATCGGTGTTTCTCAACCTTTATAACATGGAAGAACCCTTGAAAAACTTTCAGGTCCTCAGGGAACCCCTGCTATAATTACTATATCTACAACTCACAGTACTCACAGTAGGGATCAGTGGGAAGAATGCCCCCAATTTTTTTCTAATATTTCACACCACCTACCTTATAGGTTGGGTTTTACATTCCTATTAGATTATTTGCTAGTCTATGAGCTCCTATTGGCTAATGTACAGGCATTAACTAGGATCATACCTGCCATGTCAACCATCCAATATGTACATTAGTGTCCCACACTGCAATACAAACACAAATTCAAAATACATTATATATATTAATGTACTTGTTTTGATCAACACATCTAATGTCTTTACAATTGATTTAGAAGCAGAACCATTGGTCATTACAGGTCACAAAAATACATTTTACTTTCAATTTAAATGTTTTATCAGATCAGAAATTGACTGGTAATAAAAATCAGCCTTTGTG
Organism: Pyxicephalus adspersus; assembly: GCF_032062135.1. Taxonomy (NCBI): domain Eukaryota; kingdom Metazoa; phylum Chordata; class Amphibia; order Anura; family Pyxicephalidae; genus Pyxicephalus; species Pyxicephalus adspersus. The sequence goes on from NC_092859.1 coordinate 73,177,407, forward strand.
TACCCAGATGAATGGTCGAAAAAAATAAAAATGGCAAATGGTATTTAGGATGTTAATTAATTTTCCATTTTGGTTTGAAGAATGCATCGTTTTTTTCACAAATTATTCATCAAGTCCTTTTATTTTTATTCCTGTTCATTGTAAAAGGAATAATCGGAGCAATCTGACTTATCCCTGTTCAAAGATAGGTTAATGAAAAAAGAGAAAATATTGAATGCCATAGCAATTCAAACTGTCATCACCATTTTAAGTGGGTTAAGCTGTGGCCATTAAATATAGTATAAAGCAAATCATCACATTAAATGAGCAACTGGTGAAATGAGGACAGATGAGAGGATATGAGAAACCAAAATAATTGTTTGCTGCACTGGGACTTGGACCCTTGGAAAGTTAATAAATAATATTGATAACGTCTTTCACCTGTGAGTAAACAAACACAACGTCTATCATACATCCAAACTCATTCATTTGAAAAAGTAAGTTGTCTAAAATAGAAGAAATATAGTATGCTAGGGCCTCTTATGATTTTTTTTAAATAGATCTCCAGCAACCGTTTGTGAAAAGGAGAGCAGGAGTGCATTATGTAAATATTGCTGGATAAATGCTTCCTGTCCTTGAGTTTTTTAATTCCTGTACCTGCTATTTTAAAGAGACCCTATCAAGTTACATGTAGTCTCTTCTCAAGGAAATAGTGAGGGGGTGCCCAGTGGCATGAGGAAGCTGTAACTGCACCACAACCTTTCAGCCAGTCTAAACATAGCCAAAGGATTGTGGCATTCAACACTTCCTAGTGTGCCTGTATTCCTGGCCACATGCTGTGCTTCCATTCTTCAACCCTTCTTCACTGGTAAGTCTTGTAGTGGAAGCAACCCAAAGACATGAATAATCATTATTCAATAACAGGAGGAAGATTGTATGCCTTCGTGCACATCAATCCTTTGTGGAATCAGTTGGGTGTTTGTCAACAATTAGTACTATTGCTTTTTGAAGAAAATGCCAGTGGCAATGGTGTCATCTAAGTGCTTTAATGTGTACGTGGTTGAATTACCATACACGCTTAAGTCTATATTGTTTTACTGCACCATTCCACAGTGAGGTTTTTCACACTACCAATTTATGTCTATGGTTGGTTTAATGGTGAACTTCCTCGGCCATTATATTAAAGCATTTTGCAGGTCCTGCTCTGGATTGTACATGTTTAATACCTCTCGGGGAAGGGTTGGGGGTAAAGTAGACAAATGCCTTGTTCCCTGCTCCCCCAGGTGCTGAAGTTCTACTCTCTGTGCTTTTGGAAAGTGGGCAGCTCTCAATATCCTCATGTGCAATGTAAGATCTCGGGTCCTTCACTGTACATGGTTCCATCAGTGTGGGGGGCATATGACAATTAAAGAAGAGCAGCTTTGTGGGCTTGGTCACCAGAGTCAACAGGGGGAAACATGTAGAAGCAAGGGAAAAAGTATTTCTGCCTATTCCCCACCCTATAGGGTATACGAGCATTTATTTATTATTCATTCATTCATAGCTCATTCATTTACTCTCTTGGTATCCATATCCAATATCCATGTATTTTTGGGGTATTATTTACATAACATAATATTAGGGGTGGTAGTCTTTAAAGCTTTAAACTAAAACTAAAAAATACAAAAATAGCAAATACAGGCTGTTTTGGTTTGATTTGTAAATAAACTACATAAATTAAAAATGACATCATCATCTGATCGTAATCATAAATTCTGCCTAACTAACATGCTCTTTACTACTTTAGAGTCTCTAACTATGATTAATTTTTTCTCGAACATTTCTATTATTTTGTGTTTGCCTTCCTATATTAACTAGTCACTTTAAATCTGGGAATGTTGTCATTGTTAGATGGAATTAGCTATAATTTTTGCGATGGCTGATGCTTACATGGAGATAATCTTTTGACAATATGTTTTTTTTATGAACATTTTATTTTTTTGTCTTTAAAAGGGCATGAATTCTTTGCTTATGTCATAGTCACCCGGTGGGTGGGGGGCTTCCACCAGAAAATGTATTGTGCCTGGTTTCCTGTTTCATGATCGGTGTCTTGCATTCATAGACATTTTCTTTTGTCCATTGACAGGCAGATTGTCAGAATGAGTTACAGGACCATTAAACAGTATTAAGATTTTACCAGCTGTTTACTCATGAGAATGATTGTTCCATATCTTTGTATCTTAATATAAATGCATGTTTAACATTCTATGTTATGTGGATAACTTTGACCTTTGTTGTTGAAGAGGATGATACATGAATGTTAAATTACTGAAGGAAATAAAGAAATGTAGGCTGTTTATCCAGCATATTCCTTATAAGTGAATTATTCCTTACAAGTGCTATTTCAATTTGCTTGGTAAATGTGGTGAAAAAAAAGATTTTTTGCAGCACATAATTGTATGGTTGGTGTCTCATTTTATTCATTAATAATTATTCACTGCTAAGTGAACTGTTTGTTCCTTTTAGTAAATCAATCATATTTAATTGTTTAGCCTAGTTTGTAACTTTTTTAAAGCTGACTGACAAAAATTGCTACTTTATATAAAAGTATAGATAACCCTTTTAAATAAGGTAAAAATTTTCTTTTTTTTTTTTCTAAATGAAAAAAAAGGGGTGGTACGTCCTTTACTTACGCACATCCGTTGATCCCTCCGAAGGTTTCCTGGATCAGATCGCCCATCATCCAAGTGCGGAGGAAGCGTCAGGTGCCACCACCTTCTTTCCACTTTTTCCACCTTCTGCCTACATTACCCAATCTTACATTGCACAGGCACGAGACAGAGTGACATGACAGAGCCTGCTGTAAAGGGGAAAAAAGAGTGCTGATCTTATGATTCTTATGTATTTCCTTTGCATTTTGCCTAGAAAACAAAATGTATCACAATGTCACACACCTACCCTTCCCACATAATCTTCATGTAATATTTTTATGCCCATTAAAATGTTAAGTGCAAGCATTCTATTTCTCCACTTAATAGCTGCTGCCATGACTGATTATGCCAAAAATATTTCTATGAACCTTATTGCACCTTTAACCTTAAGAAAATTGCAAAGCCGTTGGCCTCTCTTGAATGACCTTAAACATTTAGCTGTCGCAAACAGCTATTTATCTGTACAATTGTTTGGCCTTTTATGCATAGGATGGGTAAAGCTCTGCTATGTAAAAATCTGGCAAATGCATTAGACTGCCAACTATTAAAATAACTGCAACTTATGTAAGGATTCTGTAATGATAACATTCACTTGGCATACTCATGAGTGTGATATCGTTTTAGTTTATTTTATAAAAACTGATAAAATGAGGATTTCTATTTGCCTACAGCAACTAATCAGATTCTATGTCTCATTTTGCAGCAAACATTATACATATATTATACCATGGCACCACTATATCCTAAAAATATTAATTAAATCAGTCTGCTACCCCACTTAAATTCCTATGCATATGTTACCCAAACCTGGCAAAGGTTTGAGAAAAACTTTATGCACAATGAGCACAAAGATGTTATGATAATAAAATACTGTGTAGAAATAATAATAATAATAAAATCTGCGTGCCAAAATTTAGGTGTAGTTAGATCTGTTGGGAGCAAGGTCTAAAGTTGAAGGTATACCCTGTTTCCCCGATGATAAGACACTGTCTTATTTTTTTTTTGAAGGCCAAAATATGCTCTAGGGCTTATTTTCAGGGGGATGCCTTATTTACCCATGAAGAAGACTACAGTACACAGTTATTGTCATGAATGTAGAAAGTTCAGTATATCAAGACACTCTAAGGAACATCTCAGACTTGAAATCAACCACATGGTAACCCATTCCCAACAAACCCTTGTCAACTATTATGTGTTTTTTAGTGTTTCTGCATAATGTTTTACAGCCACAGTTTAGTTTAGTTGAGATTAAGGTGACTTTCAGGAAGCACATTGTGATCTATTACAATCACATGCAAACATGCGCACAAAATGGTTCCCAACTGCTCCCAAGCAGGTAGAAGTGCAATTAAACCTGCCATCAAATGCTGCAGCCAACCAGAAGTCTTAAATGGCCCTAGAGTCATATTATGTTAGATACAGAGGCTGGAGTGGGCTGTGTGCTAACCTGTAGGCACTCCACCATTTAGTATCTTGTATTTGTAGAAAAAAAAAGTACAGTCTGAATCTGCTTATCTGTGCCCCAGCATGACTAACGAAAGAAGAGCATTGTGGAACTGTTTTTTGCAAAGCGTATATTATTATTGACCAGAACAAGTCAACTAATTAACATGCAGCAGGCACACCAGGTTTAAAGGACTCCAGGAGCGAGGAAACATGTTTACAATCCATGAAAGCTTTTTGCTTGCTATCATAACAAATAAAGTTTTAAAAAATGAATCTTCTTAGTACCCATTCAGTTTAAGTATCAAAAATTACAAGTGTGCCTGCACAAGTATGTTTGCCAAATATACAGTTTATAGGTAGAACACCAAATCCTATGAGTAAAATTCTTCCTTTTCAATGTCGTAAGGGTTAATGAGAATCACAGCTCTGCTGCACTGTGCTATTTAAGTCTCCCCACGCTACCAAAACATAACAAATTGGGATCAGATTTTCCATTCCAATCATCCTGCCCCCATGTATTTTCTAGAGAAGATGATGGGGGGGCTATCCTCCTCTGTCTACACCAGAGTCTAATGAGCTGTCACAAGACATCAGTTCCCTTCACCAGCATATGTGCAATGTATGCACAAACAGTTTTTGCTGTCTAACTGAAGCTTATGGCAGTGCAGTAAACTGCAGATCAGGACACATTTGTGTTTTATAAGCCTCATTACTTTTGTAAAACAAAGGGGTTAGGTATAGAGAAGTCTGTAACATAACAGATTGGTGGATTTGCATTGGCCTATGGATTCCATAAAAACTGCAAACCCGCATACTTATGCTTTCATAATGTTCTAATGAAGTCTGCATTTTATTGGTCTGCATGCTGACAACCTCCACTAATGCCAAGCCCTGCTCTATCTACCTATATATAGGTCCTTAAGTTGTTAAACTTGTTTATAATTTGAACTAAAGTATTGAACGGAATTTTTTTTTTGTGTGTAGAACTATAGTTCTGCTTTAACACGACATTAATGCATATTTAACCAATATAAATGATTGGTCACTGTGAACAGGCTCTTAAGTAGGTAAATTCCCAAGTGAAATAAAAACATAACTAGTATTATTCCTTATTTCTGAAGTCTTAATGATCCTAATGGTAAAATTGATGCAAAGCTTGATGATGTAAAACATTTTTCCAACCTGTGAAATGTTTTGAGAATGTATGGCCAGACTGGATGAATGGAGCAACTCTTGCACATGTGCAGTTTAGTATCAATTCTACAGAAGATTATGAACAGGCAGGTAAGTGTTTATAATTACAGTAAATAAATAACAGGCTCTTTTGCAATAAAGAGCCCGTCTGCTCACAAATGTTTGCTTTTAAGGTTTAGTCCCTCTATACAAATTCAGTACTGTACTGTACTGTACTGTGCACATAGTATTGGTGATGTGATAAAACAAACTTGTAACACAGGTCACATTCTCTTTAGTATGTAATAATTTACTACACTTGGAAACTGCTAAACCCATTAAATCAATAAATGCAGAAAGGTCAAAAGCAAAAATAGAATGAACGATGTGAAATGCATTTATTGAAGGAAAAAGACTTGACAATTTTATTGCTTATTTCAGTCCTGTGCTGATCATGTGAGTTTAGCTCTCGTCCTTTCACATTCTCCTAGGTAGAAATAAACAACAGTGTGTGGTGTTTCTTTTAAATATGCAGAGTTTAAGTATTCCCGAACAGGAGATAATAAAACAGGTTGTATTACTTCACCTAAATAAGCACTTTCAGCAACACTTGTTGCATGGGTTTGGTTTCTCTATTCCTTACTAAGTATGACTGTGACAATTTCATACAGATGCATGTGCAGTTGTGGGTTGATTGTTCTCCAAAACCTTTTGATGTCCTTCTCTATGGAACAAGAATGATGTGTCTATTTACACCATACTGGTGTTTTCCATTGGCTGTTGGATGGAAGATAACTGACAAAGGCTGGGAGTATTATACCAGACCCACATTAGTTCAAGGGTAATAGAGCACCTGGAAATGAACAAGACATTAATAAAGAATGTGCAATATGATAATGTTGTGGTTTTACACATAGGAACCTGCAAATTTCATTCAATGGCTACTATATGTTGGAGAATTTTCCAGGTCCATGTATTTTTTAATGGCAGTTATTGATTCTCTTTCAGAGAATGTCTGGTGTATGGTGTTTTGACTGCTTTATAAACGGATCCTTAGGGATAGTAAAATTACATTAGTAGGTTAGTAGGTATAGGTTGTTGTCCAGGTTGATCAGCATACAGAACAAGTACTTGAAAGAAACAACCTCACACAGCTTAAGATCACCTTTGGATAATCATCTATTCTGTGGCCTAGTATACATGTTCCATTGTAAATGGAGGAATGTTTTCCACATAAACTCTACCAAATCTAGAAGACAACTTCTTCAACAAGAACTTGCTTGCAAGAAAAAGGATACAAGAATACCTTGTCAAGGGGCAAAATGTATTTCTTAGTAACTTTTTTTTATTCACAATGCTTAATAGAATAAAGAATGGACATCCTGCAAGCAATGGTTTGCCAGAACATCTACACAAACTGTAAAATAAAATTATAGGGTCTTTATAAAAAACAACAAATTTGATATTCACCAAAACATTCTGTGGTGGATTATCTTCCAGGTCCATGTGTTTTCAATGGCAGTGATTGATTCTCCACCAGAGAATGTTCCGTAAGGTTCACTCTTTAATTTAAAAAAAACTCTCATATGTATGTGACAGTGACTAACTGCACCAGTAAACAAATTTGTTTTCCTATCAGACGTTCATTCCACCACTGGTTTCACATTTTTAATGGTTTTTGTTGGTTGAAGCTTTCAGTCAATTTGAGATAACAACATCAGGAATCATGCCTAAAGAATAGATCATATCTTCAAATAAGTCCAACTGAATCTTTTGTGACTCTTCATACACGTTCATTTTTCTCTAATTCATTTTCTAGTCAAATAAATGGAAATGCATCAAAACTCAGATCAATGAGGAACAGACACAATATGACATTTATATGGAAAACACATGTAAAAAGGAACCATGTCCACACTTCCAACCCTATTAATATAATTGACGAATTTAGCTGCCAACTAGGTAAATTGTATAGTGTTTCTTCTGAGATTTCTTTCTTGAAGATCAAAAACTTTTTGTCTAAGATACAACTTCCAACATTAAATACTGATCAAGCAGATTTTTTGGGTGCGGATTTTCGGATATTACTCTTTTGGAAGTATTAGCTGCGATTAAATTCCCTAAGTGATGCAAGAAGGGAGGCCTGGCTGGGTTTTCGGCACTCTTTTAAAAAAGGTGGCAGATTCTATTGCTCCTCACCTAACTGATATTTTTTAATTATTTTAGGTCTTCTGGCCTCCCCAGTACTAGTATGCTGCAAGCACAAGCACCATCTTGATTAGTTCATCTACAGACCTATATCATTGCATATTATAGATCTCAAAATTTTGGCGAAAGTGATGGATTTCATTTTGAATACCACTCTGCCTTCTTTGATCTATAAAGATCAAGTCGGTTTTGTGCCCTGGCGTCAAGCTTCGGATAGCATTCGTTGTACGGTTTTACCTAATTATCCTAATGATTCTAAACTTCACAATATACGCATAAAGTTTTACTATTTGCGGATGATATCTTGTTATATATAACTTCACCTCACGTGATGCTACCGTCGCTAATAAAAGGTTAATTTTCCATACATCTGAGTAAAGGAACTGCCCTATTAGGTGTTCAGATAGTTGCAGACCACAGAGTACTGTGTAAAGCTAATTCTGTACCTTTATGATCTTTTGAAGTCCTGAGACAAGCCTTATCTTTCGTGGTTTGGGCGTATAAATGCTGTCAAGATGACTTTTTTGCTTAAAATTATGTACTTTATGCGAGTTCTCCCTGTATCTCTTCCATTTCGAATCTGTCAGACTCTTCAATAGAAGGTTTTGCATTTTATATGGAAGACTGGTCTCCCCCATATTGCTAAGCAAGTACTTTTCTGCTCTAAATTGAATGGAGGTCTTGGAGTACCTCAACTGTACTCCCATTATAAAGCCTCCCAAATAGCACCTCTTGTTTCTACTGTCCATTGTGGGCTATAATTTAATTGTCTCTTATCTCTTCTAGCTCAGTGACCAGTTTATTCTGGAGTCCTCCATCAGTTTGACCAAGGACTTTGAGCCCATTTCTATTACAAATGTTACAGGTTTGGGATGCTGTTAAATATAAAACTAAATGTATTAGTGGCAAATTTCCTTTAATGGAGTTATTTGATATAGTTCTTTTGCAACCAGGGCTTATTGATAAATCTAGATTTATTATTATTATATTTTATTATCTATTAACTACTGTGTCACCAAATTGTTTCAGGGGTTTTGATGTGAAAGGTACCATGGGTCATATTTGGTGACTCTGTCTTAAAGTAGCTAGATTATGGATAAGAGTATATCACATGATTTACACTGTTCTGGGGATAAATTTACCTAAAGATCCACAACATGCACTATTTCAAGTTCCTTTGCCTGATGTTGACAAGAAATCTTGATTCTGATTCTTATTCTTCATTCTTATTCTTCATTCTATTCTTATTATTCATGATTCTTATTTCTCATATTTTTATGGCTACCAAGCAGACTATTGCACATGCGTGGAAGACCTCTGCATTGAATTTTATGGAAATTAAAAATAGAATGCATGGGACAATGGTTAATGAAAAGACTACGGCTATTATTAATGATTCTCATGACAAGTTTCTGGGTATATGGCAGCCTTGGTTGGAATATTATTTGCTGAGATCTCATTCTCTTCTCCATATTTGAGCTTTTTTTTTGTATTGTAACAGGACGTCCTTCTCCTTTTTTATATATATTGCTGTGCAGTAACAGCTAACTGATTTCTCTTTCATTGTGTAAAATGCTGAATGATTGTTTTTATTTCTTTTTTGTACTGTGCTTCTTGTTGTTTGTATTTGGTTATGTGATTTTAACAAAACCTTTTGTAACAGAAAACACATGTAAAAAAAAAAAGGAAAATAATAAAAAAAAACATATAGACCTAAATTTGCTCTTTCTTTAGAAGGTAGCCACTGGCACACTAGAAAATTCTGTCCCAACAGCATGTTGTAGAGAAGGACCCCTGCAATCAGTGAAGCTCATTCTACCTGCTAATTGCAAAGTTCTAGCTCTGATTAGTGACAGGGAATGTTAGACCTCTGCAGGCAAACATTTATTGTTTATTCTTCTCATTCTCACATGTCACTATTGTCCTTCCAAAGCAGAGTTTTCTATTAAATGTGTTGTTGTTTTACTATGCTAGGGTACATTGTGGTTACTATGGATATCTTTCTTCCTGCATGGAATTCAGCACATGGCTTGAGTGTGCTCATGGCTGCTTCTAGATAACCTCACAAATATATAACATTATTACAGAAAAATACTGCAGTGTGAATCACTGACATTTTAAAATAATTTTTAATTCAAATTGAAAGTCATTCAAACACATTTTTTATTGGATTGAATACAAACTCCTGTATCCAATCCAATACAAAATAATTCAAAATAAATACAAAGTATGTAATTGGTAAATTCAAACTCTCATTTTGTATTGGATTGGATACAGGAGTTTGTAAATACAAAGTCCTGTATCCAATCCAATACAAAATAATAGAAAATATATTTACGGTATGTGGTTTTGTCTATAGGTATGTGACGGACACTAGGGAGGTGTTTTAGAAAAATATATTACTATACAGCATACCGAATTATCGCATTTTAAGTATTTTTCATTTATTTATGTATTCTTGTTTAAGCTGATTTTTGTGTCTTTAATTTTATTAAAAGTAATTTTTTTTTTTTTTTTACATGATTGTGTTTCAAACATTTTTTATATTCATGATATCTACTAGAACCCTGTTCGGAAATATTTCTGTAAGTTACAGGTCTACAATTTAAAAAACAAAATTTCATGAAAAACAGTGTAACGCTTTTGGAACAGAAATCTAGACATCAGTGTAACGCCCAGGTGGTTAAAGTTGTTGCTATTTAGAAATCAAGATAAAAAATAATTGATAAAAAGAAAAAAATGCAAAACAAAGAGACTTCATCTTCCTAATGGTTTTTTGAAAATGAGGGATCAAAATTCTGTGGACAAATTTGTAAGATTCACTATTCCTAGAAATTATGTAATGGTTGTACAGTTGACTTAATAATCAATTAACTCAGAAAAAAAGGATTGATGAACTTAATGGTTGTTGAACAGGTTGCTGCGCCTGACATTACCCCCTTTATAAATCCCAGAACTATAGCCCAGAACTGGGCTAACTTCCAAAAGGAAAGAGGGGTTTGGGCAGTAATGAAAGACAATGGGAGTCAGATAGCTGTAAGCAGAGAAATGATTAATCTTTTTCTCCTGTGTTGAAGAAGAGCAGACACTCATGTAAAGAAGTCTTGGACTTTGCCAACCTTGGAGGAGCACAGTACTTCTGCCATCCCCTGAGCATTTGTAAAATGAGATGGAACAAAGCCAAAAGGGCAATCGTAAGGATAGAAGGAATATTTTATACCTTAATGTTTTCCTGAAATGAGCCTTGTTTTTCTACAGAAGTAATCAGTGATGTTCTTTGTCTAAAAGAAAAAATGAAAACTATAATGAGTGATCCTTTGAGGAAGGTGGGGGAAAGGAGCAGTATGATAAGGGAATGAGAAGAAGAAGATATAATGAAAAGGAAAGGGTTGACGAGAAGTAGAAGGGATGAGGAATAATATAGGAGGGAATGAGAAGAAGAAGATATAATGAAAAGGAAAGGGTTGACGAGAAGTAGAAGGGATGAGGAATAATATAGGAGGGAATGAGAAGAAGAAGAATGTTTGAGATACTGAGAAATCTGTGAAAGCAATCTTCAGGTTTTCTTGAGGAAATGAAAGTAATCACATTAGTGGCTTTAGACACAGAATATCTTTGCACACTGGTACATTCTAAGTGAATCATGCAGCTCCATCACAATCCTCAGTGGATGTTGGTAGTCATCTTTTACATGCTGGTGATCAGAGCACTTGCTTAAGTGCAGAATATGAGAAAGAAGAGCAGTGTATGCATTGCACCTTGTATTACCATAAACAAAACGTACCATCATAGTGTTTTACTGTGCTTGGTGGGGTCACCATAATGTTTTTCCTGTTAAAAAGCCAATATTTGAGGACTTTGTTAGACACTATTATAACTCCTGAATGTAAGACAATGCTCATCCTATTGTACTATTAATTGTTGTTCTCTTATAAAACAAGAAATGGGTTTTTTTTTTTATTCTGATCATTTTGGGGTGTAAGAAAAGTGAAGCTTTCCATCAGGATGACAGTTTAACGGGGGAGTTTTGAAGAAGACGCTCCCCCATCACAACTGGGTGCTTATTATCTTGTCACTTTCTGGAAGCTTCATTGCATTTGCACAGAAGATGGAGTGGAAATGAATTGGGTAGATTAACCTCTTAACCAACAGAAGGCACTCATTCTGCATAACAGAAAACTGACAATGTTTAGCCTATCACATACTGAAGAAGTGGCCTGTAAGGGGTCAGTGAGCCCATATGATATTGTAGCTCTAGATCACCTATTACAGATTTTGCAATCTGGCATTGAGATGTCTGTGTAGTTACCAGATCTACCTTTACTGTGGTAGAAGAAAAAATAGTTGTTTAGATGACAGCTGACCTTGTCACCTTTATATATTAGTAATACAGAGGGGGAAACATTTTACTGCTAGTGTCCCTAGGTCACATTACCATTAGTGATGAGATTTAGGATTACACTTACCTAGGATTCATATCAAATCCTGACTTCCTTCAGTTTTAGCCTGAGTAACCTTCTTTAAATCATAATGCACTGTGTGGCCTTTACACTGTCATCTGTTTAGAAGGTAGACTTGCTATAAATCTGAATACATTGACATGAAAAAAACACAGGCAAGTGATTTGTCTTTTTCAACCCATAGGGAGAAGAATTGAAAATTGCGGTTGTCTTTTGGGATGTATGTACAATACAATAGCATATTGCCGGTACTACAGTACATTTGGTCATTGGCAACACAGGATTGCATGCTGTAGTACTGCAGTGAAAGGGATCTGTAACTTACCATTGGTGTTCTGGGGACATAAAAAAAAAACTTGGATAAAAAAACTTTTAACACTATAATACTTTAATTTTTACCATTGTCCGTCTTTGTTAATTTTACTTTAACTATTTGAATTGAGGATATAACAGAGAGATTCCAATGAGTCATTGATGACTCCCTTTTGTGCTGAACCTAAAACTATTTATTACAAAAATGAAAAATAGTCACCTATGCTTCCCACCTACACATGATTAAGGTCTCCAGGGTTGGTAACTGAATTGTGGAAAGCAATGCTGTTTTCTCAATACCTGATCTAGGCCCTGGAGCCAGAGGCTTTGTGGAGTTTTGGCTCTATCTCTGTAGGAGCCTGCTGCTGGGTGAAAAGTGCTGACAACACAAAAAAGGTACATGTTTGCATTTTGCACAAGCCATTGGGGAGTGCTCTTAAGTTGCATGGGCTAGCAGATTTTTGTTTGTTTTATTTTATAATTCAGCCTCTGCAGGTACAGGCAAACAACTCTAGGTGTCTGCACTATAAACCTGCTAGTAGTATTTTTTACTTTTTCTCTTTTCTTATATTTTTTTCTTTCACTTTTTATATTAGGGCTAATAAGTCCTTGAAAATCCATAAAAAATCATCATTATTCTGCATGCACTAACTCATTTAAAGCAAAATTTACTGCTTTGAGTGAATATACCTCATTGTTTCTTTTCCACTTTCTTTTCTCTAAATATAGAACAAGGTTATGAACTCAACTTAAAAATGTTAAGATCCCACAGGATTTGTCTTGTTCACCCAGCCTGCTGGTGGGTGAAAAGGCTGAGTGCTGACAACACAAAAAACACAAGTACCGTATTTATTCGAGTATAACGCGCACTCGTGTATAACGCGCACCCCTAATTTTCGATTAAACATCGGTATAAAATTTTGTCTAACGGGTACCAGTATATCAATTAAAACATGAAGAACATGGTACGCAAAACACTGAATTAACGGGATACAAAAGCAATGCTTACCGTAACGTGTGGGCGAGGAAATGAAGCGGCAAACCCAATTCGGGGGTGGCAGGGCTGGGGTGGCAGTGGCGGCCGGTCCATTGAGGGCGTACGGGAATTGTGAGTTTGCACTGTGCCTTTTCCGGGCTGCAGCTGCTCACTGTACGCGAGGGCAAAGGAAAAAAAAACGTCGCCGCGTACAGTGAGCGGCTGCAGCCCGGAAGAGGCGCAGTGCAAACTCACAATTCGCGTACGCGCTCAATGGACCGGCCGCCACCGCCACCCCAGCCCTCGTTTATAACGCGCACCCAAACTTTGATTTCTTTTTTTGGTATAAAATTTTGCGCGTTATACTCGAATAAATACGGTACATGTTTGCATTTTGTGCAAGCCATTGGGGAGTGCTCTTAAGTGTCTTGGGCTAGCAGATTTTTGTTTGTTTTATACTATGGGACTTGATGTACAAAGTCTTCAAATGATGCACCCGTGTTTGTTTGCTGTTTTGTGAATGAAAGAGGAAGACAAATCTGCTTGCACTGTTCTTCAGCTGTCCCTGTTCTTTGACTGTTCTAAAAATGCAAAGCTAAATACTTCCAGGTCATATCCAAGCTTTCCCACTACCACATACCCCCACACACCCACTCACCCATTACTAAAATGGCTTGCCTCACTAACCAGTAGAAATGAGTACAAATGTAAAGACATAAGGTAAACACTGTCACCATTAGCCTATTCAGACAGCCCGAAATTCAGCTTCTGCAGGTATAGGCCAACAACTCTAGGTGTCTGCACTATAAACCTGCTAGTAGTATTTTTTACTTTTTTTTCTTTTCTTATATTTTTTTTCTTTAACTTTTTAAATTAGGGCTTATAAATCCTGTAAAATCCATAAAAAGTTATCATTATTCTGCATGCACTAACTCGTTTAAAGCAAAATTTACAGCTGTGAGTAAATATACCTCATTGTTTCTTTTCCACTACATCACGGAGTACATATATTTTAAAACCAGTTCATAGCAAATCTAATAGTTTTTCTCTAAATATAGGACAAGGTTATGAACTCAACTTCAAAATGTTAAGATCCCACAAGATTTGTCTTGTTCTAGTTCAAGCCATATCCACAATTACTGAGAACTCATGAGTATGTCACCTCCCACCAGCATTAGTGCTAAATTAATGATGTGACCCATGTGTGCCACATCACTCAGATAACAGCTGTTTCTTTTTGTCCTCATAAGTAGATTAACCACACTGGATGGGAAAGGTATCTACACTGAAAAGATAAGTATCCTTTTAAAAACACTTTAAATAATTTATTATATTCAGGGACAGCACACAACCTTGAAGATTTAACATCTTACCCATGGTATGGTTTATTCTGCTGTGCTTTAAAAGACATCATAAACTTAGTTCAGTATATACACTGCTCTGTCTGCAGTTTGTACTGTACAGTGTAAGGGGACACATGACTGCAGACAGGGACCGCAAACAAGGAATGCATCAGGCATCGCTCTAGATGCACATTAAAGTGTAATTAACTTTAAAATTTGAGAGCAGACAGGTTCTGAACTTCAGAAAAGACATGCTATATCTCCTTTTCAATAAAACAAACTTACCTGCCTGTTTACAGTTTTTAAACTGAACCAATTTCTCCTTGCTTTTGTACCAACATCTTCACTTAGTCCGCATCTGGGGATCAGCATTCTTAAATGACCCCTGCAATCGTGAATGGGAGTTAATTTATTTGCAACAACCAACTATGCCAGGTTCGTACACTGAGCTGTGCATGTATCAAACTATGAGCGGGCAGGCACGTTTGTTTTATTTCAGATGAGACACTTGGTCTGATTTATTAAAGCACTCCAAGCTGGAGAAGATAGACTAATATGGGTGAACCTGTTTAGGCCAGCAAACCTGAAATGGATTTCCTCAAAATAACTTGCTATCAGTGGGTAAATGTATTTAATCCCAGACTAGATCCATTCCAGGTTGGTTGGATCATCCAGGTTCTCCCAAGATAGTCTATGTTCTCCAGGTTTGAAGAACTTTAATAAATCAGTCCCATTGCCTGTCCTTTCTGCAGTAAAGAAAATACATTTTAATTTTCAAAATCTTGCTTTAAGTGGCCTTACACAGGACTTTTTTTAAACATAGACTTTATATTCATTAAAAACAATAAATCTATGAGTGATCTTTCCAAACTTAGGGCATTCCTAATCAATATTTGAATCCTATATCAATAAAATATTGGTCAAAAATACATATTCTTTAATCAACCAATGAGCATTTTAGCTGGGAGTGCTTCCACTGACTGGCGGTTGTTAGTAAGCAGGCCTGAAGCAGTGAGCTGGGCGAAGGGCCTCGTGACAGGGGGAGGAGGAAGGCCGAACAAGCAGGGTTAAAAGTTCATCAAAAAAAAAAAAAAAAACAAGAAGGAGAAAGGGGGAGTAAAAGAATGGAAGTGCGGGAAAATAGAGGTATTGGATTGGTGGGGTGGAAAAGGGGAAGGAGGAATGATAGAGGTTAAAAGAGGGGTCCCAGGGGTGGGGGCATCAGTTTTGGAAAATCTCAGGGATTGAACGCTCCCACTCTCCCTCCCTAAAGTTAGTGCATGGAGGGGCTATTGTCATAGCAGCCGGCTGGGCAATTTTTGGTGGGGTCCATGAAAGTTAAAGGTGGGGTAATGGGAAATGGGGGCACAAAAGGAAAGGTTTTGGGACAGTAAGGTTGGCCTTGCATGACACTTGGTTGTCGTGGAGGCTAAGTGGAGGTGGGAGATCCGCTAACTGTCCCTGAGGCGGGGTATGGGCGTCTGGGGGCCTGGCGGTGGATCGGAGACAGCAAGATGGTGAAGGAAGGAGGACCGGCGACTTTCATGGACCGAGGTGTACAAGAGTTATATAATGATAATTGTTTGTTGATAAGAATGACTTGGTTAATAAAGGGGCTGCTGTGGCCAATTTTTTCTAACACAATAGAGTAAGAGTTTTATTAAAAAAAAAAAAAAAAAAGAAAGGGGGTTGTGGGGTGGAAATGATTGATCGGGCAGTGAGGGCTTTTATACTGTCCCCTGTCAAGCCCTCTGAGCTGAATGTCGATAGTTGCACAGTCATAAGCAGGTAAACAGTCAATATTGAGAGAATATCAATCCTTTACACTGGTCAGCCATCACCCATACAGCCATTGAATAGTGTTAGCCCACTTTCCACAGCTGTCTGACATGGTGTGGAGGATATTTAATGCTCAGCTATACTTAAAAGAACTTCTTCTTTCAGCAGTTTGTTATCTGTTTATTCATTAATCGCATGATTACAGTGCAGTGAAAATGCTCAGGGGCTCCTGAGATCGAAGACACTAATTCACACATATATTGAATATGGAGAGGAGATTTTCCCCATCCTGGTCTCCAGTCATGTTGCTCTCTATATAGCACAATGCTATATAGCATTGCGTTTGTACCCTATTTTTGTAATTTATATCAATATCCCCAAAATAAATACAAAGAGCTATTGTGTTAAAAAATCTAAGATGCTTTTTCTTTAATGGCACTACATTATTAGCAGAGTAATTTTATTTCTACCAACATTAGTTTATATTTGCTTGTTACAAAATATACTCTGTGTTTATTAAGTGATTAATTCTTCTTCCTAATAATGCTTGCAGTTTCATCCCTGGCTAAATAATGCTAAAATTAGTTTTTTCTGGTTGTTTGAATGCCTTTTAATAAATTACCATTTAAAAAGATGGTAAGCAGCAGGTGGACAACCACAACCTATTTAATGTAGTAAAGAAAAGGCTGAAGAAAGGGTAATATACATACTATAAAATATTAAAGGGGGTCAAAACTGATGAAATTCTTGACATGTTTCAATATACAACACCAGTATCTTTTTTTTTTTTTTTTTTTTTTTAGATTTATCTGCTACTAATAAAACGCAGTTCATGAGCTCCAGGAAATTGACTTTGCCGGGGCTAATGCATGCCTTGAATGAAAAAAGGAAAGGAAAGAACAGAAAAAGTTAACCAGGATCCGTTCATTTTCTCTTAACCCATCTCTTAGCCAAATCCCTACAACTAAATATAACTCCTCCCTCTTCTAGATATCTCCCTCTAGATTAAAAAAATATACCTAATACTACCTGAATTTGTAATGAGTAACACATCAGTTCCCATGTCTTTCTTGTAGACTACGGAGAGAACTAACCTTTGACTGTCCATCAGGATCCACAGAGAATGCAGCAATGATGTGATGATATTGCAACAAGGGGACTACAACGGCAGGCTTGGACTGATGACTGGTCATTACTTCCAGAGGGTAATGGCAAACTTGGTAAAAAGAAAAAAATGGGCTTTTGAGTTTTTTTTATGTAGTCCCCCTCTAGACCAGGGGTGTCAAACTTTGGCCCGCGGGCATCACTCACGTGTATAGACCAGCGGCCTCTGTGCCTATGCACGGCCCCACATTGGACTGTTTTATAGACGCAAGTAATGCGGGTAATTGTAGTAGCGGCATCACTCACGTCTATAGACCAGCAGCCTCTCTGCCTATGCGTGGCCCCGCATTGGACTGTTTTATAGACGCAAGTAATGCCAGGAATTGTAGTAGCGGCATCACTCACGTCTATAGACCAAGGGCCTCTCTGCCTATGTGTGGCCCGGCATTGGACTTCAAGTTTGGTCTGCGACTCTGTCTAAGGTTTTAGTTTTGGACCACTGTGTATTTGAGTTTGGCACCCCTGCTCTAGACTGAGATTGATTGATGGTAGTAGATGGTAGTAGTGGTTAAGTGGAGTGGATGGATTTGAATGCAGCTAGATCCATAAGTGTGAAGAACAGTGTCTGGAGTGTGGACAATGGGATAGCAGTTCATTTTAAATTGCAGCACCCTACCATGATAGTAAAGTACAGACACATGTTTTTCCATTGTTTAAACCATACACAAAGTTAAAGCATTTTGGGGGATAAGCTTTGCTTTGCATCATCAGGGCTTCAAGGAAAGGGAACGGTGTATGTAGATTTTTTTTTCCTCTCCCCTTTTGCCATCTTCTTCATTGGTCCCTTCATTCCCCATGATTGTTTATGACCAAATTAAATAAGCTATTGTCCTTTTTTACATTTATTTTGAGAAAATTCTATATTGTTTTCTGTGTCTCCCCTTCTTCTTTAAATTTTTCAATAAAGAACCATAAATGCTATAAATTCTACCAGCAAGGAAATATCACCAATGAAGTCGTAAATAACATACTTGCTAATGATCCAACCCATAACCCACACTTGACACTGTATTATTTACAAAGACAATTACTGTTTACAGTAATTGCCAACATCAGACGTGATCAACCTGGTGAACATGTGCTATGTTATGCTTTGCAAGTCTTTACCAATTTTTCAAGGGGTGAAGGAATGGTTAAAACAAATTGCGCTTTCATCTCTGGTCTTTGAAGTTAAACTTGATGATTGAGACAGTCAGTCTGCCGGAGAGAAAATATCTTATGCAAATGAGAGACTAGTCCCTAATTAGTTAGACAATGTAACTGATCAAACGAATTAATGGGCAAAGTTTTAACTGCCTTATTTGCAAGAAAGATGTAGGAAACTGAGCCAACATATAAAGTGCTTCTAATATTACATATTTTTTGTAACATAAATGGGAAATATTAATGATACCAGTGATGCTATTTCAGGCTACATATTGTCTTAGTGGGCCCGATTTATTAAAGCTCTCCAAGGCTGGAGAGAATACACTTTCATCAGTAAAGCTAGGTGATCCAGCAAACCTGGAATGGCTCTGGTCAAGGATTGAAAACGTTTGCTAGCAAATAGCAAATGACTTTTAGGAAAGCCATTCTAGGTTTGTTGGATCACCCAGCTTCACTGATGAAAGTGTATTCTCTCCAGCCTTAGAGAGCTTTAATAAATCAGGCCCAGTGTCTCATTTGTTCACAAAATTTGCACATACTAAGGATCTCCTGTGACAGTTTTGCAGCTCTCACTTTTAACTCGCAAATACAGGTATCCATCCTCGGAATATATGTTTTTACAAGGCTTGACCTACCCTGCCAATAATTAACCCAACTGTATAGTGTACATTAATCCTGTTACTAATAAGAAAAAGAGGGGATGATGTTTCTGACCTTTGTACAATTGTGCACTTGTGATTGTGTATAACCACTTTATATGGCCGATTTAAGGTAATCTGCATGGGCTTTGAGACATTTTTATATTGTTTTTTTTCTCCAGTGCAGCCTCCCAATAAAACTACAAACACACACACTAGATAATTGCTCAAATTGAGCGATTAGAGATGTATCGTTAGATAATTGCTTATAAAAAAAGTGTCCAAAAAAAGATACAATCCACAATGATTTGCAGCTGCAACGAGCAATCCACCTGGGAGTATTAGTTCTGACAATTATCTATCATCCATTATCATGTGTACTGATATCTTTAGACAAAGAATCCACTTTTGCACAGCCAGTAGAAATGTGCTGTGTAGGAAGAAGTGCTGTATTCTGAATGAACTTTTAGTTATTCATTTATGAACAAGTGTGTAGTTGAAAAATATGTATAGCGTCATTTATTGAAGATTGCGTATACATAGTTTAGGGTATCAGTTTAGGCAATCAGAGTCATCACCCTGATTTATTCACTTGTGCTGGTAATATTCAGCTTGAGCATTTGAGCTCTGCAACAACAACCTTTGTTGATAGGACAGATGAAAATATGTTAACCATTTTCAAGTTTGCAAAGTGAACATTTTTCTGAGAAGACATACATTGAAGTAAAATAATAATTGTAGATAAACCCACCCCTACTTACAGAATACTGTAATAGATGTCAATAAATGTCTACCATTTCTGCAAGCTTTGCCACTGAACACTACCCTGATCTTTAGAAATTTGTGTTTAAACTTCTGTTCATTGAGTGTTGATCTCCTGAACCTCAGAGCTCTCATTGCTTCCTCCCTGTGACATCCACCTATTACATCATACAGTGGTGACAAGGAGCAAGCAATGAGAGTTGTGGCATACAGTATTTACCATCTTTTACAGGTGCTGTATGCCAGAAAAAAAAATTTACTATAATGGCATGGTGGTTTTACATAATGAATGCAAATTGACAATTGTGTTTCTACATAATGGTAATAATAAATAAATAAAAGCCTGTAAAACAATCCCAGAAAATCTCTATTTAAAACACAGGGAATCAGACATTCTCTCAAACATTACTCATGGGAATCTTTCAGGTTCATGTGTTTTAATGGCAGTAACTGATTCCCACAGAATGTTTGAGGGAATTACAGGTGCTCTGTTTTAAAAATAAATCATTAACCACCTGGGCGGTTACCCCGACCTTTGTTCGCGGTAAGTAAACTTGCTACAATCGTTTACCCCGAACCAAGGTCGGGGTAGCTAAAAGTATAAACATGTGTTACAGTGCAATCCGATTGCAACATTGTATGACAATCAGATTACAACAGAAAAAAAATACTTACCTTGTCCCTGCAGCTCCTCCGGAGACATCTGTCCTCTTCTGTCTTCTCCCGGTGTGTGCAGTGACGATCTCCGGGGTTTCCCGGTGACGTCGCTGCAAGCGTCGGTGCGGGCGGGAGGCGGGGCGGGAAATTTAAATCACTTTGCACTGAACTCAATACAAAAAGCTGTATTGAGTGCAATACAAAGAAATCTTTATATAATATATAAATAATTGTATTATATATATAATATATAAGCTACTTTACAGGTACATTACAGGTACATTTTTTTTACAAGATTTTTTTTTTAAAGATTTTTTTTATGTTTCATAAAAAAAAATTTATTATTAAATTTATAAAATTTTGGACATATTTCAGGTGAGTTATGCAGTAATTCGGTGAATTATAAGTAATTATTGAGTAATTTGGTGAATTATAGCCTACAATCTAAAATAAATTTCCATGCAAAAAATTTAACACTTTTTGCATGGACGTACAGAAGTTCGGAAAGAATTAGAACACCCGGCGTTCGCCTACGCATCCCTCGGTGATTCCTGATGATGTCCGTGCATGCGCCCGTCGATGGGGGTCGTAGCGGGAAATTCAAATATTTTGTATTGGATTCAATACAAAGTCCTATATCCAATCCAATACAAAATAATACAAAATATATTTATGTGGTTTTGTCTATAGGTATGTGACGTTGGACTCTGTTTTAAAATTTACCACACTAGGGAGGTGTTTTAGAAAAATATATTACTATACAGTATACCGAATTATTGCATTTTCAGTATTTTTTATTTATTTATGTATTCTTGTTTAAGCTGATTTTTGTGTTTTTTATTTAATTTTGTAAAAGTACATTTTTTTTTTTAACATGATTGTGTGTTTCAAACTTTTTTTATATTCATGATATCTACTAGACCCTTGTTCGGACATATTTCTGTAAGTTACAGGTCTACAATTTAAAAAAAAAAATTTCAAGAAAAACATACTGAAAAAAAGAAATACCGCTTTTGGTACAGAAATCTAGACATCAGTGAAACGCCCAGGAGGTTAATAGCTATTTAATTTACTGATTGTTTTGTATATCTGCCAGTAAACCTACAAAGTTTTTGCCAAAAGTTTGTAATTTGAAATCCATGGTAGCAGTGAACCTGAAGCTCATTTTTATCCAGCAGCCAACAGTCCATAAGTAACACATACTTACCTTTACATTGCCCTTTTGTTCAGCTGCCAAGAATGATAGAAACACCCAAAATTTCAGATATGGAGGAACATTTTTCAGCACTGGTGATTGGCCTGGCACTGTCACATAAGGACAGGGACTGGGAATAATCCATATCCCTGTGTAAGCTTTGTCTGTAAATGTGGCTTGGGCAATTTTTCCTGCCCTTTGTGTCTGAAAAGTGTGGTGGTGCAGAGATAAGAATATGCTACTGAGTTCGGGGGAATAAATTAAACCTGTTGTTTTGCAATGAAGAGACAAAGTACATTTTTATTCACAATTTTATACATTATTTTTAGTTTTTGAAGTGAACAACTTGTTTTGCTAGCATGCTACTACTGGTAATAAATACACAATGTTCCCTTCTTGTTTTACATCAACAACATCTATCTTAAAAATATTATTGTAACAAAATTACATTATTATTATTATGAATCATTGTTTGCTGAAACAAAGAAGAATTATGTTTCATCTGATTTTGTCATGGATTTTATTCTGTGCATATTCAGAAGGCATTATTAAGAGAACCTGTTTGGTGTACAGATAATGGACAACTCGTCTGTTGCAACAGATCCCATCCTGCTATGTCCTGTATGTTTCTGTTTTGTATTTCTGATTTTTGGAGAAAGAACATTTCCCAAACAGAGTTGGAATACTTTAAATTGTGAGGAATACCTCATTATTTTATACAGAAGCAACCACTGGCATAGGAGTAGGGGTCGCAATGGTCTCAGTGATGACTGGATCTTTGCTCTCAAGGTGACCTCTATCACGGTGGGTCTGCAGCAGGAGCAGAGATTGGGGTGCAGGGCCAGGTCCTTTATACATACCCACACCACAGTTAGCACAGCCTTCATGCATAAGCCACACATTTCCATTCATGGTGGTACTTTGATGGTGTTCTTGAACAACCTAGGCACTCTGTGCGGAGCTTTTGCTCCTAGTGGGCACCACCTGCCAGACAGTCTGTCTCTCAATTGCACACTGTGGTATATTCCAGAATCTAGTCTGACAACCATGGAAGGATAGAACAGGGGATGCAAATCCAGAACAGATGTGTGCAGTACATGGAAGAGTGAGTTACTTGGCCATTGGCAGCGTGAGCAGCTATGTAAATCAGATTGTACCTGCATTCATAATAGGCAGTATAATGCCTTTGGGACTCCTAGGGGGTGTATAGCCTGGTCAGCTGCTTTCATTCTATGAAACTATTGAGATTGAAAGGTGTCTGATCCACTGGAACCATGTCATCTAGTTCTGGAACCCCTATAATAAGGGTTTTAACCCTTCTCCGCTCTAACCAAAACAAAACTCCAACTATGGTGCACAGTATGCAGGAGCTCAGGGGAATTACAGGTAAATTGAGAGTCTCTAAAAATAAAGTATAAAGAATACTTTTTGAACCGCCAAATACATTTTTGCTTGAGCATATAGATATCTCTGTTTGATGAGCAAGCAATAAAAGTCTTCATATATTGTATTCATTGAGTATCCACATATGTAGCGCAAGGCTTCTGATGATCTCATCCTTGCTTCTGTATAGATAGTGACCTTCATATGGCAGTCTGCTGCTGTATCCATTAAAAATAAAGTGATATCTACATGTGATGAATACCATGGCTACAGCATATAGGGATGTTGCAAATGAAAGTGTCACATAAAACAATGCTACTCAAGTAAACATATTTTTTTGGTATTGTTATAGATGAGGCTATAGTGCAGCATTGGTATTTCATGCCTTCTATTCTAGTATATCAAAATGACACAGCTAGGGGGGCCATAGAGCCTGTGAGAGAGGAGCTAGGCGGGGGCCAACATGACAGTGGAGGGAAGGCCATAGATCGGGTGATAGTGTGAGGGGGTATGGCAGTTATTATTATGATTGATTGACTGATAAGGAAAACAATGGTCGGTGTCATGAGAGGTGATAAAGGAATTGGGGGACAGAAGGGAGTAGAACAATTGTGACAAGAATTAAAGGAGATTCCCACCCTCCCGCCATGTTGATTAAGGTATTTTAAGGAAATGTGTGGGCGGGGAGGGGAAGTGTGTTGGGAACGTGTGTGGTAAAAAGAGTGTGTGGAGCTATCTATGGTATGGGGTCTCCAGGTTTGTGTAAAGGGGTTGTTGAGAAGTTAACAGCGGGAGGTATGCATGGTTGATATAGTTCCCGAAGCGGTGGCACCTAGGAGCATTTGGTATACATATCAATTGCAACGCAGATTCCAGATTATTGGTATAAAAGGGTTAAGGATGGTCAAGGACCTGCCACCTGATGATGAGGATGTCTTGTTGTTATTTATGGTTATAAAAAATGTTATAAAATTGTTCAAAAAGTTGTTAAAAAAACAGCCAGAAGGCCAATTTCACCATACCGGTGTCGTGATTATTTAGGGATTAAAGTGGGGGGTATGTTAAATGGTTATTAAGGTGAGGAGTTTGTGGAAGGGCTCTTTCATGCCATTATATATCACCATTTAAAGAGAATTTGTAATGGGATTCTTTATTATTAAACTAGCTGATAAACCCGGCGTTACCCGGGTATTTATTTCTTGCAATCCTATATTATACAAGAAAAGGAATAAAATTAAGCTATAGTGATTTTCTTGTCTACGGTTTTGTTAAATTTTTTTGCCTTTGATCGCACTCGGCCAATTGCCTTACGTTTACTTAAAGGCATTATTACAGGCCAGAAATTTGTAAAAGAGTCAAAAAAAACTATGTAAGCAAAAGGCACACTATCACTGAGCAATACATACACACATACATACATTAATACATGCAAATATACCGCTGACATATACCACAGTGCTGTACAAAGATCAGCGGTGCACTCTCATGAGTCTGAGTCATATGTCTAGCAAGTTAAATGTCTCGATGCGTTTCCTAGTGATCACATACACACATACATATATACATCCAATTTTTTATATATAGATTTATATAGCTCTGACATATACCATAGTGCTGTACAATGAAACACTGAGCTAGAGCCATCAGTCTCTGTACAGAGGAGCTGACACTCTAAAGTCCCCCCAAATTCACACACTATTATTATACATTTATATACCTCTGACATATACCACAGTACTGTACAAAGATCAGCGGTGTCATATGTCCAGCAAGTTTAGTTTAAATGTCCCATTGCGTTTCTGAGTGATGGTGGAACATAGCAAGTTTGAATTGTATCCATGCGTCTCCTAGTGGTCACTAAATATACCTTTGACATATACCACAGGGCTGCATAAAGATCAGTCATATGGCTAGCAATTTTGATTTAAATGTATTGATGCATTTTCGAGTGATGACATACACACATACATACATACATACATCCAAATTTATAGCTCTGACATATAGCACAGCTCTGTACAAAGATGACTGGTGCACTCACATGAGTCTCAGTCATATGTATGGCAAATGATGTGCATTCGAGTGATGGTGTGTGATGACACAAAATGACACAGCTAGGTTTCAATGAAAAATATAGATCCTAAATCGCAACTCTTCAATAGACTGAGACATAACTTAATGAGTAACATATTCTGTTGCCTACTTTGCCTATGGATTCAATTACATTTAATTTTGTAGATTTGGTATTGGTTTTTTAAACTGTCAATAGGAATTTGGAAAACCCACAGACAGGTTGGTTAGATGAATGACCTTTGACATTTTTAATACAAGTCTGTAGTGGTGCTTTGTGGCCCATGACTTGGAGGTCCTTGTCAATTACAGCTTTAGAGGTTCCTCAGTAATTCAACTTGGATGTAAATGACTTCCGAATCTGTTCTATGGCGCTTTAAATCACCGAGGCTATTCTTCAGCTTTTTACACATAGATACACTGGTTTATATATGTGAGGCATATTCATTTCCAAATGTGTGGATACACTGATAGAATATAAAGCAAAGCAAGTAAGATTTTTTTTCTGTACTTTATTATCTTATAGCCCATTGGCATGCACAATGCAAGTATGCTGCGGTAACACATGGCAGCACATGTTAAGCATCTTGGAGCAATGCAGTGCCATTCTGAATCTGATTACAAAACATGATAAATTGTTTTTTTAATGTGATTTATTATTCTGAGCACCTCTGGATCTTTGTGAAAGAGAAGATTCAAAGGTTGTTGGGAGGGATCAAAATGCTTATGGTGGCATTAAATCATCTGTCCTTTTCTATTTTTGAAGAGTAGCCCTGTAAAAAAACAGACTACTAAATTTCCACTTTAAAATTTTGAGATCAGACAGAAAGGACAGTAATGTCTCTTCTGCAAACAGCATTCCTACCTGCCTGGTTGCACTGTGGAAACACATGTTCAGCGTTGGTAACAGGGCCATCCCTGATTCCCCTTGGTTGCTGAAACTGAATGAACTCCTGCACATCAAGACATCCAAATATTGCAACTAGGAAGAAAAAAAGGAAGAAGATGGCGGTGCCCTGCAACAGAATGGGGACACATGAGTATACCAGGGTTTAGTTCTACTTCAAGGTATTTTTTGTTTTGGTATTTTTTTTATTGCTGGGTTTACCTAAACCTAGTATGTAAAAACACACTAAAACACACAGTGAATGTATAAATTACTGACAAATGCCTTCGTCTGCTGCAAAATGCAAGCCCATATCTCAAACTTAACCTTTTAATTCATATTAATGTCTTTCCTAGAGATACATTGTATCCTCCTTTTTCTTTGGGCCTATGCCATGCTCTCAGATACTGTCAAGCTGAATTATCTCATATTAAAACTTGAACCATGAAAAATGAACAGTAATAATTATTTTGCTATACAGCTATTGGCTTTGCACATAAACTGGGAAATATTTATAAAATGTTGGTTTCCTGAGATTTGAAAAAGTATCCATAACACCAGCAAGACATATCTTGCTTTTCTTATGGCTTCAGTTTTTTGCAGTAAAGATAACAGATAAATCTAGAGTCACAACCCCTACTATCAAAAATAGGAAAGAGACATGGAAAAGCATGCTCATTCCAGTGTGTTTAACATGCATATTGTAAAACTATACAGAGAACAAATCATGCTGTATTCATGACCTAAAGAAAAAAACAAGGAAGGTGTATGTCCAAAGTTTACAAGATTGGACTTTGAAATAGATTGGAAACCAGAGCGGTTACTAATATCTGGGTTTGTTCAGAGGGGCAGTTCTTACCTGACCTGTTGGCGGGGGGGGGGGGGGGCAGAGACTTGTGTATTTGGATGGTATGGGGTGGGGGGGCTTTGTAATCCACAATTACTGAAACATGAAACAAATAAGGTCAGTCAAAGGCTAGCCTGCTTGAATTTGTTGTATTTTTGCATGGTTTATGTCATATATGCAAGGGCTGTTTAGGGTTGATTAGGCAGGCTGAACCCTTTATCCACCGTAACATAGCTATGTCTCCTGTTATCTGCTACATGTTATCTGATTTGGGGAAACTCAGAGATATCCGCATCCTTAAGGTTAGCAGCTTCCCAAACTGCACTATTCACAGGAGAAATTACAATTACATACCTGTGGAGGGGAAACCCCTGCAGCAAAAAATCCTGTTAATGATCTTGCTATAATTGCTTACCAAGAAAAATATCCTTAAAGGGAATGTTTACTATTTTCAGTTTTTTAAAACATAAATTAGAGGCAAGCTTGGTATATATATATATATATATATATATATATATATATATATATATATTGTATATAATTTATCAAGTTCTGCTATTTTTTTAATATCTTTCTGTAAATAACTTATATGCATGTACTACTGCTTGTTTAATATTTTCATGATGCCAGGTATTAACACGGTACCTGTAATGAGACAATCTTAATTGTCTTGTAATGTAGCTGCCCCTTTTACGAGCATAAATAGTTTAAAATTCTAGTTGCCTCTATGTAGCTATAAATTCAATAAAATCCAAGTGATTGACCTGTAGCAATAACATAACCTGTAGCCTAAACATAAAATTAGGAAAGAGTAGTGGCCAGAAGACCTATCCCACAATAAATGAATTTTAATACAAGACTAACTGACCTTTTCAGCTGCAATCAATTTCCTTTTATTCTTGCGTAACTCCCTTCCCGAACTATAGTAAACACCCCCCATGCCCCAACCCATTTGTGCCTACTGAGGTCTCAAGGCCACAACTTGTCAAGCTTTATATTTAGCAGCAATTGAGCTCTATGGAGCAAGTAAAGGGTCTTTCTTGTTCTAGGTCAGTGACCTAAAACATTACAGCCAGAAGGTAACAACCAGGCAATTAGATTTTTGATAAGGAAAGGTCAGGAATGAAAAACTGTCAATGTTTCTCATGACACATTTATTTTGAATCACATATTTAAAAATAATCCAAATACTGTGGATGGGCATGTTTATTCTAACCACTAAATTACACTAATAAAATTCTAACCACTAAATTACAATTATAGAATGTAATTAAAGTAATTTGTATCAGACCTTATTTTGTAAATTAAAGCTAATATTGATCATATTGCATACATGTAATGAATAGGAGTTATAAGCAGGATTTCATAGAATACTATTCTAGCTATGCAGTGGGGCTCCAATATAATTACCCTGGACATTTACATTTATTTTTAGAGGGACACTGAATAGAACTAATACATGCAGGTGTGTCATAAGACAAATTCGATTTCTCAGGTTTAGTTGCTAATTTTTTGTCACTATGACACTCCACACCCGTCATTTGCTCCGTCATCATCAATACTTTACATGCATTTAAAAATCATCATTAGTTTGAACACTGCTCAGAAACTACTATTAACGCCCTCAAGATATGATTCACTGTGAATGCACGTCATACATGCTAACTATAATAACATAAGCCTTAATATATTGTATGCTCTATATACAGTATATATATATATATATATATATATATAAACACATCAGTATTTGAGAGTGTGCATGCATTTGCTTTGGTCTAAATATATATGCTATATACTATAAATTTAGACCAAAAGAAGATTATTTTAGCTATAGGAAGGTGCAGAATGAGGTCAGTTGCTGTAAATGTAAAAAAAAAAAACATTTTGGGAATTGCTATTAAGATTAGCCTGCAGGGTTTGGTCTTTGGTAGCATTGCACCTTTAGGGCTTGTGTAGATGGACAAATGCATCATTTTAGGGGCATACAGTTTGCATTTTAGATGCTTAAGAGTTTATTTACTGAGCTGTAACTGACCTCTTTCTCAGCTATATCGAGCTGCTTTGCCTTCACATTGACTTGTATTGGGAGAAACAAAACTTGACACAAGTATTACACAAATATTGCTATTAACAATCATGAGTCACAATTTTTATTGCTGCCTGTGTCCCCCATTGGAGATTCACCCCTCTATTTGTACTGATTTTATTATATTTTTTATTTGTATTTATATAAAAAATGATCCAGCCATACAGCAGACATATTACGCAGTGCTTTACAGTAGGGACATACAAAGCTCACATTTGTATGTCCCTACTGTAGTCATATCTTAGTCACAGTCTAAGGGCAATTTTTGAGGAAAAGCCTAAGTTAATGTTTTTGGAATGTGGGAGGAAACCCAGAGTTGAACGCAAACATAGGGAGAATACAAAAACTCCATGCACATAGTGTCTTGGCACAGATTCGAACATAGGACCTACCGCTGCAAAGGCAAGAGTGCTAGCTAGGGCAATAAAGACAGAATGGAAGTGCAAAGCCTCCTGGAACACCTACGTCACGCATCCCAGAGAGCTTCTGGCTGCTCCGAGGCTGGGCATGCGCAAGGGGGGCTTTTTTGCTCAAATGGAGAAAAAATGCAGATTTAATGATTTCAGGATTGAAAGGAACCCAAACGAGGACAGCGCCAAAGGAATCGGGGGGCCTCTGCCTCCAATATTAGATAATAGAATATCCCCAGCCTATTGGAGGTGTGAGTTACCTAGAAAAGATGTCATTTCATGGAATGTTTTATTATGACTAACTTCTTGTTCACCTAAGTATTATGAGCTGGTTTGCAGGGTTGATATCTCATAGCCTGCTGCTGCTTTATTCCATGCACATCACGTCACCACACAACTGCATTGTTGCAATGCAGCTACTTACAGTCAGGCAATAGCCAAGATAATGAATTTAGGTTGCAGGCTGGCAGTACCTGCAGTTGACACAGTTGCGTACCTGGCTTTTATAACTCAGGACACAAACTAGTCTGCACAGCAGCTTCTCATTCCCACTGAGTTTTGGTCTTCTGGATTTCCTCCAAGGCATCTTGGTTCACACTGCAACAGCAGCACAAGAGAAAATCTTCCTTTTGGAATTTTTTCTACAGCTGCTCATGCACAGTGGTTGCATGAAAATTTATCTTTCCCACATTTAAATATCAGAGCTGTCAGGCCTCAGAAAAGTCAGTGGCCCTGATTCATCAAGCAGAATCGGATGATCGCTCGCACATTCGTATTCGCGATCCGAAATCGTACGCCGTTGCGCTATTCAGCAACTGAAAAAGCTCACGGCCGGAGCCGCGCATCTCCGGCAGCTTTACACTGGCGAGGTTGCATTAAAAGTCACTGTTCCCCTAAAAAATCATTCTTTCTAATGGCACACATATTACCCATAGCCCTAAAAAAAAATGTTTGCGCTTGCTATGATCTCACCAGTGACAGTTTAACAGATCCTCCTTAATCGCGCAGCTGAAATCTAATGAAGCATTAAAGATTCTAACAGAACAGAGAGCAGGTGTGCGGTAATTAATTGCTATGATCTCACCATTGAGCTTAACAGATCCTCCTTAATCGCGCAGCTGTAATCTAATCGCCTTAATTGGCAGATTCGCGCCCCCTATTGCTCATTATTATGAAGGCAGGAATCCGGCTGACAGTGAGGAGGCGAGTGTACAAGCACACTCGAGTCCGGACCGCGGTAAACCGCGCTCGCTGGCAGCGCGTACTTTCGCGCTTCCAGCGAGCGCGGATTTTATTGATGACTCAGGGGCAGTGTGTCAGGCCTCTGTGTACAGCTGTCTCAAGTCACAGCTGTAATTGTAACTTTCGTTTTTTCTAATCCCAATTTCCATGTTAGATTTATTGCAGAAGTTTGTAAATGGTTTATAAACAATTGAGGTGAGATACAAGAACATCATTGTCTTGTCTACAAAACATTGTCAGGACATTCTAATTTTCTGTTATAGAAAATTTGACATGTTCTTTCAATTTAAAGATATATTCTTGTGGAATCAAACTGAGAATATTGATAGATTTGGTTTGATGGTAAATCATCTTGGATATCAGTGAAAAAAACAGGGTTTATTTTCCAGTGTTGAGAAAGGATACTAGCAGAGGCATGCAGAAGGTGACAGGTTTAAAATATTGTGCTGCTGTACAGCGGCAAAGCAATTTTGTAAGAGATAGTCAAAAACAGTATATTAAACTCAGCAGCACATGTCTAGTCTAGATTTGTTTGCCATGTTACAAGTATTCAGCATGGGGTAGGCAACCTGTTGGTCTGCAGCTCCATTCTGCAGATCAGTGGGGAGTCAGAGTTTGCTTAAATCTATTCGAGAGAATGATCTGCATTTATTATATCCTTGCAGAGTCCTTCCGCTTTGCATCATTTACAAACAGATGCATTCTCCGGAATTATGATAGTTCACTTACATGATATGTGCTGACAAGAACTCAATACAAAGCAAAAGATTACTTTCAAGAATACAAGCAAGATGTGATTTCTGGTGCTCATGAAAATATATATTGATACATGTTAAGAGATTTATATATTTTTATTCTAAATAACAATTAGTGAATTTTATATTTATAAATGTCAGTATGCTTTAAAAGGTACCCAAAGTTCCCAAAAAAGGCAAAAATTATCTAAAACTCCAGATCTAACCCCACCTTCAATCTTGCACCGTTTGCTATTGCTAACTCTGATTTCACACTGTCACCTTCTTATAGTATTCACTCAAAGCTTCAACAAGGCAAATAGAGCCCATCAAGTTTCCTAAAACTTGGGCATGTCCAGCATCATTTAGGCTCTCCATTCCCAATGTTTCTGTCTCTGAGCCAACTACTTTATCCATCACATTTAGATGTAAAAAAGGCCTAACTAGGAAGACCCACACCTTTAAACATTGACATTCATCCATAAAGGTATTTTAATATTTGCATATTTTTTCACAGGAATCAGGTTGCTGTTTGCAATATAACTGTGGGCTTTTAGAGTGCTGTGGCAGGGTGTTGTGTTCTTTTCAGGAAAGTATTACAAGAGATACATATCATCCATTTTATGAATGAGCACAGAGAGTGATTACACACTTTTAATAAAAATTAATCTAGGTTTCCACACAAGGAGGAATTTATGTTCAAAGTGCCTTTTAATTCTGCTATGTGGTCAGTTCTGAAGACTCACATCTAGCACATCTATTTTTCATCAGCCATTTGGGTTTTTCCAAATATCATTGCAAATGCTAAATATTATTACACAGTATTTATTTAGCGCCAACATATTACATAGCACTTACAAAGTCCATTATCATGTCACTAGCTGTCCTTCAAAGGGGCCCACAATCCAATGTCTTTAATACAGTCTAAGGTCAATTTTGGGAGGAAGCCAATTAACCTAACTACATGTTTTTTTTTTTTGGAATGTGGGAGGAAACCAGAGAACTTGCAGGTTTTCCTCAAAAACACAGGGAAAACCTGCAAACTTCATGCAGTGTCCTGACCGAGATTTGAACCTGGGAGCTAGCGCTGCAAAGGTCAAAGTGCTACCCACTGAGCCACTGTGCTGCCTAATATAATTTATATATGATCTACCTATGTGTAGTTGTTGGGGGGGAGAGGTCAAGGGGGGCCCTGATTTATAAAAGCTCTCCAAGGCTTCAGAAAACCTAGAATGAATTTCTTCAAAGTCACTTGATATTTGCAAATGTTTTCAGTTCTAGAACAGATCCATTCCAGAAAGAAAGTGGAATGCTTTTTTTCTCGGCTCTTTATTTTTCAGCTTAATATGGCCAAACATTTTATCAAGTATACAGCCTTGGGGGGGGCAATGTACTAGGCCCCATGCTATCCCTCAACATTGGATGGTCCTATTGTTAAGGGCCTTTGGTCACTGAATTTGCAGAAATATGCATTTCCATTAAGCAGATTTTAACTCCATTCATACCTAATCAGTGATAACCTTTCAATATATTTGTAAAGTAAAAGAAAATGCCTACATTTTGTTTTAGAGCTGTTTTTCCTAATAGGTATCCCACCTTGGAAAAAAAAACCTCTTCCAAAATAAGCATTTAACCAGCGGTGCACTTGGCCTTTTTTCCAATTTGAATTATTTAGCTGGAATGAGAGCTGCTGTTTGCCTAGTGCCTGCTGTACTGCTACCTGTTCCCAGCTATGTCCTTCCCAACAAATGCATTAGCCAAGCTCTGACTGTGTCTTTCTGTGCTCACGCGCGTGTGAGAGTGTGTGTGTATATAAGCACAACCTGTCATTACTTTAGCAGCAGTGGCTTTCTAAGAGGCAGCCGGCTGTTTTCAACTCATGAAAGCATGGTTGCTGTTTTAGAATGAAAGAGTTTGGAGGATAATAGAGGCCTGGCGATGGTGGGCCTTTAACTTTCCCACGCATACTCAGCAGGGCTATTATTTATCACAGAAAAGAAAATTACCTTTTGCTGCGCTGTGTAAATCACAAAGCTAAAGTAGAGAATGACAGGTACTCTTTCTATAGGGGTCAACTAATAAGCATTAGCATTCACATCTTTAACCCTTTAGATTTAAGAAACGGTCAAATGATTTAATTTGTGTGCTACTTTGGTCAACCTTCTGAAAAAAAACTGGACAAAACCTTCTGAAAAATACCTGGATAGCAAGGAGAATGTAACATCATCATTGGCTGCTTAGCAGAGACAAGATGAAAGTGTAATCTTAGTGCATTCATTCCTAAATATATCATATATAAATGTATATATATTTTAAAGAAAAAAACCTTTTGAGGGGTTTCAATTACAATCACAAAAGAAGGCCACTGCCTATAAAAAATAGGGAACAACTTGCAAAAGTAAATAAATTAGACTTTTCAGGCATTAAAAAAAAAATTAAATTAAACAATAAAATATCTTTTATATTAAAATCAAGCATACATTGGATTGATATCAGTGTTCAATGTAAGTATCACCAGATACATCATAGTATATAAAAGAGAAATATGAAGGGTCCCAAGCAATTTACTTGTTTACTCAACGCATTTTGGGGCCACTGGGGATTAGCTTTTTCAGGAGTTACAAAAGGATCAATGAGCGACCATGTACAAATACATTTGTAAGAAATCCAAAAGGAACATTCCTTAAATCTTCATGCACAAATCCTCAATACCAGCCAGGTTGTACAGTGCACACCAGGGCAACGAGGGACAAAAGAGTAAATAAACCACAAAAATGATAAACTAGGATGTTTAAAAACTTGGCAACAGAATAGGTCTTGAAAGACTTAACTCCTTACAGGTATTTTATTGAAAGAGTGCTTTTGTTGTGTTTATTTTTATATTATTTTATATTATATACATGTATAAATAAATACATTTTTATATAATATATATTTTTTTTGTTTTTTTGTTTAAATCGTTCACTAGCTAGTATTATGGTTTGGTAATAAATATTGGAGTTCCTGATAAAAAAAAACACCTAGGCGGCTTTGTGCTGTACCTGTGACCTTCATAAAAGCTGTTTGTTTAGCAGCTCTTGCAATTATCATTTGTCTTTATGTAGCTTTCATCTAGATGTGAATGTGCAAAGCTATTAAGTACATATTACATCATGGCAAAGTGCACAGATTGGAATACATGGCTGAGCAATTCAATTTTATTGCAGCTGAAATTTACAATTGTTACTAAGTGCTGGGTATATCTGTAAAAACAAGCTTTTATGTGGCTGATGGCTGTGGTTTGAGAAATAAAATAATCAAGATCAATCAAACAGCAATATAAACCCTATAAATAAAATCTTTTCAAGATTGTTTAAAAACCTCTGGTGTATAGAATTATTTAAAAAAATTATATGCATTCTGGAAAAGATACACTTTTGTAATGAATATATACTACACTACACTATACTGCACTGTATACTAACAGGAAATAGGTTAAATAAATAACATTATGCATGTTTCTTTATTACCCTCTAGTGATCAAGTTCTAAAATTGTGTTAAAATGTTTAGCAGCAGATGTGTATCTACACAGCCACAACAGGCTATCATAAGTGTAGGAACACTGAGAGAGTTTTGAAGTAGGAGGAATTGGAGTTTTTGAGAAGAATCAAGAAGAATGAGTTTTATACGAAAATGAACATCATAGTGCTTGATCTAACACTAAACAGTCCAAAACAGACTTTTCAATTGGTAAAATTCCACTTAAAGGGGAAGTAAACTAAAAAAACTCACCTTAACTCTTGCAGATCCGCCAATCCCTCCAACGGTTTTCTGGATCAGGTCCCACGTCATCCTGGAATCCTTCTTCATCCTGGCCCATGTCACCCGATCTCACACTGCGCAGTCACAAGATCGGTGACTTTAACCTTTTTCTTTAAAAAAAAAGGGATTTAAACCCCCCCCCCCCCCTACACACACACACACACACACACAAACACAAAAAGGTAATTTTTACCCTAAAATTTTAGTTTAGGTCCACTTTAGGTTCAAAAGAAAACCTAAAGGTTCTCAAGCGATCTTAGTTTAAAAAAAAAAAAATACATAGTTAGTCTAAAAAAGACATAAGTCCATCAAGTTCAACCGCTAGGGACATAAACATATCCCAGATAAAATCCCTATAGACATAGTGGATCTAGAGGAAGGCTAAATAACCATGATACTTACCATAAGTTTACACAGAAACACACAGGAAATAACAAATTACTTATTTTGGACTTTTTGTTACTTGCCAACCAGTATTTGTTTTTTGACTCCCACCATTCACAGGAACAATGCAATTTCTCTTGTGGAATTCCCAACAAACTATCATTTTTGTATTGCACTACTTTGGTAGAATTATTTCTAGATGTTTCTGATAACATAGCAAAGGAAAGGAAGTTAGGTACACAATTTAGGCAACTGGTTTGCAAAAGGATTGCCAGGGGTTATATACATCAAACTTGAGTAACTATACCTAAGCAAAGAGAAGAGACCTTCAGTGTTATCTTTTACTGGTTTGTAACACCACACACAGGGTAGATTTTTTCTGTTTGCACACAATACCTTGCTACATCCAGAAATATTTACCAAGATTCACTTTCACCCAGGATTATGCATTTGTCAACTCCATCCATCTTGAAAATGCATAACCCTTGGGTCAGCATCAACTTCATTTTTCTCACAAACACCTTTTCTATGATTTGCACATAACTAACACATAGAACTATAAATTCTACTAACAAACTAACCAATGGATTCCTTCACACGCCCTAATAAACCTACAGGCTCAGCTTAGACAAGGTTTTTGGTGCCCCAGATTTAGAGCCAGAAGGCCATATTCTGCTGTGAAAAACAAGCCTTGCAATTTAAAAAAATGGAGTCTCTATCACTCTGTATGGATATTAGTGCACAGACCATTGGCTCCAAGGAGAAGGATTCAGCCTGACATAAGCTATGGTATTTGGAACCTTTGGAAGAAGAATTTATTTTAAATTATATAATCACAGAGCATGACTGAGAGCCAGAGTAACACAGACATCCTGATCAAAGTGGCGGCATGGATGCCTTAGATAAATGCAATCATTTACTGAACTCAAATCAGGACCTTAGGCTGTTCCTCCTCTGTGACGTGTTAAAAAGCAGAATGATCAGGATAGTCATGCTGTTGAAACCTATTAAATTGAAGCTGCTTATATCTGCAGGGATTTTTCTATATAAACAGAGGTGTTAGGGTATATGGAGTATTCCGAACACTGACAATATTCACTAATATGTGTCCAAAGCTCTCCTTTTTATACAGAAAAAGTATTTGATTGTATACTAAACTATGTTTAATATAATAATAATATAAAATTTATAATTTTCTATTGGCAAAAACAATTATTTAATTGGAATTACTAAACCAGCTAGGTATGCTTATCTCAGATTGACTGTAGTGCTGAAAGACCTAGAATACATTCTTATGTTTTTTAAAATAGCCTAATCAGGTTGATCCTTTTTCCTGTCCGGCATATTGTCTTGCACTTTGCTCATTTTTACATTTTTAGTTCTCAGGCACCACTTTTCTCTCTTCTCTCTGTTTTTCTTTAACATTTTCAAATCTGTTTTCAATCCTACACTATCCTCCTGTATGCCTCCTTCTTTACCTTTCCCTATCTTCCTCTAATTTTATTTTCTTGCCTTTTCACCTTGTCCTGTAAGTGTCCCACCTGCCCTGGATTTTCAGCACTGCCCATTCACCTGCTCTGTTCTCATTCCCCAATTTGACAGATCCCATTCCCCCCACTATCAACTCCTTCCTTTGTTCCTTCTCTATTTCCCCCACTGTGTAGTATCATCAAGGTAGAAGCTGCTCTTAATAGTTACAATAAGGTTATCTAGAAACCGGCTGTTGCTTTGGGTACTACTCATCAGGTACACATCTTGTTAGTACCATTTGTCAGTAGCAGAACTAAGAGTGTGGTCATCAGAAAGGCATTTAAACCAATGAAGGCGATTGAGGTTAGTAAATATTATACTACTGAGTGCTCCAGGAGATTAGCAAATAGTGGCTTTAAGCAAACAGGGTGTTTAACCCAACACCTGGTGCTTTCTTGTATGACCGCAGCAGAGTTTTGCCTGCCACCAGAAGGTCGTTTGCAGCACATCCATCTATCCTTAATGAGACAGGTGGCAGCAGCCCAGAGCCATGCACATTCCACATTGTAGAATGGATTTCCCTGTCTCGGCAGACAAGGTAGCAAGGATTCTGTTCATCTGCCATTTCAACCCACCCCCAGCCCCTTTAGCCCAGTTTCAGGTCAAACGCCCTGGCCTGATCCAGCAATGCCTCTAACCTGTGCAAACCATTTTTAAAGGAACACAAGAATATAATAAAAAAGAAGTGATGTGTGTGTATGTATATATTTTTGTATCATAATAATATTAGAGTTGATGTTACTGTCGCCTCCAAAGACCATCTGAACTAAAGCTTTTCAGCAACAACAAAAGCAACAGAGACACCTGCAGAGCAAGAAAGAAATGCCAGGAAGATCAAACCTTCAAGAAAGCTGTAATCTCACAATCATTATTTGGTTTGTAATGTAAACTAATAATGCAAAATGTACAGGCAGTACAAAGCATGCAAGCATAAATGCATAAAATGCCAATGGCCTTCAAAGGAACATTATCATTATGTTTAGTTTTTATATGCACTGTTATCTTATGTTATTTTTATTTTCCTAAATGATTATGTATAATAGTGCTTTTGAGACATGCAGTACTAGCTCCCTAAACACAAGTCAAAATGCAAGTTTTTTGTACAGTAGCATTATTGAGACTAGACTTCCTAACCTATAAACCTGGCTGTAGAATTTTCTGGAGCTACTGTGCTTAAATTACTAGCTTTTTAGTTTATTTAACTCAATGTTACTCTTATAGAAAGAAACTCTTGACAGGTGCAAAGGGGGATAGTAAAGTGTCCTTACCTCTGCCGGCCAGTCCACCCGAAAACATCCCGTTAACCATTCCCCTTCCAAAAAATTGCACATAAACCTGTTTTGAATAAAACTGGCCATAGCAGCCTTTTTATTAACAAATTATACAAAAAAACATTAATAACTTTTTCTTTTAAAAAATACAACATCAAAAACACCATATAACAAAAGTTCATTCATGTAAACATGTTTTCCTGGACGGTCCATGACAGTACCTATCACCTGGATATTCCTGCATCCAAAAAATAGGCCCCCGCCGTTAACACACCAGCTCAGGGACAACCCGCAGGTATCCCTCCAAACCCACCGGGTCTCACTACAACCCAGTGTTCCAAACAACCCCACTATCATGGACCACCAGAAAAAACCGCCACCGCGCCCCAAGCCTGACCCCTTAGGCTTGAGCGCACCGTCACACCTGAAGACCACGCTGCAGGCCATCCTGCAGACCCAACATCCACAGGTCCGTGCCTACAGCATTCAGATGTACCCCATCATTTCTCAGGAATATTTGTGGCTCCT
The DNA here is from genome assembly GCF_032062135.1 of Pyxicephalus adspersus. Classification (NCBI taxonomy): domain Eukaryota; kingdom Metazoa; phylum Chordata; class Amphibia; order Anura; family Pyxicephalidae; genus Pyxicephalus; species Pyxicephalus adspersus. Next base: position 73,216,511 of record NC_092859.1, read on the forward strand.
CCTCCAACACCCGATGACGGACCACCAAACCACCAATTCTTGTCAAGAATTTACTGACTGCCTTATTAATTTTTATGCGTGACTTATTCAAACGATCCACAGATCGTGCACGCCGCCATGTAAGTCTCGCCACCATCTCAGACCATATGAGGACTGTGTCAGGCAAAGCGAACCGTAACCTCAAAAAATCATATTTTATATCTTTTATCAGATCCCTTAACGGCCTAGCTCCCACATCATTACCCCCAGCATGAATTAATAACATATCCGGTGCACGATCCAATTGAACATATCGGTTGACTTCCGGAATCACACGGCTCCACTGCATGCCACGAATTCCAATCCACCGGACTTTCGCTTCTCCCTGCTGAAAACCCATCTGCCTCCCATTGGGACGCACCTCTGCCCGTCGAGCTCCCCAATAAACAAACGAATGCCCCAGAATCCAAATCAGGCATTCTCTACAATCTGTAATGGAAAACAAAGGGAAACTATACCACCATACCCACTGTATAACTCCCCACAAAAACAAACCAAACACAACCCCCTGGTAACATACTCACCTACAATAACTGCGGCCGAATGTAGACTTTAAATCGATTGGACTCCCAATGCCCAATCCTCTTTATAGCCTCCTCACTCAAACCCCATCGGGCCGCCTCAGTAGCCGCCCCAATGCGAAATGAGTGCGAGGAATATTCTTCCGCCTCCCTACCTGTGGCCCGCACACATTTGCTAAACACTGCTCCGAACTGAAACCGTGTCAATGGTAACCCATCCTTATGGATGAGGAAAGAATCCTTCCCCGGGCCTCGCACCTCCAAATACTGGCGAACTGCCCATACCGGGCAGGCCACTGAACCCGGTAGCTCACCCAACCGCAACACAGCACCTTTCCCCTCTTGATCAGTTTTTGATTTTCTCACCCAAATCTGCACTGTCCGCCTTTGCACCCTAACGTCTTTCATAAACAAGCCGCCAAAATGAGCTCTGCTCGGACTAACCACTTTCCCCACCCGCAGTGCCGCAAAAAAGGTAACTGTAAACGCCGCCTTAAATAAGGCCACCTCAAAGGAATCCAAACAGATATGGTCCAAACTTCCCAACACTTCAACCAGCATAGCAAAAGAAACCGGCCTTCTGGTATCCTTCTTCACCACCCCCCTGCGATAGCCTTTTAAAGCTTGTCAAACCAAAAAATCCTTAGTATGATCCACCCAGCCTTTCAACTTAAATAGAAAAGCTAACGCAGACAACTTTTTTGCTATAACGTTACCTGACACGCCCGCCCTGAAATTGACAGCTAAAAACAACAACAACATAAACACACCTTGCTGCACCTCCAAACATGGCACGAATGGTTGGGGTTTTTAAGACAGGAAGGGGGGGTGTCTTAAAAACCCCAACCATTCGTGCAATGTTTTTACATAGGCCTTCCACGTTCCTTCCGACACTGACCCCCGAATACCTCTAACCACCAGTCCTAGACGATCGTCCAAAGCTCGGGCGGACAAGGGGTACCCAGATGATCCGCCCCTGGGACCAGGTCCCGGAACCGCGCCCACTGGGAACGAGAAAGAGAATCAGCCACATCATTAGCCCTCCCAGGAACATGCACTGCCTTCAAGTAAATATTATGAACCAAACACAGTAACACCAAATGGCGCAACAAACGCACCACCGGGGGTGAATTAGCCGTATTGTTATTAATCGCCCCCACCACCCCCAAATTGTCACAATGTAAACAAACTTTTTTATTACCCAGCTCTTTTCCCCATATAGCCAACGCCACCACAACTGGGAACAATTCCAGCAGCACCAAATTCTTGCACCACCCAGCCTCCACCCAAGAGTCTGGCCACCGCTCCGCACTCCAATGCCCTGACCAATGCCCTGACCAATAAACCCCATAACCTGAGCTCCCCGCTGCATCCGTGTACAAATCCAGGGCTATATTTGACACCCCCTCTTCCATCCACAACGTACGTTCGTTGTAACAATTAAAAAACTGCAACCAAACACGTAAGTCCTCCCGCAGCTCATCGGTTAAACGTATGAAATGCCCCGGAGACCGCACGCCAGCCGTAGCAGCAGCTAACCTCCTGCTGAACACCCTCCCCATGGGCATAATGTTGCATGCGAAATTCAACTTTCCCAACAAAGACTGCAAGTCACGCAAACAAATTTTTCTCAACCCATACGCCCGGCACACAGCCACCCTCAAATCTTCCAACTTGTCGTTCGGCAAACGACATTCCATAGCCACAGAATCCAAAACAATGCCCAGAAAACTCAAAACCGTTCGCGGCGACTCTGTCTTTTCAGCAGCCAACGGAACCCCAAACGACTCAGCCACCTGCTGCAAAGTACCCAGCAAGGCAGCACATACCCAAGACCCTGAAGGCCCAACACACAAAAAATCATCCAAATAACGGATAACAGAATTCAAACCAGATACATCTCGCACCACCCATTCTAAGAAAGAGCTAAAAACTTCAAAAAACGCACAAGAAATAGCACAACCCATCGGCAAGCACTTATCCACATAACAAACCCCCTTCCATTCGCACCCCAACAGCCGAAAACTATCCGGATGCACTGGCAACAGGCGAAATGCCGCCTCAACATCTGCATTGGCCATCAAACAACCCCTCCCCGCCGTACGCACTAACGCCACCTCCGCATCAAAAGAGGTATAATATACCCTACATAACTCAGGATCGATCCCATCATTCACCGACCCCCCTTTAGGGTAGGGTAAATGATGAATCATCCGAAATTTGTTGGGTTCCTTCTTAGGCACTACGCCCAGCGGGGACACCACTAAACCACCCAATGGAGGCTCCGCAAACGGGCCTGCCATGCGACCCAACTCAACCTCCTTCCGTAGCTTGGCCGTCACCACCTCACTGTGCTCCAATGCAGAACGCAAATTCCTAGGTCTGGGGGGGGGGCAATGGGCAAAGAGCACGGAATACGAAAACCTTCAGAAAAACCAAACCATAACAAGTGAGCGCCCTCCCTGTCCAGATATCTATCTAGAAAGGGGCGCATTCTTTCCACCCTCACTGGGGTCATCCCTTTTTCCCCCAGGCTCCCCAGGTCGACCTTTTCCTTTGGCAAAACAACGCACTGCCCAGTGGCCTCCCCCACAAACCGAGCACTCGTGCTTAAAGCCTCAGGTGCCACCAAAACGGCACGTTCCCTCATTGAACAACCAGCAAAAACCCTTTCTTTTACCCGCCGAGGAACCCGCCGCGCTGGAGCCCCCGGCTGACCCGAGAAAGGACTGCGACCCCCATCTCGCCGATGTCATCAGGCGCATCCACAAATTAATATCTTTGTGGTCCCACCTCATGCCCGGGCGCATGGCCTTCCGTTGACGAAATTGTTCATCGTAACGTAGCCATGCCATGCCTCTTTAGACCCGGTAAGCCTCACTGATCGCATCCAAGTAACAGAAAAGCGCCGAACAGTTCTCTGGCGCCTTTTCACCAATTAAACTCGCTAAAATAGCAAACACCTGAAGCCAATTCTGAAATGTACGAGGGATAGAACGCCACCCACTCTTTTCCTCATTCCCCCTCTTACCCTCACTCACCTTAACATCCCTCGCCCCAAAAACGCTCCGCAGGTAGCAGCGAAAATATCTCCACATACTCACCTTTCCAAATCTTTTCTCTGACCTCAGCCTGCAAGTGCGCACCTAAAGGCCCCTCAAAACAAATATACACCTCATCTTTGGCGGCATCAGCCACCGACGATGTCACTCCACCCTCTTTTTGACCCTCGCAGTCTCTCTCCACCATTTCCGCAGCACCAGGCCAGAGAGACCCAGGGGAAGACAAACCACTCCCCCCTCCAGCCCCCAACTCCTTACTACCCTCTGCAACCCTCATCCCACCGGCCACTAACCCCGATGGACCCCCAGAAACCCCCGCTAGCGTGGGAGGGAAACCACCCTGCTCCCCCAAACCAAAACCTACTAATAAATCCCGCAGACCCCTCAGCAGCCTACCCTCCGCCCCCGTGCTAGGCTCCCCCCCCCCGACTCCCCAATCCCAAAACCCCTCACAAAACAATCCCCAACATTCTGCATAGAATAAGTAGCATTCCCCCCCATCCTCCCCCCAAAATGAGGACCCCACACAGGGTGGGACTCACCCGGCTTCACAAAGCTCCGTCCATGCCCTGCAGCCGTCCGATCCCCTGGAGCGCTGTCCTCTGCCTCTTCTTCCGAAAGCTCACCATCTGATGCCGGTGTCCTCCGGATCACCTCCTCTTCTTCCTCATTCACCGCGTCCTGGACTTCCGGTTGCGGCATCCTGACGTCACATCCGGGCGCCGCCGAAGAACCGGAAGTGCGGCCTGGAACTTCCGGCCGCCTCAGTTCGCGGTGCCTCTCACCGGTGACAGCCACAGCCGGTTCCCGCGCTCCTCCGGACCTCCACTTCCCACTGGACGCCACCAATGCAGCCCTCTTCTTCACCGGAGGACCGACCGACGATCGACCACGGTCCGGTCCCGCCCGCCGCACACTCCCTCGCCGGGCCTCATTCCCCCCACCGGATCCTGATGTGTAATCAGCCGCCCTCTCACTCTCCACGCTACGAGCAGACCAGGACCTGGTAGGCAGGCCCGGGGACACATCTGCTCGGGGGTCCCGCCTCTGCTGAGGATTCCCCCCGGCCCGCCCTCCACTCACAGGCGCCCGTTGTGAGGAGGGGCACGGAGGGTCCCTGCCGGGGCTCCTAGTGCGGCGATGAACCCCACGGGCCAAACTGGGGCTGAGGCGCACCGGCGGCATGGACGGCCGTGCCCGTCTAGAGCGCTGGGAGCCCGCCTGGCCCTCCTGCTCTAGCCCCGGCCTTAAGGTTTGTATCTGGGCCTCCAACCACTGCACACTGCGGACATCAGCAGCCGACCTGATGCGTTCCTGCTCCCCACCCTGTCTACCCCTCTCTCTCTCTCTCTCTCTCTCTCTCTCTATATATATATATATATATATATATATATATATATATATATAATTTAATGATTAAGAATGTATTGTTTTGTACTAAACCTTTTATTTAGCCTCTAAATTATTCTCTTTGTTTATTTTGAAAAAGTTCATGAACTTTTTTAAAAAAAAAAAGCATTTGTTGGTTTAACTAACCATTTTTTCACATATAATTTCTTATAGCCTTGTGGCAGGGGTGACATCCTTCTACTCTGACATAGTCCCATGTTCCTTCTCCTGATTTCCAAAAGTTGGGAAGTATGCCTTACAAATTATACAGAAAGCTTGCTGATGAAAGATGACTTAAAATCCAAAATCTAGAGTAGAGAACTAGCTGAACAAATAATATACTTTTTTGGACAGGTAAGACTGCTCATATTTGCATATCTCAGATCAGATCTTTTGCCTTTACTTTAATATTACATGGGTTCTTTCCACCATAAAAAGTTGAGTGTTTTGTGTTCGTCAGCCATTGTTCCTATTATAACACTTAGATATTATGCAATTACTTTATGCCAGCAAGTTCCTACATGTCGCCCACACTACAGCCTCATTTACTACTATGCAATTACAATATGCTTCAATTTATTGCTATAATTGCACAATTCACACTTACATCAATGCCTACCCTCACCATAATGAAATACCATTTGTAATTGCAGTTGAAAATGCACAATATTAACCACAGTTTGAAAAGAAAATTAAATAGGGTTAACTTGTTGGTAATAGGACGGGAATTAGGTGCATTAATTCCCATTCACAATAAAATCTATAAGCAGTTTATTGTGACTTGGAATATGTGGCATACATAACATGACTGAATCCATTTCCGTCCTTAAAAGGCATCATCTCTCCAATATGTAACAGCGATTCCCTCTTGCATTCATTGACTACAAAGTACATTTATCACTTGCCAAAAAAGCTTTTAGGGAATAGAAGTGAAGCTTGTCTTCCAAGGCCCTGTGGTGTTGTCACTGTAGATGCAGCTCCATCTAGTGTTCTTTTTTAATTCTTAGCCAAATACATCTAAGGACATTAATCAAACTGAACTATCAGCCAAAAAGTTGCATTTGAGAGTTTTTAGCATCTTACCAACACTAAAAATAAGAATTTACAAATAAACAGATTCACAAAAAATCTTTTTATAATGTATACATGTTATTGTCATTTTAAAAGTTATTTTTAGACTTTCTAAACACACTGGTTAAATAATATATAGTGTTCCTGTATTGATGTTTCTTGTTCATACACTTTCTCTTATAGGAAGATAACTCTTTGTCGCCCATATGCTCTTTTAGATGTCACCCTGTCATATGTGTGATGGAGACTCTAAGGCAGGTGTGTCAAACTCTGGCCCCCAATGTCCTTTTTTTTTTGGCCCCCAAAGGAATCCTAAATATGAACTGCAGCTTGCCTGCCGCTGCATTGAAATAGAGTCGCTACTACAATTTCCGGCATCACTCGCTTCTATAGACCAGCGGGCTCTCATTGGCCCCGCATTGGACTGTTTTATAGACCCAAATAATTCCGGAAATTTTAGAAGCGGGGCTATTTCAATGAAGAGGGAGTTTCAGCGGCTGGCCACTCATAAGATTTAGCTCCGCATTGGCCGTGTCTGGCATTCCCTTAGCTGTATTTTTCCTTGCTACTCCAAGGCATGGACTTAAATGGTTGGATTTTCATAGAAGAATATTGGTAATATTATTGTTAGCCTGTGCAAAAATGTTACCATTGAAATTTTACTCAGAAGGCTACAAATAGAGAAAAAGACATAAGATTTTTTCTTAGATAAAATTGAAAAAAAATGTTATGCTTTTTTTATTATAAGCTTGTTCCAGATTGAATGTGAAGCCAACAATGTTTGTTTCCACATGAAAAGTGTTTATATCTAATGAGAAGGAAAAAATTCCTCAATTTTTTCAATAAATTTCATGGTTGGCCTGTGACTTTGTCTAAGTTTTTAATTTTGGCCCTCTGTGTATTTGAATTTGACACCCCTCTCTAAGGGCTCTATTTATAAAACAGAATCTTCCTAGTTCATATGTTTCAATGGCAGTGATTGATTTCCACAAGAGAATTTTGAGGGAAGGTCATGTTCCCTGTTTTATAAATAGAACCCTATGTGGTTGTGCCAAAATATAATGTGCACGCATGCTCTGTCATTGTCACCATCAGAAAGTTGCCCTGATCAAGGACATGCAACTGCTACTAGATGCCACTACTTAACAGTGTAGTACAAAAACTACCACTCAAAATAAGTGGTTTGATTGCTAATAACTCACATTGAAAAAGAGCAAAAACTCCTGCTGAGTTGAAGCACTGTTGTAACTCAATGATTGCAATGTTTTACCATGGGTGAAAAAGGTTACATTTTAATTGGCAAGATTTGCCAATAAAATTTTTGTGAAATGGGAACATATTGACCCGCTACTACTGTGTTTTGTTAGTCTGTCTGGGTCAATTAAATTACTAAGTGAATTCATTTTGTTTGTTTCTGTCTGACTCCACTGTAGAGGGAAAAACCTAAGGTTTAGAAAGAAATGTGCAAAGTGAATATCTTCATCCAACCTGTCTCTTCTTTATGCACTTTCGGAAAAAAAAGTTTTTTCTTTAGTCACTGATTAAGATAGCAGACCAATAAACACGTATTACTAGACCCTGGAAACAATGCATGAGCCCAAGGTTTGTTTCCTAATTATTCCTCTTTGCAGTAGTTGCTGACATTATTGACAGAAAGAAATGTTCCTAATTGTTGAGGATTCTTTTGTAGTTTGGACATTTATTTTACAACCCCAGTAGTATCTGCAATTTTCCTCTATTACTTTCTTAAATTATGTTAGGCTCTCAGCCTACTGTATCACACAGGTAGATAATAGACTTCATTGAAATGGGAGGGGGGAGGGGGGTTAGTGCCAAGTTAGATCTGAGCTTGCTTTTTAAAACACCTACCCTATAAGGTATATATTATACCTGGAGAAGTTGTTTTGTGTAAAATGACATCTGCAGGTTAAAATATTTAAATATTGTTGGTTTCATTTGTTTGTGAGGTAAAGCAGCCAGGACCTGGCCCAAAACTACATTATCTATCCTACCTTTATCTGGCATCTGTGTACACTTGTTTTGAATGCTGAATAAATGCTGAAATTTGCCAGCGAACAGTCATGTTAATAAGTATATTTACCACTAGAGGGAGCTCTTGTAAAGGTCTTGGCAAATTTCATGTAAATAGATGTACCAAGAACTTGTAAATCTAGATCAGAGTGGTGCAGTCCATAGTCATTCTTCTCTAGGTACAATAATCAAAAGTTTGCAAATGTCAACACGCCATCATATCATTATCATGGGTTTATTTGTTGTCAATAAAAATACACACGGTGTAAAATAAAAGTGGCTGGTTTACAGCTTTCAAGCATACCCAAACTATCACAGCCCACTTAGACAAGATGAGAGCTGGCATTTTTTTAAACCTTTAACACTTTAGTCCCAGTTTGAGATTGAATGCATACCGTAGCTTCATGTAAACTCTTACTATTATCACAGGATGCGATCAGATTTAAATAGGCTTCTGCACTCCTGGAAGCTTGTTAAAAGCCTGCTGTTTCTTACTCACATGAAGATTTAGGGTTAAAATCCTCATGCTGAAACTGAAGTTACCTTTAACTACTTGTTAACTATTTGTTACATTGGCTGCTAATTTCTGAAGTGCCCACCTCAAGAAATGGCATGCAACCATCAAAGGAGCAAATGTATGTAGATGAGTGAGCAGCAATGAGATGCAACATGGAATAAATTCCATGAGTGCAAAACAAAAAGTCATTTTAATAAATGATAAATGTAAATGATAATTAAATGGCACAGTTTACAGTTCATAGCTACTTTAAGATATATTCCTATTTCTCTTAAAATGCTTCCCAATGTGCCAAAACATTTATTATTATAATAATTGTTTGTAAAAAGTATTTTCAAGGCCTATTCACATCAAGATGTTGCAGCAGCCTATTCACTTGAAATCGTTGCTGATGCTGCACGCAGTGGTCTAAAAATTGCATAATTTTCAGCACCTCGTAACACTAAAATGTGTTCACCTGCAATGCAGCATCCTGGGAAAGATGAATAAATACCAAAAGCTGCATACACACTTGCAATTATAGTCGTTGGAAAGAATCTTTCACGATCCTTTCCAACAACTATTATTGCACGATCCTTTCCAACAACTATTATTGCAGGATGCATGAACGAGTGCTGTACATACAGCACTGTTCTGCTCTATGCGGAGGGGATGGGGAGAGCAACGGAGCAGCACCACGCTGCACCTTCACTTGCATTATAATCGTTCGTCGTTTATCGTCCGTGGATCCGCCAGGGCGGTCGTTCGGACAATGAACAACGCGCGCTGTACACATTTCAGATTCTTGTCCGATATCACCCCTGAGCCGATTATCGGGCGAGAACCATTGAAAGTGTGTACGTAGCTTTAGTCATACCAAAGTATACATTACATCATGCATCAGCATAATGCTGCTGTTAACATACACATCAACGCAAAAAAAGTGTGTATCAAATCTTTTCAAATGATAAAGGAAAACAACTCTATTTATAAACAGAGAATCAAACATTCTCTCATGGGAAGCTTCTCGGTCCAATGGCAGTAATTAATTCCCACCAGGGAATGTTTGAGACAATGTCAGATTCCCTGTTTTATAATAGAGCCCGAGGACAGAGATCCAGGCAATGTATCATACTGTAGATCTTATATACAATGTAAAGTTAAATTGTGTGCTGATAAATAGAAACTCACTAAATTGATATGTCAGCATGTTTCTATTTCTCTGCTCAGGACAAAGAATGTTCTACAATAAAATAAATCCAAAGTCTTTATTACAAATTTTAATACCAACAAAACAACATACAAAAAAGGTTCTTGTTCAATCATCTTTACAAAATGTTCAGAGTCTATCACTTTCTGGAAAAGAAAGGGTACAGTTCAGTCACATCCTCTCCAGCCTTGGTACAGTCTGTAGGTGGTACAATCGGGACAGCTGGTGTGCTGTGTAAAGGGTTGATGTACACGACCTTCAGGAGTCATTAGGAAGACCAAACAATTTTACAGTCCCAGCTTCACGGTTGCTGTCATACTTGCCATCCTTGTCATCACAAGCAAAGGCTAGAAGGTATCTCTTAGGGTGCCAGGCCACTGTAAAAGTGGGAGATTCACACTGAACTTCACACAGCTTTTCACCTGCAAAAATATCCAAACATTAGCAACATGGTAGGAATCAGTATATTACTTTTTTAATAAAGGGCAATTTTAACCAAACAGCTAAATACCAAACAAAATAAGTGCAAAATAAAAGAAAAAAGGCAATTTATAAAAAAAAAAATGAAATTCCACAGGCTTTGCTAAAGTCTGCACTCTCTCCTGTTCCTAGGAGTGCTACTAGGAGTATCTTCTCCAGCCTTGTAAAGCTTTAAGAAATTAGGCCCCGTGCGTTAAATGCAACATTTGCTAGTTTATGAATGTACCTCTATGGAATAAGGATTAAAATGCACATCCTAAACATTTTGTTTTAGATAGAACCAGACAGTTTATTTTCCTATTGCCTATGTTTTATTGGGGAGTTTTACTTTCACTGCCTTTTCAAGACACAACAAAAATTAGACCCCTTAAACATATATCACTGGATTTGTATCCAGCGACAATAGTCCTTAAGACAGAAGAATCTATTCAGCAGGAATAAAATGAGTGTTTAATCCATCTCTGCAGCTCAGCACATTAGATGACTATCTACAACATGTAACCCAGTTCTTCCATGTGTTTGAGTAGGACTTTATTCTATGATGACAAGGGTTATGTAGTATAACGTATTGGAGTGCCAAAAATAAACTAGTCACAATTCTCTGCTTTGTTTATCATACAGTACATAAAACAATATGATGAAAATCATCCATACAATACCTGTTTCAACATGTGCAATGTCAATAAAATGATCCTCAGAAGCAGATGCCAACATTTTTCCATCATAACTGAAACTTAGAGTTCTCACAGGCCAATCCAAACTACAAAACAGAAGAAAGCAGTTATGACACAATTTAATGAGATAAAATCCCAGTGTCAAATTTTCTTAAACAAGAAGCTTGCAGTTACAGGTTACTAAAACACCAGATAACACAGAGCACACATTTACTGAAAATCAGCATTTGTGCAGGCTTAGGTATGACCTACACCTTCATGACATTACTTGAGTTCGAGGATAGTTCACTCAAAAGGCTGAAAAAAGTGGGGCGAGGGAGGGCACTGTTCTTTACCTCTACAATGTTTCATGGTGCTCTAGTGGAACATTAAAGCGACCTAAACTCAACATTTTTAGTTTACATAAAGGGTGGACAATTATATTTTTTTTTAGTGCAAGACACTTTAAAAAAAAAAACAAGTGCAGTAAAAGTGAAAGCCACGGCAATCAAGACAGAATGGCAGCGCAAAGCCTCCTGGGATACCTATGTCACGAATCCCTGGAGGCTCTTGGCTGCTACTTCTGCGCATATCCTGATCTAGGAGCCCCATCTTTTAATGGAAGAAAAAAATGGTTGATGTCACGCATGTGCAATGAGATCAGCAATCGTTTTCCCCATCTACTTCACCCGCACAGTGCGAGATCAGGTGACCAGGAAGAACCTGGAAAAAGAGAAATGTCGGCGACCGGCGCTTCCTCTGCACGGGGCCAAAGATGAATACCGGGACGGCATGGGATCCAAAGGAAGGAACCTCCTGACTGATCTTCAGGATTTAAGGTAAATGTGATTTTGAATTTAGTTCTGCTTTAAAATATTCCAATATTAAATTTAAGGGTCTGAAAGTATTGTCTTTTCATTTATGGTAAATAAAGCTTCATTGTTAACAGATCTTTCTTTGAGGAAAAAAAATGAATATTTTGAGATGTAATACCAACATGTAAATAAAATGTCATAACTTCCAGGTATGTTCTTTGCTAAATAGTGAAACCATTGGATTAGCATGCCAGCTAGACATCCAATAAAAACAGAAGAATAAAGGACTTTCCAAAACACAGGTCTGGAACAAATATGCAAATCAAGAAATATGACTTTGCATCTTTGTTCAAAACATAGCAGCAACATAGTGCAAAACATAGCAGCAAGATGGATAGTATTTTTAAAAGGATGACCAGTGGCAGCCCCTGCAATTTGGCAATGGAAAATTCTGGAGTTCAGGTTTGACAGACTGTCTTATGTTAAATGTGAATCTAATATATTATGAACTGTTATATATATATATATATATATATATATATATATATATATATATATATATATATATATATATATATATATATATATATATATATATAACACTGAAAATTTAAAGGTGACTGTTTACTAGTAACTGTGGTGCCAGTGTTTAGAGTCATACCGTGAGAAGCATCGCACACACACCAGCTCTTCTATATCCCATAAACTGACAAGGGCATCAGCACTGCCTGTGGCAAAGTATTTCCCCGTAGGATCAAACTTTATGCAGATGCAATTGGATGGGTGAGCGTTGATCGACTGAATTGGTTTTAACTCTGGGTAGCTTAAAAAAAATAAATGAATACAATTAGCATATCGAAGTGAAAACACAGAAAATTATTAAGAGTCATTAGAAAAGAACAACACAACATAACTTGGCTGCTTACATCCCCTTTAAAGTGGAACTGAAAGTGAAGATTTGATATGTTATAATGAAAATTTAAAATTGTGCCATTTGTCTAAAATGCTCTCTAAAAACATAGCAGTGCTTTTTATATGTGCAGTGTAACTGGTACTGTCACTACTGTGCTGATCACTGCTCTACTTCCTGTAGGCTCTAACACGATAAAACTGCATTGCTCATTCGCACAAATTGCCACATGAAGAAAAAAATAAAAAGTTGTAGGTCACATACCTCAGAATGTTGATGCAGCCGCTTCCATTTGTGAGGAAGAACATATTGTTATCATTGTTCCAAGAGATTTCATTAACCTCAAATTTGAATTGCTCCTCTGCTTTAGGGCGGTAAGTTTTGACATCTATAAAAGTGACCACATCATCCTTATTGCCTACTGCAATGGTCTGACCATCGGGACTCCAGCAGATATTTATGTTTTCACCTACAAGTAGGAATATAAATAAAGAAAAAACATTGAAAACCTGGGACCAACAGAATTAAGATTGTCTTTTGACCAACTCAATCACTTTCTAATTCTTAATAGAATAGGAACAGTTAGAACCCGTCAGATTTTTTTCTTTGCAGTGTTTTGCCCAGCCCCTTTTAGCCGGGTGCACCACCCGGCACTTTCCAGTATCCACCTGAGTTGGGTCACAATACAGGGACTGCCACCCAACTACAATGTCTTCCCTAAGTGCGTGGGTTGGACACTGTTTTTGCTATGTGACCTTGCTAAGGATTCTCTTGGTCCTGGTAATAAGAAAAGGAGGGGTAATATCCCAAACTGCAGTACAGGTTCTCACCTTTTCCCATTATATTTAAGCGTGTGTTTTAAAAGGAATTTCCAGATGAAAAAAGCAGAAAATTTTTGAATAATGCTACATGACTGCAGAGGATGAAAAGGGTGGCAACAGAGTTCCGGGGCTGCAATTCCTCCTCAGCTTTAGAATGACAATTGTGATCACACCATTTGTAATGCACATCCTGCACCCCATTTTTAAAACCCTTACTTTGGAAGAATATAGGCTGGGATATAACAGCCATAGCTTGTGATTTGTTTAATTAAATTTCCACATTACAAACAAATGCTTGATCAATCACTAAACACTACAACACCTTAACTAAGGATTAACTAAAAATAAATCAATGACCATACCAACAACAATCTCAGTCAAATAAGCCAACAGACACAATAGGACTTGCTTTGCCCTATGCTAAAAACACATAACTAGAATGATAAATGTGCTGCATTTTGAATGTTTGTAATCACTTTAATTGGGAATACAAAATAGATAAATAAAATCCAGGGTACTGAGGGAGGTTACTTACCTTTTGTTGTAACAGTTGTGACGCATCTTTCAGATCTAACATCCCATATGCGAATCGTTTTATCTCCTGAAGCAGTGACAAAGAGATCCGGGTTTGATGGGTGCCAGCACAGCTGGTCCACACTGTCTCCATGGCCCCGATAATTAATTTCTTTTACCTACAAAAATAAAAAAAAGATCAGTCTTAAAATATTACCATATCATATTACTGCATTCTGCCAGAGAGACAGAGCAGCAATTTTGTTTATAGTATTAGATTCCTGGGATTATTATACCAAGAAATAGAAATGAACTACAGTTCCTTCAGTTTCCTGGCATTCATTTCAGATCGCATTTTCAATACAGGGACTGCAGTACACTGCTTGGCCACTTATGTATTGAAGGCGCTGTTCTGTAGAAACAGCTGTTAGGTCTGCTTGCTAAACTAAATACAGGTTGAGACTTCCCTGCTGCCTGCTCCCTGGATCTGTGCCAGATGTCCACGGTGCTGCGAGAGGAAGGCTGGCCTGTGTGTAGAGGTAAGTATAACAAAAAAATCCAAAATTTTGGAAAATCTGGCACTCCTCAGGTCCGGAGGTTTACGGATTTTTGATTGTCAACCTAAGGAAATTTTACCTTGACTTGTCTTAATAATAATATTAATTATTATTATTATTATTATTATTAATAAACGGGATTTATATAGCGCCAACATATTACGCTGCGCTGTACATTAAATAGGGATTGCAAATGACAGACTAATACAGACAGTGATACAGGAGGAGAGGACCCTGCCCCGAAGAGCTTACAATCTAGTAGGTGGGGGAATTTCACACACAAAGGATGTGAGATATGTAGTGTGGGAAGTAGTGATGGTTTCAAATGAAAGAAGAAGACGGGTAGGCAAGTTTGAAAAAATGGGTTTTGAGCGCTCTTTTAAATGAGCAGAAAGTAGGAGCAAGCCGAATAGGATGAGGAAGACCATTCCAGAGAGTTGGGGCAGCTCTAGAGAAGTCTTGTAACCGTGCGTGTGATGAGGTTATGAGTGAGTGACCTGGATATATACTTTTATAGATCTAAGCTACTAAATATATCTGCAGATGTCAAGTATTAAATTACAATAACTGGGGAATGATTCTGCAGGGCAGAAGTGAAACATTCTATCTATATAAATATTAAGGATAAGATAAAGCTTAAAGCATACCTAAACTAAACATTTTTACTTTACATAGAAGGATGGACAACCCTTCTAGTTTAAGTGCAACACCCATAAACCCCCCCTAAAAAGGGTGCAGCACTGCACTGCCCCTTTAAGTCTTGATAGCTGTGTATCCTTGGAGGCTCTGGCTGCTTCTTCCACTAAGGGGAGGGAGATGCCAATCTCACGCATGGGCAATGAGATCCGCTCTCTTTTTTTGTCCCCTTCACAGCGGCTACGTTACCCGATCCTGCATCTGCGCAGTGCAGGATACGGGTGACGTAGACCGAAGAAGAACATGGAAGAGAAGGCAGAAGATGGCGTTGCCCTGGATGAATAGGAATTACAAGACGATGCAGGACCAGATCACAAAAAGGACCAGCGCCATCAAAGAATCTGCGGGATTAAAAGTAAGCGTCATTTTTTTTTTATTTTTAGTTTACTTCCGCTTTAAGTCCACCCAAAGCTATCTTTTTATCTTTACAGTGTAGAAAGGTTGGAACCTTTCACAAGGTTGGAATATTTTCACAAAACAGCAAAGAATGCAAAAAAATGTTTTCCCTATGGAATAGGGAACAGCCCTCAAGATGTGCTGCTGGAAATAGTAATTCATCCTACAATCACATTTGTATCACAATCACAAAGACTGCCGAAATCCTTGATAAAGTAGAATGATGTCTCAGTGCCAGCCCATCCTAACCAATCAATCCCTCTCCTAGGTAGGTCCGGTCAGGGGACACCATTGTGTTACCACATTCACGTATTACCTGATCTGAATGTTTTCAGAAGGATCAAACATGTTCATGCATGCATGTATGGGCCTTTACTTAAAGCGGCACTAAAGCCCACAATACTCACCTGTCCTCGTTCCATGGCAGGGTGCCGCCATCTTGTTCCTTCTCTTCCTGTGGATCATCTTTGGACATCTTGATTGGATGACATAAATCCTGTGCAAGCGTGCAGCAATTCATTCATTCCCAGCATGCACTGAAATAATGATCACTGTGCAGCATCACTTTGTGTATTTCATATCTGTAATGACAACGGAGCCACACATAGAACACAATGCAGATGTACGGTGTGTGCCCGGGTGCTGCCCTCTTACCAGCCGGTCTTTCTCCAGAACGAACACGCTGGCAGTCTTGTCGAACGAGCCAGAGGCAAGGCGGCGGCCATCACAGCTCCAGGCCACCGAGTGCACTTTAGCAGTGTGTGCCGGGAACTCTCGGGTCTTGCAATTTCCGCGAAAATGTTCCTGCAGCGCCTGAGCCGACATGGCGACCTGATTACGTCATCAAACTGCGACCTCCTCCAGTGGCGCTCTGCCATGACAACGCTTCCGGGTTATCAGTTCAGCTTTCCCTGATTGTAAACATAAGTCCTGGTGACTTCTGTGCTGTTCTAATGGAGTGCCCAGGACAATCAAAAAAAATTATAAATATCATTGTTTAAAGCTTTCATATAACATGGAGATACATCGGGTATATACCAAAACCTATAAATTATAACAAAGCAAGCAAAGCTCATATTTTTTTTAATATTTGGGGATTGGAGAATAAAGAAAATTAGGGAGGTTGAGATGATAACATTCGCCCTCATCACACTTGTGCATAGTTGGTGCAGTTCAATGCATGTGTGTCAGCATTCACATTAAACAGTGTAATGTTCTAGTGATATAGATGAGGCTTATTCCTGACATCATTTCTACAAATTAATGTACGTGTTGTCACATTGGAGAACTCCTCAATATAACGACAATTGCACACTTGCATTTTGCATTATGATCCATTGTATATGTGCTAATATTTGCAATTATTGACAGCGTATATATTCAGTTTATATATATATTTACATTAAATGCAGGCTTTATTATTAAATATGTTGAGTTGTAAATGAGCTCTAAATCTGTGTGAAGAGAACATATGTGAGAATGGTGCCATTGTCATAGAGACCACATAATATTCTTTAGTGGAGAATTTTTGCCCTTAGATTTTGTCCCATATAACAGCAGCAAACATATATTAAAGGGATCTAATTTAAAAGAAGTGAAGATACATTCACTGAAACATTCCTTGGTGGAGAATCAATTACTGCCAATGAAACACATGGACCTGGAAGACTCTCCACCAGGGAATGTTTCAGTGAATGTATATTCCCTGCTTTATATATAGACCCCTAAGTGAGCGATCGTTTGAGAAAGAGAGCACAGTTGCCATTTAAATTTACCACAAATGTTTTATTTTTCCTGACGGAAATCCATTTCATTCTGACGGAACCCAGATCCCCTCCCTGCTGTCTGCGGAGGAAACAGAGGAGAGGAGCTCCAGGGGACCTTTGGCTGGACTAAGGCAGGGGGGTGGTGCAGACCAGCAAGGTAAGAAACAATATTGGGGAAAGGCAGCAGTTTAGTGCTCATAGTGTAAGCTGCAACAGGTGGTGTAGTAGGCCAGTGGGGATGAAAATTTCCTGGAACTTCCAATGGTTCCATGAAATTTCGGCAAACCGATTTTGCGAAACCATCAGAAGAGGAAATGAAAACAGGAGGATTCCCAGAGCTGCATTCAGCCCTGAGAATCTCCCTGTTTGGGATCCCCGGGGTACTACGGGTTCATTAACCTCTAGTGCCCCGGGGATCACCTGCAGTCACAGCTGTGACTGCAAAGTTCCCACGGTCACGCGACTGTGGGAACTGAACTGCACATGAACTCTGCAGTTCCACTACGATCCCCGGGGCACTGGAGGTTAATTAACCGAGGGGATCGCACACTAAGCTTATCAATGATTGCAGCTGTGGCTGCAATCATTGAGAAGAGTGTGCGATCCCTGGGGCACTAGAGGTTAATTAACCTCTAGAGCTCTGGGGATCGCCTGCAGTCACAGCTGTGACCGCAAAGTTCCCATGGTCAGGTGACTGAACTGCACATGAACTCTGTGGTTCCACTACAATCCCTGGGGCACTAGAGATTAATTAATTCCATTCCTATCATTCCATTCCTCTCTAGTAAACATTTTTCTATGTATTTCAACTTATTTACTGTTAATAATACGGTACCATATATATTGTTATTGAAATTTGCCCCTTCCTCTATCTCGCTGATCTACAGGATCTTGCAAAAGGTGTGAGGTTTAAAGGGCGCTCAACCCTGTGGATTTTTGACTATACCAAGGATCTAATTTGTCTATATTAGATATATTCTTTATTACGGAGTTCCTTTGTTCTCGCCAAATGTTCCAAACTTAATATATCACTTTTGTCTACAATATCATAAATAAACTCCAATCCGTTATTACACCACCAATAACATTGTGTTCTATTTTCCCCTGTTGAGAATTCGGTGTTATTCCATAAGGGTGTAAGAGGGGCATATTCTGAGCATAGGTTTGGTTTTAATTTAGTCTTATCCCACAGTATCAAAGAATGGTTTAATGTTTGACATCTCCTATATTGTCTTAATTTCTTTGGGATCCACATTAAGGATGCTAGACTTCCTCTTGTAATACCTGTCTCTTCAATTTCTACCCATTGCTGCCTAATACCTCGCAAAATAGATTGTGGGAGTTGTGATATTTGGGCCGCTAGGTAATAATGCTTAAACGATGGTACTCCCAAGCCACCTTGAGTCTTAGGTTTCAACATAGTTTGTGTAATGCGCCTGGGCACACAAACCACAACCAACTCCAGATATCCTTGAATCAGGTTTATTCAAAACAGCACAGCAAGGGTTAATTTCAATCAAGCGAGGTACAGGAGGATAAGGCAAATGCAGGTCAGTAACAATCCGAGGTCAGGGCAGGCAGCAGGCAGAATGGTCAATAACAATCCGAGGTCAGGGCTGGCAGAGTTCAATCAGAGTTAGTTTCAGACCAGGTAGAGACAGACAAGCTGCGAGCAGGGCAGCAGCCTCGGCCATGCTGCCTGCTACTGTGGCGTCCCCCTCTGTGACTGGGAACCCCAGGGACACCGCGGGCTCGCAGGGCGGGTAAGTTCCTTACAGTTTGCCTCTGGATCCTACTAGATTTACTTCCCTATATAAATTTCATGACCTTATTCTGCAGATTATATATATATATATGGGGGAGGAACCAGGATCAGTAATGTCTGAAACAAATATAAGATATGGGGAAGAATATTCATCTTGATTACCGCTATTCTACCTAGCCAAGAGGGTGGTGTTATGGCCCATTTGTTGAGATCATCAAAGATTTTTTAAAATAAGGATATATAATTTGCTTTAAATAGTGAGTTATATACAGGAGACAATTGAATCCCTAGATATTGAAGGGTTTGGGTTTCCCAACTAAATTTTAAATTATCTTTTACCTTTTCAACTTGCTGAGTCGGCAAAGCGCACTTATGTTCCCTCGTACCACACCATATTCCCCTAATATCTGGATGTTCCCTAATTGCTATTGCCAGGGGTTCTATTACTAAGGCAAATAAGAGCAGGGAAAGTGGACATCCTTGCCATGTTCCCCTCTTAATATTAATATTAGATTATTTAAAGCCTATCATTATGATATAGTGTCTTCAGTATATTTACAAAATATTTTCCAAAACCCATTGTAGATAAAACCTTAAACATAAATGTCCAGGAAACACTGCCAAATGCTTTCTGAAGGTCTATAGCCAAAAGCATCGCTTTTCCCATATTTCCTCCATCCCAATTTTGAATTTACTACTGTTATTAAATCTATTGTACGTCTAGTTTGATCGGATGTCTGTCTAAAAGGGATAAACCCTACCTAGTCCAGATGGATTTATTCCCCTATAAAAGAGTTTAATCGCATCGATAAGATTTTGGTGAATAATTTCAAGTCACTGTAAATTAAAGATATTGGTCTATGATTAGTCACATCTGAGGTGTCCTTTCCTGGTTTTGGTATCACACTAATATAGGCTCGAATGGCTTCATCAAGTAAAGGGTTGCCTGCACCAATGTAATTAAAATATTGGACTATATGTGTATTGAACGTTTTATAATAAATATAAGAAAAACCATCAGGCCCAGGAGTACTGTTAGTTTTCAGCAATTTCAATGCTTTATGTGCTTCCTCTTCTGAGATGTGTTTGTCCATTAAATCTACATATTTGGGTTTACATTTGAATAAGTTAATCCTTTTAATAAATACCTCCAGGTCAGCCTGTGCTGTGTTCTGTTGTTTATCATAAAGAGCAAAATAAAACTCCTCAAATAATTTTAGGATTTTTTCCAGATTTTGGGTCATTTTACCATCTATTGTTTTAATTGTAGGTAAAGTGTATTTTTAAGTCTAGGGCTGAGCTTTTTAACTAATACTTTAACCTCAAATGTAAAATTTATGGGGCACTCATTTCAGTGATTTCTCTGTTCTAGTCGTTAATAACATATTTAACTCAGTTCATAGGGTTTCAATTTAGTTACAGTTTACCAGGGCAGGGTATCTTTTGTAGCAAATGAAACTCCTTAATTTTAGTCTCTATAAGTTTATCTTGTTTTTTTTTTTGTGCTCCTTTTTTAATAAGTTATCCCTTATATATGCCTTGTGCGCTTCCCAGTTGTTAGCAGGGGAGGTATCTTCTGGGAGGTTAAAAGTGAAAAAATCAGAAATTTAACTTTCTATTTCAGTTTGCATTACTGGGTTTAATATCAGACTCTCATTAAGCCTCCATCGGAAAGAAACTTGAATATTTCAAAGTCCCTTTTTTTATTTTTCATAAGCACTGGATCATGATCTGACCACCGGATTGAGAGAATCTTTGCTTTACATACCAGGAATCTTTGCTTTACATTCTCACAATACTATTAAGGATTCCTGAGCAAAAGAGTCAATTTTATATAGTAATAAGTAGTAGTAAGAAGTGAAAAAATTCACAATTAGGTGCTTAATATGTTGCGACCGTTATCTTCTGCCCTAGGATTGATCCCCAAACCAACAAATACCTTCTCTCTGAATCCTGAATAACATCCTGGGGTAAAAAGTTAAGTTGCCTTGCAAAACACAACATCACTCCAACCTTTTTTTTATTAGATGACCCATGATAGTTTGTGGAAAATCTTTTATGAAATAGACGTGGCAAAGATTTATTTGAAAAATGAGTTTCCTGTAATGCCGATATATCTATTTTAAGGGAATTATATTAATGAAAAGCCTTTGTCCGTTTAATTAGGGAATTAAAGCCTTGACATTGTGGGTCAAGACTGCTATAGGTAGTGGTGCATTCTGAGTTTTCTTTAAAGGTTCAATCATCTTTAAAACAGTTTAAAAAAAGTAAACTTATTCTTATTTAGGTGTCTAAAAAAACAGGCACAATAGAACCAAAGACCACAAAACCCCCTAATTCCCTATTTACCTCTGGGGGTATGACCCCCATCCAAGTATCTCAATCCATAAGGGCATATCCTTGTCCCATAACAATAGGGGGAAACCAACAGGTGTCTCACTAAAAGTTACTCCCTGTCAGTAATACTCCCCACAGTGAGGTCATGTATTACCCCCTCAGCTCTTCAGGCCTTCTTCAGATATAATCATATTACCTAATTAGTTTTGACAGCACCCAGTAGTGTTATCAGTCAGATATATCACTTTAAGTTACCTTTTAGTTACGCTGACTGATAAACATTTCTTACTTATAGTTTATACAAAATATTATTCACACCCCATTTCCTCTAACATTTCAGAAAATCAATTGACACTCAATTTAAATCTTGGTTCACCATATCTTCATTGGTTCACCATTTTTCAAAAGATTTTAGTCCTTTTTTTATAACTTTGGCCAACCTTTTGCCATAGCCAATATAAGTAGACTTGATCTGCTTTCACTGAGTGTGGTTGAGCAGGTAAAGAGAATAATGTATCAAGCTTTTGTAATAACTGTTCCATAGAAAATAAAAGAAAATGTCTCCTTGATGTTGAAAAACAAGGCGAAATGGATAGGCCCAATGATACTTCATCTTTAGGGCATTAAGTACCTTGAGTAGAGGTTTCAGAACTTTCCTGCGTTGTATACTAAAAAGTGAAATATCAGAATAAGTTTGAACTGGAACTCCTTCCATCATCACTGAATCAAGTCCTCTTAAAGCCTGCATTAACATTTATTTTGTGGAGTGGTAGTGAAGCTTTACTAATATGTCCCTAGGGGGCCATCCTATTTAGGTTTCCTCAATGCTCTATATACTCTGTCAGTCTCAAGGAGGACTTCAGAAATGTCAAGCAATTTTCCCTTTATAAATTGCTTAACCACAGCTGATATATCTTTTAATGACTCTGGCAAGCCTCTGATGCAAAAAATGGCTCGTCTAGAACGATTTTCTAAATCATCAATTTTGTACTGTAGCTCTTCTATTTTGGCTTCCAATATAGTTATCTGCTTTACATTATGAGAGACTTTAACGGTAGTATTATCAAGGAGTTGCTCCATGGCATCTATTCCACTTCCAATCCCCTGCATGCCATTTCTGAAATAAGCAGTAATAGATGTAGATGTTTTTGCCAATTCAGTGTGTAAAAGCACTGCTAAGTGTGCAAAAAATCTTGATTCACTTTCAGATAGTGGGGTCAAAGTTATAAAAAGAGAACTCTCCTGAGATCTTACAGCTGGCCTTTCCTCTATGGGGTTGTAATCAGCAGACAACATAGAATCTCTATTGCTCATAGAGGAAGGAGCAGGGCTGTGTAATATTGATTGACCCTGGGAAATAGCCTCCCTCTGGGATAAGCCCAGAGAGTCTGAGCCCTCCAATGAAGTCTCTAGGGACAAAGGTGGAGCTGTCCCCTTCAATTCTCCTGCATCCGTGCCCCTTTTCATACCATGGCCAACCTTCTGCACTCCTGATAGTTCCATTTGCGGTGATCGCATTGTGTGAGACAGAGCCAGGCGTTCCGCCATTATAGCATGTTCCTGAGAAGCCTGCTGTTGGGAGACCCGGTTCTTCCTGCACTCCTTCCCACCATAGCAGGGCGGAGGAACAGGTTGCTATTACTGCTGCAACCGCTGCTGCTGAGTCTCTCTCCCCACTTGAGCAATACTGAAAAGCCGCTGGGTCTGTGCATGCGGGAGCTGGATGTAGAGCCTTGAGGGAGCTGAGCCGTCTAGCAGCTCACTGCCATTGACGTCGGCGCATGCACCTCGACCTAGCAATTGCCAAGTAGTCACTCAGGAGGGGTAAATGATTTACTACTAATGTGAACTAAGCCTAATTTGTTATACCACATTGTTGACATGACCAGGGTAGCTCAGATCTTTGCCCCCTCCCCTTTAAAACTTTCCCCACACTTAAAACTTTTCCAGCATCTTAAAACTCTTCCCCCCAAACTTACTCCTCCCCCCCAGCCCCCATTACTCACCAGCCATCCCCCCCTCCCCTCTCCTTAAAAACACACAGACACCTGCTTGGGATTAAAATGGCTGACAAGCAGCCGTTTATTTAACAAACATAAACATCTTTATTAAACCATAAATAACAATAAAATACATTTATTTAAATAACATATATTAGCATGAAAATACAAATAAATGAACAAACATTATCAAAATATTAACATACCACTAACATTTTCAGATTTGCTAACATATAAAACTTTCCTTAATACTTATAAATAACTGTACACCTTATTTAAACACTTTCCAAAATTAACTCCAGTTTTAACCACAAGGCTGAAGGTCTAGGAAAGTCCGCTCCATCAAATGTAATTCACCATTTTGTACCACACTGGCCCCTAGCCACCCAGCAACGCTTCGGAGCCCCACCATAACAACATTATTGGGCACCATATTACTGGGTTGCCATTCCAAAATTGACCAATAGGACTCTTACCCTCCCAGCCCCAACCCCCATATGTCCTAGCCTTAAATAAAAGGCAGGGCGGGTGGGAAATTCTTCTTACGGCAAAAAACTGTATCTCGCTTCCCATGGACCCCCTTCCTAACCCCTCCACTCTCCTCCCCCTTCACTTCCGACCCAGCCCCTAACTACTCCCACCTTTCTCTCCTCCACTTACACTTAACCCTTACCACGCCTGCTGGGGGCTGCCTTCACACTCCTGTCATGACGGCTCTACACCTAGTGCCCTGCTTCGGGCCTCCCTATATTACACTACTAAAGGGATTTCACAATTAATACATGGAACACCAGGCGGTTGGATTCAAATACACAGCACTGGACTGTTGGGGCATATTACAAAAAAATGGAAAAATTGTGCATTCTAACAAGCTTTAGAAAGTTTAAACAATGTATAGGGGTTTGGTAGAAAACAATTTCTGGGGAGAACACTGCAGTGCACCCCATCACCTATCTCACCCCCTCCTGTACCTGCATATCACATCACAGCAACAGAAGTGCACGCCATCACATGTCTCATCCTCTCCTGTACCTCCAAATCACCTCACAACAATGATGAGCACCCATCACCTCTCATACGCTCCTGTACCCCATATCACAACAATAGGAGTGCACTCCATCACCAATCTCTCCCTTGCTGAACCCCATATTGACCTGCAATAACACCAGTATACAAACACCCGTCATTTTTTTCACTCTCCTTTCATATCCGCTCTAGAAATACCTGTTCACTCTATTACCTGTTTGACACTTCCTTCACCCTCATTTCATCCTGCAATGTTACCAATGCACCACATCAATGATCTCACACTTTTTAAACCCATACCACCCTGCAGTAATACCATACCATCACTCGTCTCACACTGTTACTTCTGAACGTGCATATGAGGTTAGGCAGTGAGACAGGTGATGGGGTGCACTGGTATTATTGCAGGCTGGTATGGGGTTCAGCAAGAGTGAGACACTCTGAACTGGAATCATTGCAAGGGAAATGGAAGAATGGCGAAAAGTGAAGACAGGTGTTTTGTATACTGTTGTTATAGCAGGGTTATATGGGGTTCAGCAAGGGAGAGATAGGTGGTATTCTTGCAAGGTGATTTGGGTGTTCAGAAAGGGTGAGACAGATGATGGGGTGCACTGGTATTATTGCAGGGTGGTATGTGGTTCAGCAAGGGTGCATCACTTCACAACAATTGGAGTGCACCCCATCATCTATCTCACCTCCGCCTTCACCCCCAGATAAACTCACAATAGCAATGCATCCCATTACCTGTCTCACCTCCTGCTTTACCACATATCACATCACAACAATTGGAGGCCACCCCATCACCTATCTCTCCCTTGCTGAACCCCATATTACCCTGCAATAACTCCAGTATAAAAAACACCTGTCATCACATTTCCCCATTCTTCCATATCCCTCGCTAAAATACCAGTTGACCTCTTTATCTGTATCACTCTTGCTGAACCCCATACCACCCTACAGTAATACCAGTGCACCCCATCACTTGTCACACGCTTCCTGAACCACATAACACCCTGCAATAATATTTATTTCTATTTGCTATTTCTGCAGGTGGGTATGGGGTTAGGCAAGGGTGAGACAGGTGATGGGGTGCACTGGAATAATTGCAGATCACACTTTCTGAACCCCATGCCACCCTGCAATAATAACAATGCAACTCATGACCTATCTCACCCTTGCTGAACCTTTGCAATAATACCAGTGCACTCCCTCACTCGTCCCACACTGCTAATACTTCAGGGTGGTAAGGGGTTAGGCAAAGGTGAGACAGGTGATGGGGTGCACTGGTGTTTTTGCAGGGTGGTATATGGTTCAGCTTGGATAAATCATCTCACAACAATAGGAGTGGACCCCATCATCTTAACCACCCCTGCTGTACCCTCAGATAACATCACAACTATAGGTGGGCATCCTATCACCTATCTCTCCCTTGCTGAACCCCATAATACCCTGAAATAAAACCAGTATAAAAGAAACACCTGTGATCACTTTTCCCCATCCTTTCATATCCTCTGAAAAAATACCAGTTTACCCTATTATCTGTTTTACTTTTGCTGAACCCTATGGCACCCTGCCATATTACCAGTGCACCCCATTACCTGACCTCACCCCTACTGAACCACATACCACCCTGCAATAATATTTATTTCTATTTGCTATTTCTGCAGGTGGGTATGGGGTTAGGCATGGGTGAGATAGGAGAGGGGCTGCACCTGAATTTTTGCAGACATGTGATGGGGTGCACTGGTATTTTTGCAAGGTGGTAAAGGGTTCTGCAAGGGGGTGACAAGTAAAGGGTTTACTGGCATTATTGCAGGGTGGTTAAGGGTTCAACAAGGCTGAGACAGATGATTGGGTGTACTGGTATTATTGCAGAATGGTATGTGGTTCAGCAAGGGTGCATCATATCACAACTATTGGAGTGCACCCCATCATCTGTCTCACCCCCGTCGCCACCCCCAGATCCACTCACAACAATAGCAGTGCTTCCCAACACCTGTCTCACCTCCTGCTGTAGCCCACATCACATCACAATAGGAGGGCACCCAATCACCTATATCTCCCTTGCTGAACCTCATATTACCCTGCAATAACACCAGTATAAAAAACACCTGTCATCACGTTTCCCCATCCTTCCATATCCCCTGAAAAAATACCAGTTGACCTCTTTATCTGTATCACTCTTGCTGAACCCCCCCATTTGACTCACACGTCCTGAACCACATAACACCCTGCAAAATAACCAGTACACCCCATCTCATGTCTCATATTTCCTGAACCCCATACCACCCTACATAAATTCCAGTGCACCCCATCATTCGTCTCACATTTCCTGAACCCCATGTTACCTTACAATAATACCAATGCACCCCATGACCTGACTCACTTTTGCTGAACCACATACCACCCTGCAATAATGCCAGTGCACCCTATCACCTGTCCCACCCATGCTGAACCCCATACCACCCTGCGAACTTACAAGTGCACCCCATAACCTGTCTTACACTTCTTGAACCTATACCATCCTTCAAAAATACCAGGGTTACTCCATCACCTGTCTCACACTTGCTTAACCCCCATACCACCCTGCGATAATACTAATGCACCCCATCACTCGTCTCACAATGCTATTACTGCAGATGGTTATGGGGTTAGGCAAGGGTGAGACAAGTAATGGGGTGAATTGGAATTATTACAAGGGATATAGAAGGATGGGACAGGTGTTTTGTATACTGGTGTTATTGCAGGGTGATATTGGGTTCAGCAAGGGAGAGAAAGGTGATTGGGTGCACTGGTATTATTGCAGTGAGGAAAAAGGGTTCAGCAAGGTTGATACAGATGATGGGGTGCACTGTTCTTACTACAGGGTGGTATGGGGTTCAGGAAGTGTGAGACAGGTGATGGGGTGCTCGTTTTTTTGCAGGGTGGAATGAAGTGTGGTAAAGGTGAGACAGCTGATGGGGTGCACTGGTCTTATTGCAGGGTGGTATGTGGTTTAGTAAGGGTATGTCACCTCACAACAATAGGAGTGCACACCATATTCTGTTTAACCCCTGTTGTATCCCCAGATCACATCACAACAATAGAAGAGCATCCCATCACCTATTTCTCCCTTGCTGAACCCCATAATACCTTGCAATAACACCAGTATAAAAAAAACCTGTCATCACTTTTCCACATCCTTTCATATCACCTGTAAAAATACCAGTTGACCCCATTACCTGTATAACTCTTGCTGAACCCCATATTACCCTGCAGTAATACCAGTGCACCCCATCACTTGTCTGACACTTCCTGAACTACATGCCACCGTGCAATAATACCAGTGCACCCCAACACCTGTCTCACCCTTCAATAACCCCATACCCCCCTGCAGTAATACCAGTGTACCCCATCACTTGTCTCACGCTTCCTGAACCCCATGCCACCCTGCAATAACACCAGTGCATCCCATCACCTGACTCACCCTTCTTGATCCACATAACACTATGCAATAAAACCAGTCCACCCATCATCTGACTTACCCTTGCTGAACCACATAACACCCTGCAATAATATTGATTTTTATTTACTATATCTGCAGGTTGGTATGGGGTTAGGCAAGGGAGAGGCAGGTGATGTGGTGCACAGGTATTATTTCAGATCACACTTCCTGAACCCCATGCCACCCTGCAATAATAACAATGCACCCTATCACCTATCTCAACCATGCAATATTAGCAGTGCACTCCATCACTTGTGTCACACTGCTATTACTGCAGGTGGGTATAGGTTTAGGCAAGGCTGAGACAGGTGATGGGGTGCACTGGTATTAGTGCGGGGTGGTATGGGGTTCGGCAAGGGTTAAAAAGCTGACGGGGTGCACTGGTATTATTGCAGGGTGGTATATGGTTCAGCACGGGTATGTCATCCCACAACATTAATATTGCACCCCATCATCTGACTCACCCCTCCTGTACCATCAGATCACATCACAACAATAGAAGGGCATCCTATCACCTCTCTTCTTTGCTGAACCCCAAATTTCCCTGAAATAAAACCACTATAAAAAAAACACCTGTCATCGCTTTTCCCAATCCTTCCATATCCCCTGCAAAAATACCAGTTCACCTCATCATCTGTCTTACTCGTGCTTAACCCCATACCACCCTGCAGTAATACCAGTGCACACCATCACCTGACTAACCCTTGCTGAACCACATACCACCCTGCAATAATATTTATTTCTATTTGCTATTTGTGCAGGTGGGTATTGGGTTAGGCATGGGTGAGACAGGTGATGGGGTGCACTGGTGTTATTGCAGGGTGGCATGAGGTGAACTGGTATTATTGCAGAGAATATAGAAGGATGGGGAAAAGTGAAAACAGGTGTTTTGTATATTGTTATTATTGCAGGGTAATATGGGGCTCAGCTAGGGAGAGATGGGTGATGGGTATTGCTGGAATAACTGCAGGGTGGTATGTGGTTCAGCAAGGGTGAGTCAGGTGATGGGGTGCACTGGTATTATTGAAGATCACCCTTGCTTAACTCCATACCCCCCTGCAGTAATACCAGTGCACCCCACCACTCATCTCACACCCCCTGAACCCCAAGCCCCCCTTTAATTATACAAGTGCACCCCAACATCTGTCTCACCCTTGCTGAACCCTGTGGCACCCTGCAAAAATACCAGTGCATCCAATCACCTGACTCACCCTCGTTGAACCCCATGCCACGCTTTAATAATATCAGTGCACCCCATCACCTGTCTCACCCATAATGGACCCCATACCACCCTGCGAAAATACCAGTGCACCTCATCACTTGTCTCACACTTCCTGAACCACATGCAACCTTGGAATAATATCAGTGCACCCCATCACCTGTCTCACCCATAATGGACCCCATACCACCCTGCGAAAATACCAGTGCACCTCATCACTTGTCTCACACTTCTTGAACCCACCATACCACCCTGCAAAAATACCAGGGCACTCATGACCTGTCTCAATCCTGCTAAACCCCATGCCACCGTGTAATATTACCAGTTCACCCCATCACTCGTCTCACACTGCTAATGCAGGTAGGTATGGGGTTAGGCAACAGCGAGAAAGGTAAAGGGGTGCACTGGAATTATTGGAAAAAGATATGGGTGTTCATGAATGGTGAGACAGGTTAAGGCATGCACTGGTACCATTGCAGGGTGGAATGCGGTTAAGCAAGGGTGAGACTGGTGGTGAGGTGCACTGGTATTATTGCAGGATGGGGTATGTGGTTCAGCAAGAGTGTGTCAAGGAATGGGGTGCACTGGTATTATTAAAGTGTGGCATGGGGTTCAACGAGGGTGAGTCAGGTGATTGGATGCACTGGTATTTTTGAAGGGTGCCACAGGGTTCAGCAAGGGTGAGACAGATATTGGGGTGCACTGGAATTATTGCAGGGGGGTATGGGGTACGGCAAGGGTGACAAAAGTGATGGGATGCACTGGTATTATGGCAGGAGGGTATGTGGTTCAGCAAGGGTGCATCACCTCACAAAAATAGCAGTGCATCCCATCACCTGTCTCACCTCCTGCTGTACCCCATATCACATCACAATAGGAGAGCACCCCATAACCTTTTTCTCTCTTGCTGAACCCCTAATACCCTGCAGTAATACCAGTGCACCCCATCACTTGTCTCAACCTTGCTGAACCCCATGCCACTGTGCAATAATACCAGTGCACCCCATCTTCTGACTCACCTTTGCTGAAACCACATACCACCCAGCAATAATACCAGTACACCCCAACACCTGTCTCACCCTTGCAGAACACCATACCCCCCTGCCCAAACTAATACCAGTGCACCCCATCACTTGTCTCACACTTCCTGAACCCCATGCAATAATACCAGTGCACACCATCTTCTGACTCACCCTTGCTGAACCACATACCACCCTTCAAAAATACCAGTGAAACCCATCATTCGTCTCACACTTCCTGATTCCCATGACAACCTGCAATCATACCAGTGCACCCCATCACCTGTCTCAACCTTGCTGAACCCCATACACCCCTGCACTAATACCAGTGCAACCCATCAATTGTCTCACACTTCCTCAACCTCATGCCACCCTGCAATAATACCAGTGCACCTCATCATTCGTCTCACACTTCCTGAACCCCATGCTATCCTGCAATAATACTAATGCACCCCATCACCTGACTCAACCTTGCTGAACCACATACCACCCTGCAATAATACCAGTGCAGCCCATTACCAGTCACACCCATGCTGAACCCTATACCATCCTGCGAAAATACCAGGGCACCCCATTACCTGTCTCAATCCTGCTAAACCCTATGCCACCGTGCAATAATACCAGTTCACCACATCACTCCTCTCACACTGCTAATAATGCAGGTAGGTATGAAGTTAGGTAACGGTGAGAAAGGTGAAAGGGTGCACTGGAATTATTGGAAAAAGATATGGGTGTTTATGAATGGTGAGACAGGTTAAGGCGTGCACTGGTACTATTGCAGGGAGGAATGCGGTTAAGCAAGGGTGAGACAGGTGATGAGGTGCACTGCTTTCTTTGCAAGGTAGTAATGGGTTCAGCAAGGGGGAGACAGGTTATGGGGTGCACTGGTAATATTGCAGGGTGGTAAAGGATTCAGCAAGGCTAAAACAGGTGATGGGGTGCACTGGAATTATTGCAGAGGGGTATGTGGTTCAGCAAGGGTGCATCACCTCACAAAAATAGGAGTGCACCTCATCATCTGTCTCACCCCCGTCTCCACCCCAGATCAACTCACAACAATAGCAGTGCATCCCATCACCTCAGTCACCTCCTGCTGTACCCGATATCACATCACAATAGGAGAGCACCCCATCACCTTTTTCTCCCTTGCTGAACCCCATATTACCCTGCAGTAATACCAGTAAACCCCATCACCTGGCTCAACCTTGCTGAACCCCATACCCTCCTGCAATAATACCAGTGCACCCCATCATTCATCTCACACTTCCTGAACCCCATGCTACCCTGCAATAATACTAATGCACCCAATGACCTAAATCAACCTTGCTGAACCACATACCACCCTGCAATAATACCAGTGCAGCCCATTACCCATCTCCCCCTTGCTGAAACCCATACCCCTATGTCATAAAACCACTGCACCCTAATATCTGTCTCACCAATGCTGAACCCTATACCATCCTGCGAAAATACCAGTGCACTCCATCACCTGTCCCACACTTTTTGAACCCATACCACCCTGCAAAAATACCAGGGCACCCCATCACCTGTCTCACGCTTGTTTAAACCCCATACCACCCTGCAATAATACCATCACTCGTCTCACACTGCTAATACTGCAGGTGGGTATGGGGTTAGGCAAGGGTGGGATAAATAACGGGGTGAAATGAAATTACTACAAGGGATTTGGGAGGATGGGGAAAAGTGAAGACAGGTGTTTTGTATACTAGTGTTATTTCAGGGTAGGAAGGGGGTTCAGCAAGGGATAGATAGGTGATAGATGGGTATTACTGGTATTCTTGCAGGGTGATATGGGTGTGCAAGGGTGAGACAGGTAATGGGGTGCACTGGTCTTACTGCAGGGTGGTATGTGGTTCAGCAAGGGTGCATCACCTCACAATGGAAGTGAACCTCACAATCTGTCTCACCCCCGCCTGAACCCCCAGATTAACTCCAACCAAAACAGTGCATCCCATCACGTCTCACCTCCTGCTGTACCCCATATCACATCACAACAATAGGAAGGCACCCCATCACCTATCTCCCCCTTGCTGAACCTCATATTACCCTGCTATAACACCAGTATAAAAAACTTATCTGTATAACTCTTGGTGAAACCCATGCCACCCTGCAGTAATACCAGTGCACCCCATCACTCGTCCCACACTTCCTGAACCCCATGTAACCCTGCAATAATACCAGTGCAGTCTGTCACCTAACTCACCCTTGCTGAACCACATACCACCCTGCAAAAATACCTGTGAAATTAACCCTTAATGAATCACGTCACCCTGCAATAATACCAAAGCACCCCATCACCTGCCTCACCCTTGCTGAAACACATACCATTCTGCAATAATATCAGTGCACCCCATCACTTGTTGCACACTTCCTGAACCCCATGCCACCCTGCAATAATACCAGGGCACCCCATCACCTGACTCACCCGTATTGAACTACATATTATCCTGCAAAAAAATCTGTATGCAAAACACCTTTCTTCACTTTTCCCCATCCTTCCATATTACCTGCAATAATACCAGTTCACGCTATCCGACACTTCCTCCACCCTCATTTCATCCTGCAAAATTACCAGAGCACCCCATCAATTATCTCACTTTTGCTGAACCCCACACCACTCTGCAATAACACCAGTGCACCCTATCACCTGTCTCTCACTTCTTGAACCCATACCACCCTGCAAAAATACTAGGGCACCCCATCATCCGTCTCAAACTTCCTGAACCCCATGCCACCCTGCAATAATATCAGAGGACCCATCACCTGACTCCCCCTTCCTCAACCCCCTACCACCCTGCAAAAAAACAGTGCACCCCTACACTTGTCTTACACTTCCTGAACTCCATACCACCCTGCAAAAATAACAAAGCACCCCATCACCTGCCTCACCCTTGCTGAAATACATACCACCCCACAAAAATATCAGTGCACCCCATCACTTGTTGCACACTTCCTGAACCCCATGCCACCCTGCAATATTACCAGGGCACCCCATTACCTGACTGACCCGTGTTGATCTTCATATTATCCTGCAATAAAATCAGTATACAAAACACCTGTCTTCACTTTTCCCCATCCTTCCATATCACCTGCAATAATACCAGTTCATTTACTGTACCCCAATATCATGCTGCAATAACACAAGAGCACCCCAACATCTGTGTTCCTATTTCCAAATTACAAAATCACCCCACAATTATATCTGCACACCCCATCATCTGCCTGTGCATTCCTAAAACCCATATCACCTAGCATTCATGGAGCTGCACTTTCTCCCTTCTTGTACCCCAATATCATCCTCCAATAAAAACAGCACAACACCATCTGTGTCCCCCACATCACACTGCAACAAAGGCAGTGCACTCCTTCACCTGCCAGGTTCCTGTACATAACACCTTTCTGTGCCCCCATATTACCTCACATTAATAGGAGTGCACCCCATCACCTGTCTCTCCCCCTCCTGTACCACCATATCACCTCACAACAATAGGAGGGCACCCCATCATCTCTCCCCCCCCCCCTGTTGTACCCCCGTATCACCTCACATTAATAGGAGTCCACCCCATCAACTCTCTCTCCCTTGCTGAACCCCATATTACCCTGCATTATTCACTTCACTTTTCCCCCTCCATATCCCCTGCAATAATACCAGTTCACCCATCACCTCTCTGACACTTCCTTCACTCTCATTTCTCCCTGCAATAATAGTAATGCATTCCATCACCTAACATTACCTTCCTGAACCCCAATCATCACCCTGCAATGTCAGCGCCCCCATATCCCCCACATAACTACCTGGGCACCGTACAATAAGGGTATGACACTCCATGAATAACCCTGACAGCATATAATATAGAAACCACAAACAAGCATACCTTTGTGCCGTGTCAGGAGACCGATCATCCATTTTCACTACAGCTCAACCACACTTTTGCCGGGCTTGAAGTTTGATCTGTGAAGCCCTGCTCACTTCTGGTTCTCTGGTCACCGTCACTTCCAGGACCTTCTACTGGATTGGAACGATCCGCTACCGATTTGAATATGGCGTTTTCAGGTTCCATGGCGTCTGTTGTGGTGAGACATTGATAGGCAGCTCTTCCTAGGTCTTAGCATTGCGTTTCTGTACATAGGCAGGTCTGCGCTTCCTTGTCAGTGCTATTCATAGATAAGTTCAGGCTGGGCTGGTAGCAGTCTCTGTGCATATAGTGCAATGTGATATTACTCGGCTTTATAAAGTACATTTCCAGGCCGCCTGCTGTGTATCCCTCTGCAGTCTATGCTCAGGGGTTACTGGGCTTCTGTCTGCTCCATGTAATCCACAGAAAAGTCTATGGAAATGTTAAACAGCTCAAATGCAGCTGTCACTACATTCTGAATGACATCTGAATGGAATCTAACATTTCCTCACATATTACCTGGAGGTAGTCTTCCAGGTTCATGTGTAATTGTTTCCCACTGGGGAATGTCAGATTCCATGTTTTAGAAATAGAGCCCAAAGTGATGCCATAGACACCAATAAAATAATAGTTACCTTTGCAGGGTCCAACGTAGTCCCAATTACATTCCAAGAAGATCAATCCAGTCCCGGTTGTCCCCACTAATAAATACTTACCCAACTTACCTATCCTCCTAGATCCCACTGAGATTGACAGTATTTGGATCACAGGATCGATGAAGTTCTTCCTTTTCATTCATGTCTTCATAAGTTAAGGATCTGGTCAAAAGACAGATCAAACTCTCCGTCTTCATTCCTGGTGACGGTAAACCTTGGCCGTCGTGCTATGATCTCTGCAGAAACCTCGACTTCCATGTATTGGCCAAGTTGATCAATCCATATGACAACCCGCTGGTTACCATCAATCACCTCCTCCTGGAAAAAAAAAACACAAAAAATAGGTTAGAATAATTCTAAAATAGGCCTTAAAAAATGTGAACATATACTCTAAAGATCTTTGCACATTTTTTAAAAACAATCTATTTACTTCACAATAGTAAACATTAATATTGAGGTAAGAAACAATAGGATATCTAATACTTACCCTAAGTAGTCGAGGCATAATTGCCCTGCAGTTGGGACAGGTAGGTATTACTTCTGCCCATTTACTGATGCATTCAATGTGAAATACGTGGGCGCAGGTTAGTGCAGCGCCATCTTCATCCCTTTCAATCTCGTCCAAGCAGATGGTGCAGATGCTTGGCTGCTCCTCACTCTGCAGGTCACTGGCTGGTGATGTGTGGTTGTCTTCAGGAACGATCCTGCGATCAACTGGAGAACGGCTTCTCCCCCTCGGTGAGGAATCAGTATTCCGCTGTCTTCGTCTTGTGGCTCTTCGTCTTAGGGATCTTTGTCTTGTTCCATTTTGAAATGCAGCTCTGGACCTGGTCCTATGAGCCACTGGAGAATCCTGGTCTTCTTCCGGATGCGATGACATGTCACGAATGGTAGGCCGTGAATGGCTTCTGACATTCCTTCTTGGCATCCTGATGGTATAAGCTGCTATTTTCAGTGATGTGAAGATGTGAAGGTGAATCTGGCGTATGTGATTGAGGTGTAAGTGTATGTGAATGAGGTGTAGGTGTATGTGATTGAGGTGTAGGTGTATGTGAATGAGGTGTAGGTGTATGTGACTGAGGTGCAGGTATATGTGATTGAAGTGTATGTGATTGAGATGTAGGTTTATGTGATTGAGGTGTAGGTGTAAGTAAATCAGCAAAAATTTAAATAGAAAATCGCAAACCGCACAAGGCCTCAGTAAAGTTGCTTTGGAGATGCTTCAAGAGATGCTCCAAGAGTGGCGGCTCCTTAGCAACTAGCAAAAGGCATCAGCTTTAGTGTGTTTACATCTACTGTGCTATGACAACACTCCTGGCTGACGAATGGCATCGTCCAACCGAATCACATGGCAAGTCATTTTCAAGAAATGACAGTTGCTTGGTATGTTCATAGAGGTCAGCCTGTCTGCACAAGGCCTTACAATCCAGCAAGCACATGTGCCCCCTTCTAGCCAATTATAGAGTACTCATCTGACTGACCAATGGCATCGTCCAACCAAATCACAAAGCAAGACCATAGCAACCAACAAGCACATGTGCCCCCTTCTAGCCAATTGTGGAGTACTTATCTGGCTGTGAATCGTTTGGACAAGTCTATTGGTCAGTCAGCTAAGTACCCTACAATTGGCTAGAAAAGGGTGCATGTGCTTTGTGATTTGTTTGGACAATGCCATTGGTCAAAGCAAGATATTTTGGAAACAATAACAGTTACTTGGTATGTCCATAGAGGTCAGCCTGTCTGCACAAGGCAGCACAAACCAACAAGCATAAGGGCCCTTTTCTAGCCAATTGTAAGGTACTCAGCTGACTGACAATGGCATCGTCCAACCAGTTTTTTTCTCAATTCACAAAGCTTTAACAGCAACACATTTTTGAAGAATGACACTTAATGGTATGTTCCTGGGGATCAAGCCTGTGTACACAAGGCCTTACAATCCAGCAGGAACTTGTTCCCCCCTCCTAGCCATTAAAGTAGCATCCTATGAGATGGCAAGAAAATCTCTAGATTGCTCAATACAGGCAGTTTTTATCTAGATTACATTTTAATCATTTAAACCTAATCAATCAGTAATACATACCAAATAATGACTAGCATTCATCATTTGTCTGTAACAATGATTTTTCCCCTTTTGTTATTGAAGGGGATGTTGCAACAAATGTACATTGCTGCTGCCCTTATCTTAATAAAAGTCTCTCCAGTAGAGTCAAGGCCAGATTACAGCCTAGAGCACCTAGGCCTTGGCCTAAGGCCGCATAGCAGTAAAGGGAACACCATACCAGTCAGAACAATATTCCTTTATTTTTTGTTCACCACCAATATGTTTCTGTGAGCTCATAAAGCCTGCAGCTGATGGACTGCCACTACCGCTCAGCACAGAAACATTTCCTAGACTAGCCGCTATCACTTCAAGCAGCAGCAGCTTTCACTTAACCCCCTAGCGGTATTCCCGAGTGTGACTCGGGGTGGAAAAAATTTCAAAAAGCGGTAATCCCGAGTCACACTCGGGGTACCTTTGAGGGTCCCTCTTACCTTATCCCCGCGCTCCAGC
>NC_092859.1:73254875-73256537 GCF_032062135.1 Pyxicephalus adspersus
TAATAAATAATTATAATAATTATACCCGGGAGTTAATCCTAAGAATTACAGGCCCACAATATAAACAAAAATTTCTACGCAAAAAAAATAGGATCACTTTTTGTATCAAAAAATGACAGAATTAGAACGCTAGGGGGGTTAATATTGCATCTTGATACACACTCAAAATCACACTTGACCCTCAGTCCATACTGTTAAAAAGGGTTTGCTTGCATTTTATTAAAACTAAAAAGTGCTACTTGTCTGTAGAATTTTGTCTTTGTGCACAAGTTTCTGGCCATGTCCATATGGTACAGATTCTCGCTTCTGAGGTTGTCAGTATGATGGTGAGTCTAGGTTTTTAGATATTATTTCACGTGTTTGTCTAGATGTGGTGGGGGGATCTTGTTTTGGGAAATACAGTGTGAATTAAACCGCATTGTTCACACATCTATAGCCCAAAATAGGCTAATTTACCTAAAATAACTGCACATAATAGAAGAAATGTTTCTATTACTCTATGTTTTAATAATATTTACCTCTGCACTCTGTAGCGATGTCTATACATAGGAATCCACAGAGACTGATTAACGTCTACATTTGGAAGTCTTTTACAGGTGCATTCACGTGAATCCTTGTGTGTGCACTATTAGAATCTGACATTTCCCTTTGACCAGTTGGCCACCAAATATCCACACACTTGTGGGATGAGCACAGGGGTAGCTAGTACACCTTTACCCTCTAAGCAAAATAAGACACAAACACAAAAATCTGTTAAAATAAAAAATAAAAAAATAGTGATACATATAATATAACTGCACGGTAACATATATAAAATATATACAATATAAAGATATATATATGTTATATCAAGATTTCTTTGTATTGGACTCAGTACAGCTATTTTGTATTGAATCCAATACAAAATTATCTGAATTTCCTGCCGCTCGGCCTGCCCGAGTGTGACTGGGGATTATCGCTTTGTGCATGGAAAATCCACCCTGAGTCACACTCAGGATTAACGCTAGGGAGGTTAATATATTTGTGAAAATTAACTGTATAAACCCATTTTTTTCTTTACCTGAAAATGCCATTAACAACCCGACCGTTAAACCCAGCCTTGGTTCAGGTTTAAAAATTTTGCAAAAATTGATAAACCCGAACTTTGTCAGGTGGTTAAATCCCATCACTTACCTGGTCCCCGCTGTGATGATCCGTTCTGTTCCAGCGTCGATCTCAAAAAAGAAATACTCACACCTTCTCCCCACAGCTCCTCCGGACACGTCTTCTGTCTTAAGTCTTCATCCGGCGAGTACAGTGACGATCTCTGGGGTTTCCCGGTGACGACGCTGCATGCGTCGGTGCGGGCGGGAGGCGGGGCAGGAAATTTAAATCGCTTTGCATTGAACTCAATAAAAAAAAAGCTGTATTCAGTCCAATACAAAGAAATCCTTATATAATATATATATAATTGTATTATTTATAATATATAAGCTACTATACAGGTACATTAAATTATACACTATTTTTTTTTAAACTTTTTTTTAAAGATTTTTTTTTTTAAAGATTTTTTTTTTATGTTTTATAAAAAAAATTTTATTATTAAATTTATAAAATTTTGGACATATTTCGGTGAGTTATGTGGTAATTCGGTGAATTATAAGTAATTATTGAGTAATTCGG
>NC_092859.1:73256989-73274054 GCF_032062135.1 Pyxicephalus adspersus
CCTGTTCGGACATACTTCTGTAAGTTACAGGTCTACAATTTAAAAAAAAAATTCATGAAAAACAGTGTACCGCTTTTGGTACAGAAATCTAGACATCAGTGTAACGCCCAGGAGGTTAAATAAAGAATCTTTGTTTATACACCAGCCACTAGATAATGCTGTGTAAGTGTATGAATTTGTAACACAGCCATCCACTGGTGCCTATAAGTATTTTACAAAAGATTAATAACAACAGAACATTCATTAACAATAAAATGACACCATTACTGCTGCAGAGCCCTTGGAACCTAGGATCCTATTCGGTCTTGCTCCGTCCCAGATTTCTTCAGGGAGTGGAGGAACCAGTGTGTACAGCCATCTTCTTCTGTCATCTTACTGGTCCTCACATCACCCGATCTCATATTGCTGAGGCGCGAGATTGGGTGACAGCTGATCTCGCTGCGCATGTGTGAGTTTAGCACTTGTTTTTTTTTTTTTTACATAGTGGTGAAAGCCCCTTCTGAGCCTCTAAGATCAAGCCTCTTGGGATTTGTGATGTATGTATCCCAGTAGGCTCTGGGTTTCCCATTCAGTCTTTACTGCTGCAGAAGACAGAAAAGGAGGGGTCCTCCCCTTCTAACTAAACAAAAGCATTTTTTTTTTTAAATAAAATAGTCATCTACACTTTTATTTATTGTTAAAAATGAAAATAAATGCCAGATTATGGCCATTCAGTTCTCAGTAAGTACACAACTATGGAGAGGGAGGGTAAGTTGGGTCGGTGTAAAGGGCTCAGAGAGAATGAAGGGATTGATTTAATATAGTGCACTGACTCTTTAAGCTGACCCCTAGTACCCCCATACATATATGTGTTTAAACTCTTGAAAGTAGAGCTAAATGTTGTGTTGATAGAATAAACATTGCTGCTTGAAGCTTGATGAGAGCTTTGCAAATAATTTGTAAGGTTTGCTAATCATACTTTACTTATACAGGGTTAAGCTATGTGGAAAGGCCTATAAGGTACCCAGAGTCATTAGATCAGATTTGATGGATCAATGTCTGTGGGATACATGCTACCTCCCTACCATGCTCTGTAGTTTAAACTTGCACAGGAGTCTGAAACAAAATCTGATATTCAGGTATCCAGGTATTAGTATAGATTCTTGAAGGTACTCTAATAATCATAGTTGGGAAAACGTTTAGCTCCAAAATGCCATTGTGCGGCCAAGCTGAAGTGGGTGGGTGCAGAAAGGGGTTACATGGGTTATGGGTTAGAAAGCCTCATAATAAGGAAAAAGATCACAGCAGACACATTCATGACTTACAGGGCCTATATAACCCTAACCACTCCATGGACAATGCCCAGAATTCAGGTGTAACACTGCTTAGACAGGATTTATGTTTGCACTGTTTCAGTGTCATGGGTTCACTGGCTTCATCCCAATACTACAAAACCATCTAACAGAGCATAGCCCCCCCTGAGGCCATAGCCCTATCTACAGCCTGATGTGTTCTCATAACCCCTATATCTGATCATCTACTGACTGATTGATAGCACTCTGCTCTCTGTCTAAAGATGAAAGGGTGCAAGTGTAGCATTTTCTGCTTTTACTGTTCTTTGCATGTGATCTAGAAGTGCAGGAAAATCTGCTTACTCTGTGGAGGGGAACAGGAAACAGGCAGGCACCTTGTGTGTGGGAAAGGTTAGCAAGACAGCCAACATGCTGCCATTAGACCAGAGAGGGACATTGAGATCACTGAGCATTTAGAAAGCTGGAAATGGGGGAAACCCATCCAGAATGGTGACAATTTGGCTGAAAAGACAGAGATGCCAATCCACACCTAAAGACCTACCACCTAAGGTGATAATGCAGTCATGTATTGTCCTCTCTACTGCTTAATGACATCTCATGTCTGTTTATATCTCAAGTAACTTTCACTCTTCCAGGAAGAGTCCATAACTAAGCTTGCCATACATTTATACATAACCCCCTTGTCCCATTGACCAAAACTATGCAATTTAAAGATGAATCTAAAGGATCTAATTGTTATTAAATGCTCGATCAGGCAGGTCATTGTTGCAGAAGGTGATGTAACTTCTGCAATAATTTGTCTTACCTGCCTGATCACTCTGGGTTTCTGGTGACAAAGCTGAGCTGCACATGCAGTTTTCCTTTACATGCGCCTGGGGTTAATAAACGCCTGTGTGCCTGCATGGGTGTTACATCATCCCAGCATGGCCAATCAAGATGGCTGGAGATCACTTCTGGGAGGAGGAACAGAAAGGAAGATGTGGCGTCCGGGAATGGAATGCCTATAGAGGAATCAGCAAGATTTAGTTATGCTTTCAAAGAATTGCTTGGAACAGTACAAATCTAAATTAGACTTTTTTTCAACACACTATACTCCACTGGTCAATGATAGGTAAAGTAGGGTTCAGCCAATCCGGCCAATGGATGATGACAGGAAGTCATGTCAATGACAGGTACAGTCATATCGGATCTTTTTTACTTGGATTGCTCAAACTCCAATCTGTTTTGGAGCCTACACTGATCAGAACTATCCAATCACTTTTAATTGTTCAATGCCTGTAATTAGCTTGTCTGTAGTGACATCCAGCATCCCTCATCGGTGATGAATCTTCTCAAAATAGAAGGAAAGTGTCCTCAAAGTGTACCTATCAAAAATATATATATATTTATTACATCAGATTATTCTGAAATGGTGTATTTAACATAGCACACCATGC
Source organism: Pyxicephalus adspersus (assembly GCF_032062135.1). Classification (NCBI taxonomy): domain Eukaryota; kingdom Metazoa; phylum Chordata; class Amphibia; order Anura; family Pyxicephalidae; genus Pyxicephalus; species Pyxicephalus adspersus. The sequence continues at coordinate 73,259,718 of NC_092859.1, forward strand.
ATTAATATAGCAGCTCACCATGGTGTCGTGTGAATAGGCCATTCTGGCCCATTTTTGTACTATGCACCTTGGACATGCATTGCAGCTCAGCATGTTGCAGTGCGGTAATAACCACTGCCCAATGCTTCCTAATGCAACATGCAGTGACCCAATACAATGGAATGAATGGTCTTGTATTACAGCATGTATTTATAGTACTCTGTTTTATATGCAACAGCCCAGCCACCTTTTTTTTTTCCCTACAAGCGTCTCTGTTAAGATTTATACATGGTAACCATATTCAATACAGATAATTTCTGTATTCCATCTAATAGTTCCAATCCAGTAGAAGGACCGTCCATCTAGAGCAGTGATAACCTTATAGAGACAGAGTGCCCAAACTGCAACCCAAAACCCACTTATTTATCGCAAAGTGCCAACACGACTGTAAAAAGCATGAGGTTAGTAAACCAGGCCATATCAGTGAGCTTTGGATATCCCTGCCCTTTTTCATTCATAAACAGCCTCATTTCATTTAAGCAGGCTACAAATATCTCTCTATTTATTGTACAGCGCTGCATAATATGTTGGCACTATATAAATCCTGTTTATTAATAATAATAAAAATGATATCACCAACAGCCTAACACAAAATTACTGCTAGCCTTGCATGATTATTTAAATCTGTGCTTTCATCCCAGCACATGGAGTAACAGGCTGCCTTTAGTAAGTCAGTGGTGAGCTGCTGACTAACATCACTTGCCCTGTGCTGGACTTGATCTTTAATGCATCTCAGAGGCCAATGGCTTATCTAGTCCAGCTCCTGTTTCTCACAGTGGCCCACATCTATAACAAAGAGTTAGCACACACCTATCAGGGCTAGTAACCCATGATGGACTTTTCCTTCAGAAATTTGTCCAATTCTCTCCTAAAGGCATCTAAGCTAGATGCCATCACCACAGTGCAGATTTACCGCCTTCATTTATTTCAGTAACAAAGACATTGTCATTAAGACAAAAAATTATCAACATCTTTCTAGTAGGGTGCAGATAGCAAAAAAAAATATTAATAATAATAGATATTGTTTATATCTCACATTACAGGAATGCAGGGAGTTTTAGTAAATGCATGCCAATTGCATAGCATTGCAGCACATTGCACATCGTTTTTTAAAGCACTGTGGAATGCAAAACACAGTTACAAGGTTCCCACTACATTCAACAGACAACCTTCTACTAAAAGCTTTGTGTTCTGGTCCTGACTGGGTAGAGCAGACTGGTACTCTGGGCTGTGTAGCTCTATTCTGTGTCTTCAGATTTCATACTGTATTTCCCATAACTAGGACAGAGCAAAACAAGATCCCCCCTCATGTCTGCCTACCCCTCCATCCTACCCTCTGTACTTTCACCCTTTCTGGATCGACACATCAATTTCATTACACATCAGCTGCCTCTCTTCCCCACAGTCTGGTATTCTGAGTTTTTTAACTGATGACTCCGGAGAAAAGAAATTAGACAGTTATTCCAGAAAACCTATTGGTTAAACTTTACAACATCGACCAAAACTTAAATCTGTTCTGATGGGATTAGAAGTTTTATTTACATTACATCATTCCTGGTATACCCCACAGATATGTTTTATCCCATAGTTATTTTAAGGCTTTATTTGATACACTATTTATTCAAATCCAGTCCTTCCTCTTGTGCATTGTCTACAGAGACAGAATTGATAGCGATTTTTCATTTATTTTACAGGTAACGAGGAAAACAAATACTCACCTCATATCTCTTTTCTTTGTGTTCATAAGCGACTTTCTCAGTAAAAGAGGCATGCTCAAGCAGAGTTGGTTTCTGAGGAGGTGAATTCCTGTGCTTGAACCACTCATTGAAAACTTCATGTGTTTCCTAAACGATAAAACAATTGCAATTCTATTATACCAACCTCACCAGCAGCCAATTCATTTAAAACAAATATCAGCTTTGTCAGTATTTAGAAAAAAATTCTGTAGGTTCTGTAAGGGTATATATCAATGGTTCACATTTGCTTATGTCAGGGTGTCATTTCATTAGATGCTAGAATGCTCAATATAAGTGGTCACTCTAATAAGAATATAGGAAAAATATATTAGCACTTATTGTGCCGCACACCATTCTTCCAACACCCAAAGCAGATTGCATACACTTAGAAAATGTGTCCAAACACAGGGCAAGGGAAGAATACAAATATGAAGAAGCCTCTACTTAATGAGCTGTGTTAGGTATTGCCTTGCCAATTTATTAATATGGATTGCTTGGCCTTGTAACTGGGACTATTTTCCCTTGCTGGTGGAATGCTCTGTTATGCACATAGTCTACATTCCTTATGATGAAAGCAAATACAAAAATCCTGCAGTGATCGACACTGCGGGGAGATTAGAGCTTTAGAGAAGACCGATACCATGCAATTTTTCATAGTATGGAAGGCTACTCCATAAGTGCATACTGACCTTGCCTTGTATTTAGACAAACCTTTTTTTTTAGTTGGTGGGGAAAAAGTGTGCATTGTGGCTGCAGCAATCACCTTGTTTACATTTGAACTCTGAAGTGGGCTACAGAACTGTTGCAAGTACTGTTTTTAGGGTGAAAAATATACTTTTTTAATAATAATTTATGAAGGGTTTGTTTAGTTATTATGGAGAACTGCAACTGTGAATCCGTTATTTGTTAAATCAATGGCAAATTCTTTTACTCTAGCCATCACTGCTTACCATGTATGCTCTTATACACAGGTGTTCATGTTTAGCATTGTCATCCTCTGCTGTCACAATGCTACATTGGCTGTAGATCTCAGCTATAGAGTCAGATGGAACTTTAGCCAATACTTCTTTATCAGCATTGTGTTTCTTTGATGCTACATGTAAAAACACATACATCAGTACTGTTTAATGTGCCTTCAAAATGTCCAACCACTAAGTCATATAATATAGTTATATCTTAGTAAAATGAATTCATACATTTGAATGACAGGCACTGAGATTCTGAAGCTTTCCACATATTCTAATAATTCATAAACTTTAACAAAAGAACAGCTACATACTGCCCTCCTCCAGTCAGCTACTTCTAGACATTTCTAGAATGTGTCTTGATTTAACAAACAGGCACAAGAAAGTGTGAATTAAATCCTGAGTAGTTTACTTTGAAATCACATTTATAAAGGCATTCAAAAAAGTAAAAATAAAATCTCCTTTCAACAATTATGTCAAAATGTACAACTTGTTTCTGCTGCCACATGAAATATGTAATATTTCTTACCTAGAAAATTCCTCATGATGGCATTGCTCAGCTTTAGAGCCTCAGCTCTCTGTGCAGGATCAAACACCAGCCAGTCTATCACATCTATCTTTGCACGGTCATTCTGCAGGGAGGAAGATTAGGGTCAAAGATGAGAATTTGGCGATATACCCAGAAATCTGTTATCTTGTATGCATTTGTTTTCTACCGCTACCTATACTAATTAGAAGCTATCCCCCACATGAAAGACACAGCCCGTTTTGTAAGTGATAGTAAGATGGATGAACTGTAAAGGAGTTTGATATCATTTAGGATTGGAATAGGGCAATTAAATGTGTTACATACTGTTTGTTGAATTTTTGTTGAAGTCTGCAGCAGTTTTTATATTGTGAACAAACATATTTACGTAACTTAAAGCGTACCTAAATTTAGAATTTTCACCTTACATAAAAGGGTAGACAACCCTTTTATATAGGGTAAAAATTCTGATTTCTGAATTCTGTTTGTATTTTATTTGTGCAGCACCGCCTAAGATGTGAGCGCAATGCCTCCCGGGATACCTACATCACGCATCCCCGAAGGCTTATGGGTGCTCGCTCAGGTATGTGCAGAAGGAGACTTTTCGTTAAAAGGAGAAAAAATTGCCTGTTTTTTTCAACCTACATCACCTGATCTCGTGCCTGGGTCGGGTGACCTGGGAAAAAAAACCCAGAAGAAGAAACAAAGATGGCGGCGCGCCAGCTCAGAGACGAATACCGGGACAACGCGTGACCAAATGGAAGACACCTCCGGACCGATCAACTGCACTGCGGGATTGAAGGTAAGTAGATTATTTTTGTTTTTGGGGCATTTGAGTTTAGTTCCACTTAACCTTCCTACCCCAGTACCTCCTTCTTAGCTGCATCATACAGTTAATAGGAGATAAACAGCTATGGAGATACATGTACCTTCCCTCTTTTTCTCTTGAAGGATAGCACTGGTAATTGGCCCATAATTGAGGTAAACTGGACAGTAATCCTGTTTATCCTCAAATCTATGAGTTTACAAAAGGCTTCCTCTCTTCACTCCTAATAGTTACTTAGAGCAGTAGGGAAGTGTCAAGGAGGTTACTATGTTTAGTTAACAGGACCTGGAAGGACAGTTTTATTCCAACCGTGACTGCAAATAAGCAGCCTCAGTCTTCTACTCATCCGCGGTGTAGTCTCTGTACGTGTGCGAGTGCTTGGCATTGAAATGCCCCTTGAGATTCAGCCCCTTGAAATTGCTATTGGTGTCGTTGTACACTAAACACAGGGCTTTGTTGTTGCGTTGGACGAAGAATAATTTGTCAGCCCACAATGTTCAAGGTCAACCTTCTGGTGACTGATAGCTGCGCGTTGCTTCTGCTCTTTAGGCACAGTAATTGGGGTTATGATAAAATCAGATTTTGAATTGGATTACATGTGTTAAATTAAACCTCCAAGCGCAAAACCTACTACACTATGTACACAAGCTAGATTTTTATTGCCCGAGATCGATTTTTATTGCCCAAGTTGATCCACATGGTCGTCTTGGGTGAAAATCTTGAATGCGTACAATAAATTAGGTCATTTATTGATCGTTCGTGCTTAATCACTAAAGACTGATGGCATATGACCTCGAATTATATTTTATGGGGAGGATATAATAGAGGACTTCCTGCTTGCCAACCCAAATCCCTTGTTTGCAGTGCATAGTTCTCCTCAGCCCCCATTTGGTGGGTGGGCCACCCGGCAGCCTTGCCCCCTCGGTCAAGCTCCTATCAGCAGCTCTAGTCCTCTGAACAGACAATGGAGAGGCTGCTCTGTTCTCAGCTGTCATCCATTGAGAGGATTCCAGCTGCTGCCAGGAATTGGTGGGGAAACAGCACTATGATGAGATTGAGACTGCCCTCCCCCCATTCCACAGCAGTGCTGAGTCTTCTATTAAAAAAAACCCAAAAACCTTGTGTAAAAATGTATCTGCCTGAGTGAGCGTGTATAATGACATCATTGGCAGCCTAATAGCTGTGTGTGTAACTGCATGTCATCCTGCTGCCTTACAACTCCCTATGTACAGACCTTCATATCTACTAAACTGTAAGTCCTAATGACTTTCAGGGTGCACAGGTAACACTCATAGGTAATAGTGGTAACCACAATTTCAGCTTTTAAAAATTTCAAGATATCGGAGTTGTAAAAACTTGGGAAAATATAACTTTGGGAGTGCAGTTTCAAAAGCAAGTTTGCCTAAAAGTCCTTAATTTAAAATGTAAATTAGGGCCCTCGGGGCCACTTATATAGAGAGGAGTATTGGGATGGGGCCCCTAAATTGATACCTACCTGTCACAAATCTATAACTGTTATATTATGTTACCCTGTCTGTTTCTCCTCTCTTGAACCCCAACTTCCTTAGAATGGTGGGGTGTACAAAACTGAAAATGTAGGTGCAGTGGGGGGACACTACCCCCCCCCCCCACCATTAAAAATTATTTATTATGTCAAATAAACTCCCCTGTTACACATTACTGCCCACTTTTAACACTTAAACCCCAATTTCTCAACAATGGGAAGGTGGGAAATGGGAATGGAAAAATGTATGGGGGAACATATGTGGCTAACACCCCATAAAATTTCTTCACTATGTTATCATTAGAACATTAAAAAAAACATCAAAATAAAAATTGGGGTACAGGTACTGGTAGGTTACAGTCATGTGTAACAGGGCAGCATGTTTTGATGGGCAGAGTTTATGTTGTAATGATGGCATGGTGAAAGTTTAGGGGTGTTACCTGCCCCACTTTGTTCTTGAGAAATTAGGGTTCAAGATAGGGAGGCGGACAGTTTGATGGGCAGAGGTTTTTTTAAGGTTTTAGGGGGGTTTATACATCTGTTCCCCACTTGCACCTACATTTTCAGTTCCCTGTACCACCCTTCTCCAGAAAAATTGTGGTTTAAAGGACAGAAGTAGTAGCATAATATTACATTTATAGTAATGTGGAAGGTAGGTAAAAAATATGGGGGCCCAACCCCAATGTTCCCTGCTATGTAGGTGGCCCCTAACTTGCATTTTTGATTTTGGGCTCCTGAGTGCACGTTTTTAAACTCATGATTACCATATCTTGAAATTCTTTAAATACATTTGGTTATTAGTAGCTATGAGAATACCCTGTGTACACTAAAATTCTCAAGTCATTACAACCAACAATTTAGGAGATCTAAAAGGTTGAACACAGTTAGTTGTTAGACTGCAGAATATGACAAGCAGCCTTTACATACACACAGCTATCACACTGCAGGTGGATACATTTCACAGGCAGTTTTTCTTTTGTCCATTGAATATGGGCAGTGATGGGGGGGGGGGCACTGGCTGTACTGCCCCCATCTGCTATCACATCCACAACGTGCTTAAAGCATCACTGCATTTTAACATAATATAAAGGGTGACATTCCTCTTTTTTATAATAGAAAAATGTTTTTTTGGGGGGGAACCCTCCTCTTATGGCTTTACTGCCATGGTGGTAAAGACTGCAGGGTAAACCTGCAGCCTCCTGGGGTATTTGTGTCATATGGTGGCTGTGGGCTGCTCCTTTTGCCCATGCATGACATCGGGAATCTATATCATCAGGGGCTTTCCTATATTTTCACACATGCCCAATGAGATCAGCACTGGATGGAATGGTGAGCATCGGAAAGAAGAGGGAAGCTGAGCAAGCGTGGGACTCGCTGGGCTCAGTTAGTGAACAGATCAGGTAATTTTTCTTTTCCCCACAAAAGTTCTGCGTTATCTAGATATAGCACTAGGAGGTGACATCTGAAGTCAGGCTGTATTCACACTGGCAGTAAATATGAATATGCTGCATTTACTCTCTCTTTCCTCTCGCCAGGAACCACTGCTGCTTGAAAAACTGCTAGGCCTGAAAAAGCCCAGCACTTACCACTTGTTACCAATCCCCAGCAGTTACCAAGTAATCACTCAGGAGGGGTAAAAGTAAATTTCTTTACTGCTAATATGAACTAAAAAAATTAGACATTCTAACAAGCTAGGCATTAGAAAGTTAGAAAAAGTATAGGGGGTAGGTAGAACACTGACACAATAAAGATTACTGGATACCTGTGGCATAAATAACTGGGAACAATAAATTTACTGTCTCTTGCCCCGCCTGCTTTTTACCACCCGGCTACAGCTTCCCCCCACCAGGCTGAAAATATTTTCTGGGGAGAACTCTGCATGTGATTATTAGGGAGGTGATTTGTAGAAGTATATTGCAGGCACACCTATGTTCTCTAAATACTAATACTAAATACTAATAATGCCCTTAATATTGGAGTTCAATCTTATCTCTACACTCAACAATTTCATTAGTATAGAAAAATGAATACGTGATAAAGGGCCACCCTTGATGGGTTCCGGTGCCAATTTGGATTTCCTCCTACCTAAATCCTTTCATGGGGATAGTGACTATCAGGGTAGTACAGAGAGATTTTAGTAAAAAAAATTCTAGTAAAAATCTTTGACCAAAACAGTATCTGGTTAGTGTGTGTTTGATCTAGGTCTTGTTCAATGTATATAAACCTAACGTGATCCTTGTGGATGTAATTTCAAATTAAGTCAGATACCTCTTGCAGAGATTTATTTTGGTTTATGCTTTTTTTAAAGTACATCCTAATTCTAAACATTGCATGGGCTAGGATTAACAAGGCATTAGGTTTCACACCAAATGATTGTCCTACATGCCATATGGGACTTGTTCCTAATATTTGGTAAAGTTCAGGTTTTCTCTTGCTACAGGACAACAGCAATCCTGAACCTTTTTCTTATCAAAAAGTTCACCTTAATACCAAAGGAAATGCCAGAGATATGTTAATACCTTTTTTTACACTTTCATTAATCTAAAGTATTATCATATAGAATTACCATTGAAAATAACACATACAATAATATCTAATACATGTTCTTTGATTCCTTAGCCCTAAGGCATGAAAGGTCAGTATGCCTGAACATTGTATTTGTTATATGTTTTCCCTATTTGATGCTTCTTTTTAGTTTTGTTTATTTTTTGCAAATTTTTTAAACATTACATGCAAAAACTTCTCTATACTACATTTATAATGCAAATGTAACTTTTACAGATTTGCCATGCAAATAGTTCCGATACATTACTAGCTTTTAGGAAGAAAGGTAGTTTCATGCAAAAATAAGCATCCTAACATTTCCAGGATTGTTGGATTCCTTTGTCATGCACTGCACCCACCAACATTTATGTCACTGCTGATTTCTGTGGTAAGGTGTAAAATCATAGCCCTTTCTGGGACATCAAACGTTTATTTGTATACAACATCTACAGCTTAGGTTATGTCAAAAAGAAATTAAAAGGAGTGGGGGGTTGTTGGATTCTTAAAAGGAAATAAGTATTATATACCCATAACTGAAGACAATGGCATATCATAGTACAAATATACAAATGTTGCCCCTGATTCACTAAAGGGCCACATATTAATTGTCAATACTATAAAAGAATCTTAGAGTATGCAGACACATTACAGGAGGCTGTTAGATACCATATCAACATGTTAACAGTCAAGGATGGGATTTCTTCTCCCTTTAGGGAGATTTATCACTTCCTAGTATGTATTCCGGACAAGGAATTAAGGGAAATTTTCCATACAGGACAAAGGCTGCAAAAAATATTATTCATCTCCTAGAGGTCTCACCTCCAAGATGCCATTCACATTGGTACTGGGAAGCTGTGGAGGGCAAGTCGCCCTATCACGAAGCACCAGGAGACCTTGAAGTTCAGTGAAGCAGAAGGTTCTTTATTTACGTGCAGCACGGGATTCACACTATCAGCTAACAAGTGCCTCAGCACGCTGAAGGAGAATCTGCCGTATAGTTGAGATATGCAAGCATTTATACAATTCAGCTTTCATTCTTAGCTGTGTGGTATGTAGTTGGCTGCTCAAGGCTTCACCTTGTACATGATGTTCTGCTCTCCCACATAGTTCCCAACTACAAAACATCAAAATATATCATCTAACCCTGAAATCCCACAGATACAGCTGTTCTCAGCAAAGCGTTACAAGCACATGATTAATATTTCTCTACGTGACCCAAGGTTATACTAATTGCGACTATAGCTCAGCTTCTTGGTATGCTAATTGGGTGAGTTCCCCCCTCCTCCACCAGGCAGCTCAAACAGTTTGGACATACAGATTTATGATAATAAAATCAACATGTTATTACTTTCAACAAAGCATGGTTGCTAAGTGGTTAACACTCTGCCCTTTGCAGCACTAGGTCCCAGGACTGAATCCCAACTAGGACACTATATGCATGGAGTTCTCCCCGTGATTGTATGGGTTTCTTCCAGGTACTCGTTTCTTCCCACATTCCAAACACATGCAGTTAGGTTAATTGGCTTCCCCCAAAATTGCCCTTAGACTATTAAAAAAGACATATGACTGAGGTAGGGACATTAGATTGTGGGCCCCTTTGAGGGACAGTTAGTGACATGACTATGGACTTTGTACAGTATTTATATAGCGAGTGGAGCCTCATCCAGCTCTCAGGTAGGCTTAGCCTGATGAAGATATGATGCACCTAACTTTCTGAAATCAGAATGAGGGACACACAACATGTATGCAGTTATACAGACTATAAACTGTACATGCAAAATTAAATATAATTCAAAAAGTATTTGTTTGAAAGTTTGTATTTCACTACTTTTCCTCCATGTGGGTTTTTAAATTATATATTTGAAGGTTACATGAAAACTTTCATGCGCTATAAGACTTTTCTCCTTTTTTTTAAATAGACAAAATGACAATTAGGAATAAATAAGACAGATAGATAAGGTTCTAAAATAGGGACAGATGGGAGCTTTTCCATTACCATCTGAATTTTTATGGGGCCCTGAGCAGGTAATTTCCCATCCTCTGGAGTGACGGTCCTTCTACTGGATTGGAACTAGTCATGACCCTTGAACACGTGATCACGTGGGAAAGCATTGATAAGTCTGGTACATTGGTATGAGGTAAGAAACATGCGCCTGTACAGGCAACCTTTTAATACCCTGTATTTAAAAAAAAAGAGCTCTGTTACAATGCACAAAACAAAAATAGAAGAAAACTTGTAGAACTACGGAAGTGGTGGTCAGCCTATAGATTTGGCCCATGACATGGGTCAGACAATAGCTTTATTATTTACATTTGATTTACACTCTACGATTTACATACCTTGGCAGAATTTGTAAGATGGCTTTTCTTTAAAGAAAACAGGTAATACACATTTGGTTTACTAATATTGGGATCCAAATAAAATTTAGAGCAATATAACAAATTGGATGATCTCTGTTCCAAAGCAAGTGTTTCCCTGCTTATGCATATTTTTAGCATCAATGATGGCATGCAGTATTTTGTGATAGCTGTGGATAAGGATGTTGGCTTTTCCAGTGGTAAATCTGCCCCTTGTTCTTGAACTGCACTTTTCAGACCTCCCCAAAGTGTATCATTGATATTGAGGTCTGGATACTGTGATGTCACTTCAGGGCTTTTACTTTTTCTGCTGTAATCCCTGAGGGTTCGATTTGGTCTTGTGTTTTAAATTATTGTCAGGTTACATCTACCTTATCTATTAGGAACAATTGCAAAACATTGTGGCAGCCTCAGACCAGCCATGAAAGAGTGGGCGGGTGGTGGCATTATGACATCACTCTGGGGGAAGTTTCTTATCCTTTGGCAGGGGTGTAGTGGGGAGGGCACGTTCTGGATAGTACCATGCCCCCTCTTGTTTTTTTACGGCTACACCCCTGGTTATGAGACTGCCATCATGGGTAAACTACAACAACAGCATATTCAATATAAACACAATGCCCACATGCTTTATCACCTCAATCAAAGTTAAGATTCCAAACTTGCATGATAAATCCTATTTTTATAAAAACATTTGAAGTGTTCACTGCCATATATTCAGGGAATGGTAAATATCATAATGGAGCCAGACGAACTTTACAGGTGTCTGCAGACGACCCTGCACTTTTCTCTATATTGAAGATAAATCAAGCGGATTAATTCCTCCAGCATCTTCAAATATTGATTATGTGCTTTTTAGGTCTGTTCCAGTCTGAAAATAAGTGTAATAAATATATTTATAATAATCTTTTTGCCTAATAATCTAATAATTCAAATTTCATTGTTCATTTTAACTCCATTCATGTGCCAAGATCTCCTCCTGAACACATGAATGTTCAGACTGAACAATTGTTGTCTTTAATTGTAATATTGTATATTACACAGAGCTGTACATTAAACAGAGGTAGCAAATGGCAGACAGATACAATGACACAGGAAGACACTGCCCAGAAGAGCTTACAATCTAAGAGGTGAAGGGGAAGTAGCACACAATGGAAGGGGTAAACAAAGTGTTTATGGCTGTGACAGATATTTTTAAAACTCTGAATATTTTTATATCCTTATCCTGATTTGTACAATTTAACAACAGCTTTTCCTAAAACGTCATTGACATTTGTTTCCCCCATGGATGGATATCCAGCTAAGTCAGCTCTGAGTGATTATAAATTGGCTAACTATACAGACATTGATTACAACCCAAGAAGTTACACGTCTGGACACTTAGAGAAAACCAGTCACCAAGTTTTATATATCATATAAAAGGGTGGGTTTCTATTTTTTAATACTTTTTTTTAATTTAAAGTTGAAAGCCGCAGCCTCCTAGGACATTTAGGTCACGTATTTCAGGAGATCTGTGCATAAGGGGCTTTCATGAAATGTTAAATAAATAAGGGTGTCAATCTCACACATGTGCAGTGAGCATGGTACTTTTTTTTTATATGAACAGGAAGGTGTATCACCATATCTGTACAGTGCAAGACTGGGTAATGTAAGGAGAAGAAGAGGAAGAAGATGACTCTGCCCAGCGTCCAGTCCAGGCTGGAAAGAAGAAATTTGGAATGATGAGGGACCTACTGGGCTGGGTTTGTTAAGGGATCCATGACTTTTTTTTTTTTTTTTTTACTTAAGTTCCACTTTACCAGTGACAGGATGAGAAGGCTCTGAACTGCTCAGCGGAGGAGGAGTCAAACAAGGTGGGGGAGGAGTCTAGCAAGGCAGGGGAGGGCCTGACAGGAGGAGGGGTCTGGGACAGATAGATGGTTGCCCGGCAATGGAGGAGCCTGAGGCGGGTAACATGCTAGGAAGCGGAAAGTCTGGCGGGGTGAGAAGGCTCCGGGGAGAATTGCTGTGTTTAGAAGTGTGACAGGAGAGACAGAGGAGTCTGACAGGGACGGGCCCAGGGCATGTTTGGCTGGCGGGGAAACAGGTAGGTCGGACTTGGTAATACAGTAGGTGGTGCAGTGGAGGGGGCGGAATGCCGGTGCTACCTGTGCACCATCCCCTGGCACTGACCAGTGCTGACAAGCGGGTTTTATTATGAATGAGTAGTTCGTAGTAAATGGGCGTGGTCTAGCGAACAGAGCGCTCCTCCAATCAGCTCGGGGCGTGGCTGTGGCGCGCCCCATATAAAAAGTGCGCGATGAGGAGCGGCGGACTTGTAAGCATTGCGGTGTACGGGAGGCGCTCGGTATGATGGCGACGCCTCTAAGTAGTTAGTGGAGCGCCGTGTAGTTACCGTCCTGTATAATATGGAAGACACCATCGTTATATCGGACGAAGAAGAGGCGCCGGCGGGGCTTCTGTCGGAAAGTTGGGGCTCTGTGAGTACCTCAGAGGAGCCGGGGCCAGGGTCTCGTCGGGGTCATTCTGCTCCTCACCCCCTCCCCCATAGACGCAGTGAATGGACTGTCCCGGTGCGGGGAGGGAGGAGCAGAATATAAGGTGCGGGGCAGTGAGTGGGGTCAGAAAGTTATTACCCCTGAGAACCGAGGTACTGAAAGTATTGTTATAGCTGGTGTTGTATGTTACTACCCGGAACAAGGGCAATTCTAAGCCCTCACACACTGACAGGGGTGGGGAGATGCCCCTCATTGGCCTCCATACTGATCCTAATGGCTGCTTTCAGTTTCGTTTCTGCATTCTCTGCTATAGATCCCAGCACTGCCCCCCTCTGACATTATATTATATTACTACCTGGAGGGTTAGGCACTGGGGGTCAGGATGCCTGGAAGGACAGGGTAGGGTTAAGGAACCCTTTGCTTTGGGCTTAATATTTGGCAGCACTTTGGGATTTCGGGAAGCCTTGGACTCCATGGAACTCTGGTTAAGAATAGCAGAGCTAATCTAAAGTATTTCCAGGCCAAATAATCTCTGCCATTGAAGGCTGAATGGCCATGCTGTTGTTTATATTTTCCGTCCGGCAAAGCCTAACCATTGCCATTCTTGTCATATGATAAGCCAGCTTTCATTTGCTAATAGCAGAAAAAAAACCTCCAGAGATCATTTTATGAATGGTTACAGACTTGAGAATGTTTTGATATTTTACTACAACATTTAGCTGCATTGTTGCAGGCTTTTGTGTATTTTGCTTACTATTTAGACTCGCTGTGACGCAATAGTGAGGTTATATATAAATCTTATTCTCCATGGCTTTGTTTGTGCACTGTGACAGGTTGTAGGGGTCCTTTCTTTCATTATTGTCATACAATTCAGTAGGGTGCAGCCCCTCCCGGGAGAGCTCAGTAATCATTGTGCACCTGAGGACAGGTATGTTATTGAGCATGTTGGGGGGGAGACAGGTTATTTAACACAAATCATTTAACCTTTATAAACCGTAGCAGGAGATTTATATACGGCTCTCTTACATGCTCAGTTATCTGCTGGCTTGTTAGATATCTAAGTTGTTTTTTTCCCTTTTCTATAGAAGGCAACAAAAATGTGTAAACATGGTAAGAAATGTGTATGCATACCATAGCAACAGGCTATGTTGGTAATTTTATTCATTGGCCTGGTGGGAGTATTACCTTCTATCCCTGTGCACAGATCGGCAGCACTGGCTGTGAACCTGTTGTGGCTTTCTGTCTCCAGAAAGTGTTACTGTCTCATGCAAAAGCTAGACATAGCCTCCTTAAATTCAGTTAGCCATACACTCCAATATATTTCATTAGAAAGCAAACTATATA
>NC_092859.1:73274096-73310807 GCF_032062135.1 Pyxicephalus adspersus
ATATATATATATATATATATATATATATATATATATATATATATATATATTTATTTATGATGGGTACTTTTTTAGGCAGGAAGCCTCACTGTAAAATGAGGGAATTGGCCAAAAAATTGAGGTTGGATTGTGTGTTTTATTGTAACATGCTTTGCTATTTACCCTTTTCCCAATGACAGGTAATTGCACAAGTACAGCAGAAATATATGAAACTACCCTTCAGTATTTCATGGTGCACATATGGACGCATTGTATGTTACTAACAAACAATTTTGTGTGATTATGATGTTCTGGATGTATTTAAAGGAAGAGGATATTCTGAAGCAAAAAGTTAATTACGTGATTATTTGGTGAAAGTTTTTCACCCAAAATGGTTATACAGAATTTGGTTTTAATATCATGAAGAATTTCTTTCCTTGGGTAATGAGGGGTCTGTAAGAAGGTGGCAGATCCACAGAACTCCCTTCTGTAACCTTAAGCAGTGGATTAGACCTTAGGAATTTTACTTGTCTGCATTGTAACTAAAGGATTTTCAAAAACTTGGCTTCCTCACGAAATTGACATTAGACTGTGGTAATGACATTTGACTATGGCAGAGACATTAGATTGTGACCTCTTTTGGGGGACAGCTAGTGACATGGCAATGAACTTTGTAAAACGCTGTGTAAAAGTCAGCGCTATATAAATAGAAGATTTAGATCTGGCTTATTTTTGGATGCTCCAACTGCAAGGTCAGCCTTTCTGACATGAACCCATTCACATCAGTGGTAAATAGGGGGTTAGAGTTTACTACTATGCACTTGGGAACAGTAACAAAAAAGCTTTTTCAGGTATTCTCAAATGCTTGTGCAGGCATTCATAATCCGTAGCATATAGTTAATATAAAATGTTTTAATTGTGGAGTATAATTGATCATTAATGCAGTGAATTGACTTTTGCAGGGTATTATTGATTTGACAAGCAACCACTATGCACAGAGGAATCTGTCAGAGCTGGAGAGCAGTGTCATAGATCTCACTGCTAATGAGGATGTTCTAGGAATGAGTCCTCGCTCGTCACTCTCCACGGATGGACTTTCAAACTCTGATCGTAGCGAGGATGTGTACTCTCCATCTAACAGCTCTTCTGGAGTGATCTCAGAAAATGAGGGGACTAGCAATTGCAGCTGGGGAACGGACAGTGACACCACCTCAAAAGAAAATGGTGTAATTGGAAAAGATGTTTCTACTTTAACAAAAGATAACTGCCTTACAGATCAAGCTCCGTGCCTTCCATATCAAGCAAACCTAATAGAACTCCCTGATACCACTTTAAATTTAAGAGGATGGTCTCCTTTACTGACCCCTGCTAGTGGTGAAAGCAGCTCGGACTGTGCAGCCAGGTTTTCAAGTGTCAGCTGTCAGACTCCGTCAGATGCTGGTTCCATATCCTCTGTGCCTATAGCAGAAGAATATCCTGCCCATCCATCTCCTATTAACACTGCTTTATTTTATAAATTGCGATATTTCAAGAAACCCCCAGTCAGTCACTACTTTCACAGACTGGAAAAACCAGAAAAGGTAATCGCAGCTTAATGTTTCAAGACGTGGTTTGACCACACAGATGCTGTACAGTCTAGTATTTTGGTCTGAATGACTGACAAAGGTGCCTCTTATTTAATCACATTCTCTATTTTACAGCTTTTACTCTGTTGTCATGTCAATCTTATTACAGAATGAACCACGAAGGCCAATTCCTTTAAGTCGTATGAGTATTGTGAACAACACAAGGGAAGAAAACATTCACCAGGGCACACTTCACTTCCTATCGGAATTTGTAACTGCTAAGCATTACCCACCTAAGGATATTGTCATGCATGTCATTCAGTCCATACTTCTGGGTGTGGGTCCAGAGGAACAAGCGATTAGGCATGAAGCCTACATGATCTTAATGAAAGTGCAAAAGTAAGTAGAGCAAAATCTATTGTCCTGTTTCTTTAAAAGTACAAAACAAGTGAAGTAATGTATTATTGAATTTTATTCTAACACACTTGAAAACCCTAAAAATGCATTTATTACAAAAATGTTAGGTTTTATTTCAGCTTGTAACCTTGTGCCACATTTCCTCATCCTTTAGTGTTGAGTGTTGGTGTCTGGGTTTTTTTCTCTATATGGGGTGTAGATTTTGCATTTAGAATAACTTCAGCTAGTGCCCAGGATCTGTAGTGAGATGACTTTAAATGATTAGTAAATGTAAATATGGTTTTCCATCAGATGCTGGGAGATATTTAGCATCTGCACTGGCTACAAGTAATGTTTTATAACCACTCTGACTAAACTTTGTTTTAGGCTGCATCCTGCTACTGTGCATTCAGTTGCCTGGAACTGGAATCTGCTATCGGAGGTGATGGAAAGAAAGGTATATAGAGTTGGATTTGTTTATCTGTTTTATATATATATATATATATATATATATATATATATAGACGGAAACCTCTGCCTAATGTGAAAGTTTGAGACCAGGCTTACAAGTTATATTAAGAATAGTGAATCTAGGTGATTGCAATGTATATTGTAACATTATGTACCTCCATTGCAATCAGCTGTCATGTTGGATTTTACCCAAACATAAGTTTAAAAATGTAGAATGTTTAAGAGTTCCTGAGGCTCTTTAGCTCAAAGATAAACCTGCTCATACTTGGGATTTAACAAATCCTAAATTAAACTACTTGTTAAAGGGTTCAAAAAGTGTACAGGTACACTTCATGACATATATATAGTATGCAGGTTTTTTTTAGCAGTAAAGAGGCGCTCAATAAAATATTGTGGTGCCATTTTTTTTTTCTATTTGTGGTTGACAGGGGAAACAAAATTGCCAAGCTATTGATCCATTGTAAGCAGAAATGATTTCACCTAAAATTCTGTTCTGTTTAATGTGGCTTTCTCATTTTTATTTTAAAGGAAAACCACACTTGCCACCTTTTCCTTCAGTATGTAGTACAGACTCTGGATGATGATTTTAATATTCACATGCTACGACGAAACTTTCAGAAAAGCCTATGTAAAACAATGCTGTCTTGTAACCAGGCCAATATAAAGTAAGTTTCTAATAGAAGGAGGCTTGTACTAAACCCCAGAACAATGAGTTAGCAAATAAATTAAGCCATAACTTTTAACAGGGCATTTTATTTATACTGGGAGCTGGTGGATTGGGCTTGTTGACTGACATGCTGACCCTATGTAAGGTGTAATTCATCTTGAACAAGCGTGCCTAGAGCAGTATGGAGCTTTTATCTGTAGGATCCTTTTCTTTAGAGGTATAGAACACCCCCACCTCTTGAATTTTAACACATTTTTATTACTGTTATATTAAAATGCAGACCCAGCCATGTAATTCAACATCTCTGTAATCTATAAGTACAAACATTACTTTTTGTATTCTAGAAATGTAATTGACTGGCTTATACATGCTGTGGAAAATGCCTGTGAAGTTGATGGTAATAGGGATTTGAATGTACACATGGAGTGTGAACAAAGGTAAGATGTGTTCTTAGATGTATTCTATAGAATAAATGGGAAGAAGGAGTTCCCTAGATCTTGAAAATAAACAACCCTTCTCATGGTAAAAATGTATTTAAAGGAGAAAAGTTATAAAGTAAAAAAAAATCAAAAAGTAAATCTCACTCATGGACAGTTTCCATGTAGTAACGTTTTTTTTTTTTATTGGGGGGGGGGGTGGCCATCATACACCTTTTTTAATAATGCTCCTAATTTGTTCAAGCAGCACAATAACTATAAGTGACAATTTGGTAAATAATTATAGCTAACAGATATTCTGATGTTACCGAATAAGTATGCTTCACTATGCAGCTTTTCAGTAGAATGCATTATCTTGTCCTAATTCCTTTTTTTTTTCTTTTCTCCTAGGATTGTGTTCCTATTGCAACGCATGCTGTCTATTGCAGTGGAGGTAGATAACCTACCAGTGATAAACTCAAACAGAATAGCAGAACTCCTATTTCCTTATGTGATTGTCTTAAAAACAAAGCAGCAAAGGTATTTTGCATGTTTATTTTTTTAAGTACCATTTCAGTTCCTTAGCTGTAGGTTTCAGACCTTAATGAAAGTAAAAAGAGAACGTCAGCAGTAATACAGCAACATTTAAGAGTGTTATTATAGAAAATTTGGCAAATGAAAGTAATCCGTTTCTTCTCATTTGTATAATTAGAAAGTATGCCTGGATGTTCAGGCTGTCATAATAAGGTTTTTTTGCTGAAGTTGTATAGTTGCTTTTCCAGTGGTCAGAGACTCAAATCTTCACTTTCTTTAAGACCTCTAGGTGTTACTACTTTGACAATTACAGGTGTATTGTGTCACTGATGGCTGATGTGGTTTTATCCATTGCCCCTTATATCACTGTTGTGTACTTTAGTCATCTGGGAGTTGTCAGGAGAAACCATTTTCAGCAGGGAAACATTCTATATGATTATGTTGCAATTGCTGGATATCAGAGGAACACAGAGCTTTTCTTGAAAGCGAAGATTTAAGGAGAATCTGTGTTTACAACAAGCTTTTCGACGACTTCCGGTTCCGGCCCCTCATGGAACAGAAGCTAGGAGAAGAGGCTCCCGTCCACCCGACTGAAGTTAAGCCGTTGCGAGCCCACTTCACGCCGCACATCACTGGATCGGATGCCCACACTCCTGCCTTCTCCTCCGGATTCCTTGGGGAAAACGTGAACAGACAGCTCCTCATCACCTCTCTTCACAGGAGCAGAGCCGCGCCATGCTCTCAAAGATGGCAGACACTGGTCACATGCTGACACAGAGGACCCTGCCTGCTCACACTGACAGAATGAGCCAACCAGTCCCAGATCACACACTGATTGCAGACGTGGTGGTCATTCTCCTGAAACCCACGCTACTTGAAGCTATTGATACGTCCATAGGTAAGGGGATTTTATCATTAAGACAAGAAATAGGAGACCACTCACAGCGCCTGAGCACTGCAGAGGATGATCTTTTACAGGCTCGGGGCACCATAGTATCTATGGGAAAATATTGATAGTCTATATGACAAAATAGATGAACTAGAAAACAATAGAAGGAATAACTTGCGTATAATTGGAATCCCTGAAAAACCTACCCCAGGGCAAATATCCGAAAACTGTTCTACTACCATTCTGTCACAACTAGGACTTAACAGAACATGTCCGGTGGAGCGAACCGATCGCTTAGGCCCGCCAAGAAAATACCGTAACAATCCCAGACCTGTTATAGTAACTTACTGGGACTACACAGATCAAACCACCATACTCCAATCCTGCAGATCACATAGAGATCTGCCACTAGAAGGCCCAAGTCTTTTGCTTTTTGCGGATTACTCAGCAGAGGTATTATGGAAGCGCAAATTGTTTCAAAAAGTATGCTCTGCACTTCATCACAAACAAATACGGTTCTGCCCAGCTTATCTGGCCGTATGACATGTTGTCAATTACCAAGGCACACGCCATGTCTTTACTGATCCTCAGGAAGCTGAAAACTTCATGGGTGATTGGCTCACCAGAACCGATGCAAGAGCCAGCACTAGAACCAGTTCCTACCCAAAAGTTGCCGGGGTCACCTAATTCGACGACCTCAACGGATTCAGTGCGTAGGTCTGACGAGAATGCAAAAACACCTTTGAAATCAGGTAAAATCAACACAAGGAAAGAATAAAATGAAACACAGATAAGTGACACCGCTACACCCAAACAAACGTCTCAACTACAATGTAAGGCGTGAAGTGAGATTTACTCCATGGTTTTCGTTCTTTTCGGGTGTGGACCCCCACATGATGGTTTCTGTACTTAAGACGTTCATGAGGAAAAAATGAAGTCCCTTGACTATAGCACTTTGTTGGTTTCAATTTGTTAAATCCTCTAATGGAATACCCGATCATTGCTGTCTGGATTTGGATTTTGGATGTCTCATTCTTCACAATTTCTCAAGGTTACCTCTTCATCTCCATCACCTCTTGTCACAAGCACAACTGGAGGCTACCTGGCAGTCCTCCAGAGCATCGGATTTTATTGCACACCTGTCTTGGACCGATTGTACACTTGGACTTCCTGGGAAAATGTACCTGCAACATGGATACAGTGAATTGGTTGATCTTTAAATTAATAGACTGTGTTTGATGCCATGGTTCGCATAATTTCTTGGAACGTAAAAGTTTAAGGTCTCTTAACAAGAGGATGTCGGTCCTTGGACATTTTAAACATCTGAGCAGACCTTTCTCCTACAGGAAACACACCTGCATGTAGTAGATTTTGCAAGGATAAAAAAATGTGTGTAGGTAAGGTCTATGGCTCTCCAGCGTTGGGCAAAAAAACAGGAGTGTTAACTCTCCTACACAAGAATTTGAGATGTGAAGTGCTGTCATCAGAAAGAATGTGATCAAAAGGGGAGGATCCTGAAGCTTGTACTAAAGTTCCCTGGTCAAGAACGGTCACTCTATAATATATATGCACTGAACTCCCCAACTACTGTTTTTTTCAGGAGGTGACTCGGTGGATCATGCAGGATACCAACCCTAACCAAATTGTCGAGGGGGAGTTTAATACGGTCATGTATGCCAGCGAAGACAGAAGTTCAGGAACTTCCAAAGGGTTTTGACGGGAACACTGCCACCGACACATCCAATCCAGTCAACACTTAATCAACTACATACTTTACTACAGGACTTTACATTAGCTACCCATCTGCATGATTGCTGGAGGCACCGTTTCCATAGGAAAGGCAATACTTTCTTCTCTCATTCTCATGCTTTCCAATCAAGAATCGATTACTTGCTGTGTTTGGATTCTCTGCTATCCCTGATTACTGATTACCTTATCTCTTGGAGATACACAGCCCAAAGGGGAATGTGTAGTTTTGGAGATTCCCATTGTATTTGGGCACTGACAGAGCTTAGCATGGGCTACGTATACAGCCACTAACTCAGAACACAAGAATGATCTGCTGCTTTTCTGGGAAGTGGGGAAGGTTTACATGAGAGGGCGAATAATCTCCTGTGTCGCCACCCGCAAGAAAAAAAACACATAAGGCATATGCAGTCGCACTACATAAACTACGCCAGGCACAGGATACTTTCACTGTTAACCCGTCTCCATCTCATAAGCAACTTTGGCTTCAAGCGAAAGCAAAGTTTGATGCTTGGTCTGAACAACAAGAGCTGTTCCAAAATAAGTACCTTCGACTTATGGCTACACAAATTTAGTAATAAGTCGGGGAAACTTTGGCTAAACTGGTTTGTCCGCAGCATACACAAGCCTATATCCCATCGATGTTTGATTCCCAGGGGGAGCTGGGGACAGAACCCAAAGATATCAACAGGATACTGGAGCAATTGTATAAAAGCCTCTTATCAAAAGCAAGTGTTAACCCCACTGGAGGAAGCTAATTGTTTTGAGACAGTACAGATGCCCAGCTTGAGAGAGGACCTGAATGCCGAAATATTGGAACAAGAGGCACTATCTCCACCCTACTCAATGGGAAAGCCTCAGGCCCTGATGGACTGTCGGCAGAATATTACAAGCTGATTAAGGATGATACTGTTGATGATTTGGGAAATTTATATAGGGAGATGATGAAAGGAAGAGAATCTTATATTAGGTTCCTACCCAAACCAGGAAAAGACCCTATATACCCGGTGTCTTATCGCCCGATATCACTGATCAACCTAGATGCAAAATTGTTGTCCAAAATTCTGGCGGATAGGCTAGCAAAACATCTACCTGGTCTAATATCTCCAATGCAAGTGGGCTTTGTCAGAGGCAGATCGGCAGTGACAAACATACGGAGGGTCGTGACGGTTCTGGAACATCCCAAGTGGCGAAACTAAGCATTGATGCTGAAAAGGCTTTCAACAGTGTGCACATCCCCTGGCTGTTCAAGATTCTGGACAAAGTGGGAATACAAGGACCATACTTTAACCTTCTGGCAGCCATATACGTGGACCCCCTGGCGATAATCAACACACCGGGTTCATATCAGGTACAATACATTTTAGGACGAGGAACGAAGCAGGGCCGCACCCTGTCACCTCTACTCTTCAACCTAGCAATTGAACCTTTATTGACGTACATGGAATCAACTGACTCCCTACATGGCATTCAAATGCACAATACAGAACTCAGGGCTGCGCCGTTCGCAGACGACATGTTATTGTTTACATCGAACCCTGAGGAAGATATTTCTAATATCCAAAATATTCTCGCACTGTTTGGGTAAGTGGCAGCCCTGCAAATTAATATTTCAAAGAGTGAAATTCTCTCCCTGATGGATGTTAGACACAGGAGTTGGGACGGCCTCCTTCCCTTTCGCGGTAGTCCGAGAACACCTCACCTACCTTGACATTAAAATTGGCACGTTACCAACGTCCTTGTTACAGCCTGAATTACAAGCCTCTTATACAAAGAGTATTGCAACATTGGGAGAACTTACCACTATCATTGATGGGACGCTGCCATCTGATCAAAATGGTTTTGTTTCCACGCCTTCTCTACCCACTCCAAACCGTTCCAATTCTACTGAATCATGTGGATATTCAAAACACAAACAAGTTGTTTACAGGATTTATATGGTCGGGCAAAGGACCAAGAATATCCATATCCAAATTATATCTGCCTGTACTAGAATGGGGAGTCATTACTCCAATACTCATTTAGAACAGGCACTGGTGCATCCCTGGCATCTCACAGCATTGCTACATACCAAGATAAGCCAGCTACCCCTGCATCTGAGCCATAACATACTAATCCAGGACACTGTACTTAACCTGGAGGGAAATTAGGCGTAAACTGGAATTACCATGCTACTTCTCTTAATACCTCCAAATCAGAGGCAACCCACAGTTCCCTCAGGGGCTCAAATACAAAAGCTACCAAATCTGGCAGAACATGGCTTAAACACAGCTGGGACATTTTTCCACAACAGATTCTCAAAACCAATCACATGGAGTGTATTACGACAACAATACTCGATACCCCACCACGCAGCACATCCTATCTACTGCCTGCAGTTTCTGAAGTTCTGCAATATCTCTAGATCAAGCCAGGGTAGCAGCTTACAACAAATTTGACAACCTCCTGGCTCTAGCACCACCATCTATCTCATCCCTCTGTCCCAGGTTACAAATGCTGTACTTTACATCAGTATCCAAAAAAAAAGGGCATGTGGGTGGCAAAAAGACTTTGACATTCCAGATCTTACAGACAGCGTATACAGGGATACCTCACGGTACGCAAGACAACCCCTAATGAGGTCTGGAGAGAAACACAATTTAAGATTTTACATAGAGCCTACAAAGTGGTTCGCCCCAACATTGCCCCCTGAATCCAGCATCCAGAACAGTAGAACAGTTTATAGGATTGTGTTCGGATACAACAACTGTGGTTGGATGTAGTAGATTATATTTGCAGAGTGACCAAGATAAAAATACCCATGGAACCTTTAATTTGTTTGTTTGGATGTTAGGATTCCGACGAAGGTGTTGTAAAAACTGGACTTGGGCAATGGATATCGCTGTGCCTGTTGGCAGCACGCAGAGCCATCATGCTACAATGGATCCAAGATGACCCACCTACACTGGGTCTTAAAGAATCTTCTATGCGTACACTATACCATAGGGAATCTCTGGAGGCGGAGGAGTTCGATGATAAGACTGTGACAAAATTTTTTGACACATGGTACGATTATATGAAACATGCTCTAGACCAATCAGAACTAGATCAATTGCTGTATTGCCATCGATATTCCACATGGCACAACCTAACATTCCCCTAGAAGTCATGTTATACTGATCATCCTACTATATCCCCGGGGATTTGCAGTAACTGGAGCATTGGAGAGACCCTGAGATGTTTTTTTCTTTATGTAAATTAGCTACCCCCCCGGATTAGGAGAGGATTACCATGTTAATGTTATTATTGATATTGTTACTGTTCTGAATACAAAAAAAAAAACAGTTTGAAATGATGACGACTTCTTGACTTTTGCCTAGATATATAATTAATACAGGCACCCAGCCGAACATTTGTTTCCATTGACCCTATAAACATTATCTTGGTCAAGGCTTTATACTATTGTTCTGTTTCTGTAACTGAATTGCTATGTTTGTGAATGTCTTTCTGTGGTTATAAATAAAGTTTAAAAAAAAACAAGCTTTTCAGTGACAAGATCACATTAAGGCCTTTGCTCTTCAGTATCTGCTGCACAGTTGCCCTTATTTAACAGCAACAGATTTATTATGGGGAAAAAAAAAAGCCAGAAGTATATATAAACTTATTTAAGAAAGGGGGACCAACTTTGAACATTTCTACAGGTCCACAATATATGAGGGGGTGCTAAGAAGTTCCTGGCTTTGCCCCCTTTCAGATGAAATAGAAAATGAGTGTGGAGCCATGTGACAGCCTAATATCTTAGTATGTAACTGTTCAAATATCAGTTCTTTGCAATTCTTAAAGCTGTTTTTCTCTTAGTGAAAATCTGTGATGGCAGAGGCACACGTTTCACGTCGTTGGAGTTACGGGCCCTCATGAAATTTTTGTTTCTCCAGGGAAAGTCGGCAAAAGAAATTTAACACTGCAAAGTCAAACGCTGGGGGAGAAGTGTCCTTCCTACAGCACTGTCAAAACCTGGATATCTCGTTTCAATACTAGGTGTTGAAGATGAGCCCTGCAGTGGGCGCCCCCAAACCTCAACTGACCCGGCAACCTGTGATGCTGTCCATGAGCTGATTATTGAGGACCAGTGAATAAAAGATAGCCCAGATACTTGACATCTAACGGGAGCGTGTTGGGTTTATCACCACTATCCTAGACATACATGCGCAAGCTTTCAGCGAAGTGGGTGCCGAAATGTTTTGAACACTGATCAGAAGAAGGAACGATTTTGAAGCTGCACAGGACTTTTTGGCTAGGTTAGTGACTGAGGATGAAACCTGGCTCCACATCTATGATCCTGAAACCAAGAAACAGTCAATGGAATGGCACCACACCAGGTCCCCAGGGCCGAAAAAGTTCCAAACCCAGAAATCTGCCAAAAAGTCATGGTGTCCGTTTTCTGGGCCAAAGACTGTGTTCTGTTGGTGGACCAACTACCTCAGGGCTTTAGTATCACCAGACAGTAATATGCTAACCTCCTGGACCAGCTGAAGGAGGCAATTAAGACGAAACATCGTAGAAAGTGGACCAAAGGGATCATTTTTTTTTTTTGCAGGACAATGCACCTGCGCACATGTCCAACATTGTGGCTGCCAAATAGAACTCCCTGGGTTTCCAGTTGGTCCACCATCCCCCCTACTCACCTGGCCCTGGCCCCTTCGAACTATTATCTGTTCCCAAATTTGAAGAAACACCTGAAGGGGCAACATTTTGAGGACATTTCTGACGTCAAAGGTGCTGTTGAGAGCTGGTTTGCGGACCAAGAAAAAGGACTTTTATTTAAACGGTCTAGAAAAGCTGCAACTACGCTGTACCAAGTGCATCCGTCTCAGGGTGCAATATGTTGAATAAATGTGTTATTTCAAAACTCTGGCTCTCTTCTTTCTGGGCAAAGCCAGGAACTTCTCAGCACCCCCTCGTATGAACTAAACGTTTAATATTAAACACTTAGATTCTAAATTTTTCAGCTAAAGCCTGAAACTCATACCAGCCTTATCATAAAACATTTAATGTCATGGCCATAATCCTCATTATAATTGATTACATACAAAACATGAAAATTGTGTTTTGACTGTGAGAAAATCCTTTGCAAGGTCGCATTCCAGTCTATTAACCATTTGAATGTTAAGTGATAATGGGTTATCACTGGATTTCCAAAAACAAAAGACTAGATTAAATTGTAACAAGTAACAAATAATAAAAAAAAAATCCATCGTAAACTGACTGCTTTGCTCCAGCAATTTGCTCCATAAATTTTCAGCATTTAAGGTATAAATAGCTTGGTCTTCAAGCCTTTATAAATAAGGTGTTAAATGACTCTTGAGCTTTTGCTATTATTCTACTATTTTTTAATCTGTGGGCCCATGTTAACCAATTCATTAAAAGTCCTTGAATCAGATCAGCCATTTTAAAGTGTTCAAAAATTTCAAGAAAATGCATCACTTTCCAAAATGTGACACATTTGACCTAGGTTCTTCAGATGATGGGGCAAGAGGCAGATGGGTGGAGCACAGTTTCTGCATCTTATTGGCCAAGAAGGTTGATTTTTGCAATGGGGGAGTATATTAAAGTTAGATGCTGCTGGTGGGGTTTACATTAAAGCTCAACCAGTTGCTTTGCTTTAATTGTGCATGCAGATTATCCAGCTTGGTAAATTCACTTACGAAGGCGTTAACATTTAGTGAGGGAAATCAGAAATAGCGACGGGCTTGTGAGAATACCTAGTGTATGATTGGGCTCCATAGCGTTGTACAAACTTTGTTCCATATCCACTAATGCACTAGTATGGAATAAAATGCAATTAATAATTTTAATTCGTATTAAACTGATCACATTTTTGCAAACCTCTGTGCTCTAGTCATTGGACAAACCGCTGACAAGGCACATCAATGTACATAAACCTTTAGTAATATGGCATATGATTTCAAGGTTTTGACACTTGTTGATTTTTTTTTTTCTTTTTAGGGAGCTGTTCCTTAGTAGCACAGAAAACCACCTTCTACGGGCAAAGGTTTTAGAGCTGATTTTCGTTTCAAGTTGTGAGCTTGTGCCTCCAGCATACCTACCTCTTTCATTGCTCAAAATACTGCACTTCCTTGGCAACTCCACATTCCTACTGGAGAACCAGGTAAGTGTGAATTCCTTGGTTGTACTAGTGATGTGAGTACTCAAGTATTGCTGCATAGAAGTATTTGACCATAACAAAGAATTCCCAAGCAACGTGTAAATATTTATTAAAAGTAGGTAGATTTGTTTATCTGTTATTTTATAAACATTTAAAAGTGTACAAAATTTCAGAGGCATAAAAGGTCTCCTTCCCCAGTACTTTTATATTGGTGCTTATTTATGGTGGAAACCAAACCTCTCACAAAAATCTCACTTTATATTCTCTCAGCAGAAAATGAGAAACTATTTTTACCCTGATTTCAATGATTTGTTCTGTGTTCTGAGCGCTATATATATATATATATATATATATGTGTGTGTGTGTGTGTGTGTGTGTGTGTGTGTGTGTGTATATATATATCATCTGGCACAAGATTTCTTCCCAGTGACTTTTATTGTTTTGACAGTCTAGCCCCCTACCCCCCCGCCCCACCTCCGACGGGGTCCTTCTACTGACCCTGCTCGGCGTAGCAGCAACCAGAGCCGCGAAACGCCCCCATAGGGCTGTAGTTTGCCTATGCCTGGTCTAGGTACTGGATGATCCAAGGGCCTATTGGAAATTATGAACTTTTATGTATATAGCACCAACATATTAAGCAGCACTTCGTAAGGTCCATAGTCATGTCACCAATGGGCCCTAAAAGGGGCTCACAATCTAATGCCCCTACCATACCAGTAGTCATATGTCATTACCAGTCTTTTTTTTTTTTTGTTTGGGAGAAGTCAATTAACCTAACTAACCTTATCTATAAGAGGGGGCTAAGCTGTAGAAGGCTTGTCATTGGCAGAAATAGGAGATGATATGAGCGTCTATATCAGAGGGATTAACTGAGGGCCTCCTGTTATAAAGCTGGTCCTATCATACCTTGTTCTTTTGAATAATGCTGTCAGGTGCGACCTCTATGTTGTGAAGTCAATGCCATCCTTGCCATTTGGCCCAAGTCTGCTATTGTTGACCTCTGGGTTGATACACTGAAGTGTGGCACAGATAGAGCAGTGAGAAAAGATTGGGAGAGTTCTCAGGATGACTTAATTTCTTATGGTAAGAGCTAATTTCTTAGTGCTGACAATCCGCCAGGCACACTCCTGTGTTAACCCTTTTTTGCTATAGTGTAGAACCTATTGTTAACATGAGCCCTTAACATGAATTTTGCCATTTTCCAGGTTTTTTTTTTAAGATGGTTACATAATAGCAGTAGACATTTGCTTGCCTGGTAGTGGGCTAGGAGCCTGAATTAAAGTATAATATTATTTTTCAAATGATGATTTTTCCACAGCAATTTCAGTAATTCTAAAAAGTTTAAATTTCTTCAGTATCGAGACTTGTTTAATTTCCTTAGGGACCAGAGTGGCAGCGATGGGATGAAATAATGCAACACATCTGTCTCCTGTTTCTTAGCCTGCAGAGGATTACAGCAGGTACATTCAGCATTCAATTGTTCTTTATTTCAGACATTATTTTAAAGACACCTAGATAACCCTGCTGTCAAAATGTGGCTCTCCCCTGTGATTGCATGTCTCCTCTATTCTAGTTTTACATTGGCTGAATTGTAGCGAACTGCCATGTATGTTACTACTTTCATTATAACAATGTCCTGGCCTATTAAATAATTGGCCAGTCACATGCAGCATTTATACACATTTGAATGGGTTTTTGGCTAACCAAAAAGTACTGAATATTCTCATTATGTGTATGTTGGTTACTAAAGGGACCTCTGAGTGTATTTAACTACAGCACACCCAGGAAACAATATAAGCATCATAAGGAGGTATAGCTGGATTCTGAGCTGAGTATTTCAGGGACAAATGCTTTCTACAAGCAGGATTTACTTGCACCTTAACTTTTTAGCATTTCTACAATATTATTCTGCCACCATCACATCTTATGGGGTGTTTTTCTTATGCCAGCCATGGTGTATAGCAGCCTTTTTACTTGCCTTTTAATCTGTCCATAAACTGGGCCCAATGAGTCCTGTGCTGCATGGGCTTTCCCTCTTTTGGGCACTCGTGCATGTGGGTTTTTTTTTTTTTTTTCAATATAGCGAAGCGTCTCATGATTTATGAGTAGTCCAGTCTTCTGCAATATTTAACGCAAGTATCCCAGGAGGCTCAGGTTTCCCCTTCAGTTGCAGCCATAAATGTTAGCAGATGGTGGTGGGGCAGCAATGTTCCATCCACAACACATGTTGGCTGATGAGGGCTGGACTGATGTATTCATCATCAATGCTGAATACTCTTAAGTAGACGACGATGAGGCTGCTTGTGTCCCACTGTCATCAGTTTAGAAAAGCCGCCTTTGATGAGAGGTAAACGTATGAGGCGTGAGTGCAGAAGGCCTGGGGAAAAAGCCTCAGGGGAAAACTATGGAATAGGTGTAACAAAAGTGTAAGTAAATCTTATGGGATTTGTTTTCATCTTCCCCTTTTAATAGAACTAAACTCGATGAGGACCTGTGTATGTGGGCTTTTTCTTTACAAATTGTGTTTTTTTCCTCATAAAGGTCTGTGATATACTCACACATTCTGGTTAAGTAATTCAGAAAATTAATAAAAATAATGAATCACCAACCAGGTACACATTATTTTAGAATTCAAGGTTAGGAATAGTTTAATTCTTCTTGGGTCCACTTAAATACTATAAGAGGCCATTTGTAAATCCTAAACATTGCCAGGTTCCCTCATGTCCAATCCATATCGGTGGTAACTGGTTCATGTAGTTCTGTTCAATCGTATGATGGTTGGAGATGCTAAGGACAACACCACCTTCATTTATTTATTGCAGGTGTTAAGCTCTATATAGATGTTAGCTTACAGCTGAAAACAACCTTTCATTATTGTTTCCAGTGACAGATAAACAGAGTGCAGTACCCACAGTGCTGTTCTACAAAGAATGTGTGACACCACTTAAAATCTGCAAAATATCACGGCAGTGTTCATCAAGATGCCAGGATGCATTGATGAATGATGTTAAGGGAACCACTTTGCACATGCACAGCCATTTGTCTCAGGTGACAATCACCTGTGTACCAACTAACTGCAATAAATAAAAATCAAACCATTATTACATAATCATATAACAAATACCTTCTCAAATGTACAGTAATGTAAATATCCACAGTATAGTGCTACTAAACACTCCAGCTGCTTGTGGCTCTCATTCCTTGCTCATGGAATGGAGGGGCAACAATCACAGGACACCTTGCATTTTGTGAATAGCCAGTTATTGGAAAGGAGAGAAGGGGAAATACAAATGGGGTTCTATTATAATTTATTCCCAACAATTTGTCTGAAGACAGATGGATAGATAGAAATCTCTCTAGACATCTGGTAACCTGTATAAAAATTAACAAAAACCTATGATTAAGTGTGCTATCGATTTTTTTCATTTTTTTGAATTCTGATTCCATAGTTTTAAAGGTGATGTAAATGCACATGAAAGTGAGCTGCATTTGTCCACTTTCATTTGCAGCTACTTTCATTTTGGTTCTCACAACTAGCAGTAGAGATGGCTAAGTAAATAGTAGATCTCAGCCCATTGCTCTAGTGGTTTAGCTCAGGAAACGCAACACAAAACATTAACATTTGCAAAATAACCCAAAACAGTAAAATGTGATTGTCCTGATAGTGCTTTTAAGTTGGCTCATTACAATTTGGGATATTATTTATGAAAATAGATTTAGAAAAAAATTTAAATGTAAAGGTTTCCAACATCCCTTATCATGCAGCGTAATAATTTTCTCCCGGTCCCTAGCCTTAACTGTGGGGCCCCCAACATCCTCCTTCCATGCATAACAGCCTCCCCAGCACTGTCTGCTTTTGATTGACTCACTGGCAACAATAGAACAACAACACTTTAAGGCCGTTTCCCAGACTCGCTTGTTGAGTTTGTTTAACCCCCTCGGGTGTTCTAATTCTGTCTGTATCTTCATGCCAAAAGCATTACATTGTTTTGCATTGAAATTTATTTTACATTGTAGGCCTATAATTCTTAGGCATAATTCACTGAAATATGTCTAATATTTCATAAATTTAATCATAAACTTTAAATTAAAAAAAATCTGTTAAAAAAAAAAGTGAAACCTGTACAGTAGCGTGTGTGTGTTTAAAAAAAAAAAAAAAAATATATATATTTTAAGATTAATATAATATAAGATTTCTTTGTATTGGACTTTAAATACAGTTACTTTGTATTGAATCCAATACAAAATTATTTGTATTTCCCGTCGTGCCTCCTGCACGAAGCGATGTCATTGGGAAAAGGCGACCCCCAAGGACCTGGACGGATGAGCAGGATGCCAAGGAACAAGGTAAGTGAGTTTTTGTTGTTTTAGCGACCCCGAGTGTGACTTGGGATTACAGCTTTTTGCAGGTAAAATCCACCCAGAGTCACACTTGGGAATATGGCTAGGGGGGTTAAAGGGTAGACACCAGGTTATTGGTTGAGTAGGTGGCTGCCACTTTGTTCTTCTCTATTATTTTATTTATTTTGCAGAATTAATGTGTACAAAGTAGATAAATGAAATAACATTACACAATAGGAATAAAGAATTATACTGTAGGATGTTTGCTGAACTGACCCACACAGTCTTTGTGGTCTGGTCTACGATTTTTACACCTTGTACCAATGAGTATCCTTTTTGGTGATATGGATAAAAAAAAAAAAATCCCACTTGTGCCAAAGCTGCGGTCAATAAACATTTAACAGCTACCCACACGCGAATGGAAAATGTAACACTGCAAGTCTGTGGAGGGTTTGGCCCAGGGAGCAGCTGACCTCTTATTTAACAGCTACTTCTTATTGTACAGAGATGTGCTAATATGCAAATTGCAAATTTCCTTTTCCAGAGCATTTGCGAACTCCAATTACAGAGCGTGCTGATGAAATTGTGCGGAAGCCACATGTACAATTACCAGTCTATGATGAGGTCACGGAAGCAGATGTAAATAAGTATCTGTCACTCTTCTGGAAACGGACTGCACTTGGACCAGATGTTCCAGTTGACTTTCAGAACCGGTTTTACATGCTGCAGTCTTTGCTTTTAACAGCTGCTAAAAGATAGATTTCATTCACAATCTGAAGCTAGAAGGTTTGGTTTCTTCTTGCTGTCTGACCGGACTATTGTATAGGTACAATTTTAGATGCTTTGTGCTTGGCTAGATACTGCACAAATTCTTAGCACTTTATCCATGTAAATAACTGTTTTGTCCCTTTACAGAATGTGTGTTAGCTTGGTAAACCCCTTTTTTTTTTTTATTAAACTACATGAATGAGTTTTAAATACATGATGCAAAAACAACCAAATTGCTGACCTCCTGAAGAAGCTGCAGAATAGACTTTTGGACTGTTTAAACACGCTGACCCTTGGTTCCTGAACCAAAATATTAGCTATTGTTTAGATACCAGGTGTTTTATATTCTAATTTTATAGAATATTTATGTGCCATTTATTTTTGATAAGTTGTATTTTAATGTTTTTAATTTTGTATTTTTTTTTAAATTCTGTATCTGTAATGAATTGGTGTGTTATAATCTCATACCCAGATATTTTTCTTTTAATGTAAAACTGGCTATGCACTGCAATATTTCTGTTGAATCAGTTATGTTTTCATTTTGAGTTGAATGTCAATCAATAATTGATTGGGTGACACATGTTGGTTTTTTGTGTTTATCATATTTGACTGAACCCACCTTCGGTGACACAACTGATAGGATGAAAACTGTTGTAATGCAGATCACATATAAAACAAGAAAATAGTATGGTACATTTATTCCTTAAAATTCATCCCAACAATTAAATAAAATTAGTCATAATAGTCATTGATAACATTAGGGAAAACAATTCTAGTGTATACCTAACGATTGCCTCAGCATCATTTTATTCTGAGGAAGTTGCTCACAATATTTTATAAAACAAAACTGCTGTAGGATTGCACAGCTGTAAAGGTAGAAATGTGTTTGGTGAATAAGGTTCTGAAATGTAGACATTCTAGTTCTAAGCTTTAGTTCTCAAACTGCTACTAAAACAAATATAGCTATCACTTTGCAGACAAATCTGGTCTATTCTGTTTGAGGCAGTGGTTATCCTTTATGAAAACAACCGACAATGACAACAGAAACGTAAAATGAGATTTAAGCAGCTAAATTCAATTCAGAACGTCACTGTTCTTGTAAAAGATCTTTCCCCTTATGCTTGAAATAAGCTTTAAATGACTAACTGGGTGAGGTTACTGTAGGTAAAGTGGACCTTTTGGTACTAAAAAAATATATACACTAATTTTTTTTTTTTTTTTTGAATAACACTTACTGTTCACATGTGAAGTTGGAGATCCCTCTGCAAACTGAGTCCAGTAGGTCCTGTGCTGTAATCGACTGAACACCGGGTGCCAGATTGGGTGATGCATCTTCCTCTAAATTTAAAAAAGAAAAAGTGCCACTCTGACATTCTACATCCAAGAAAAGCCCTGAAATTGGGCATGCAAAGGAGCAGACTATAGCCTCCTAGTATATTAGATGTATGTAACCTAGGAGGCTGTGGTTTTCCTTGTGGCAATATAGACTGAAGGATAGGGGTCTTCCCGAAAAAAAAAAAAGGAAAACTATTAAAAAATGTTCCTATTGTTTAGAGCGGTTAGCTACCCTTATATAAGGTAAAAATTGGGTAACAAGTCCACTTTAAAGGAGATGTGTATGTAAAAAAAAATGTTATTTTTAATGCATGTGGCATGACACACCAGGGAATTATCTCCTTGCGTTCTAGTGCACCTTAGCCTGATGGGGAAAAATTGCTCTTGCATTCTTTCTGCTAGAAAATGCACCACTTCGTCTTTTACATCTCTCTACTGGAATTTTGGATCTGTCTTCCTTTTCCACATGCTCAGATTTGAAGGGTTCCTTCTACCAACTGCTGTTATTAGATCTCCCCACCGGTGCTCTATAGGATTCAGCTCTGGACTCATTGCTGGCTACTTCAGAACTCTCCGGTGCTTTGGGTCATTGACCTGCTGTGAGCTGCAGCGAGCCTTCTTCATGTTTGACAGTAGGGACCGTGTTCTTTTGTTTAAAGGCTCCATTTTGTTTTCTGTAAACAGTCGAATGATGAACATTATCGAAATGCTGTGTTTTTGTCTCATCTGGCCAGAGGACATTCTCCCAGAAGGATTGTGGGTTCTACAGGCGAGTTTTAGCAAACTCCAATCTGGCTTGTTTAAGTTTCTGTGTCAGCAGTGGGGTCCTCCAGGGTCTCCTGCCATAGCGTCCCTTTTCATTCAGATGGTGACTGACAGTACGAGCTGACCCTATTGTACCCTGTACCTGATTTGAGGTTCTTTATCCACCATTCGAACAATTCTTCCTCGTAACATATCATCAATCTTTCTCTTTCATCCACATCCAGAGAAATTAGCTACAGTGCCATGGGCTGTAAAATCTTTACAATATTGTGCACAGTGGACACAGAAACATTAGGATTTCTGGAGATGGATTTGTAGACTTGGGATTGTCCATGCTTTTCTATATTTGGGTTCTCAAATCCTCAGAGAATTATTTGCTCTTCTTTCTTTTCTCCATGCTCAGTGTGTTACACACAAACAACTAAAAACAAGTTTGCCAACATTTCTCTATTTTAATTGGTTAAGGGAGGAAATTTCTGTAATGCCAGCACCGGTTAATTGCTACAGATAAGTTGAATTACAAATTCAAGGCGCTTCACATGAATGAAATAAAATTATTTAGTACAATTCTGATAAGGTGCCATTAATTTAGTCCAGGACATTTCTGACGTTTTGTGTGGAATGTCTTGTTATCTCTTTTTTGTGTTCTTCCAGTGCCAACAAAAGAATTAAACATGACAATACCAAGCATTTGTAATTGCAACAATTTCCTGGTAGAAGTAGTGCATTTTCTGACATAAACCAAATTTTTTTGGTCATGATTGTAAAGAAATATGAAAAGGAATATGCATAAAGGTATGTTTATATGAGTGACTATTTAGATTAGTAACCACCTCTACACTGCTTTAGAGGGTGGTCAAACATGGAGATATAGACAGACCATTGTTAGTGATGAAACACGTTTGGTTGGGAAAAATTCTTCAGCATAGGGTATACAAACAAAACCATTATAGGACTTTTTAGCCAAAATATAATAAATACTTATTTTATTACCCAGGAGTTCAACAAAAGGTCAGATCAAGGTCAGGGCTAATAGTGAGCAAAATGTAAATCAGAGTATTGGGCAATGATGTTTGGTGCAATAAAATGTGTATTTGTACATTCATGTGTCTTGTACTGTATTTTACTGTAAAACCATTTTAAAATTTCCCGCCCAGCCACACCCTCAGAATCCATCACGCCAATCGCATCACCCGGAAGATGTCACATCTTGTTTCATCTCGACATGTCTGAGCCACTCCACTATTCTACACAGGTGTATTGCAGTATAGTATAGAGAAGGGTCTGGCATCCCTACTCCCTGGTGCTTAAATATTAAAACAGTGAGGGAATCTTGATCGGTAACGCTTGCAGTAGATAAAGCAATTTTGGCAGGAGTGTAATTTTAATGGCATTACACCTACCAAACCAAGACAGCACCTTTAAATGCCATTGCAAGAGCTCCTGTTTAAAAATATTTAGTAATAGGAAAAAGGTAAGAGCATAAAGTCTATATAAGTCCTTGCAAATTCTCATCCTAAGTAAAGAATTGATTCCGAAGCCCATCAGAATGAGAAGGACTCCCTAAGAGTTCGACATATGTCCTGGGGAATGGAGACATTAAAGGCTTCTGATTTTTGGTAGTTGTTTTTAAAGTGTGACATGGTACCAAAAAATCGTAACTCCTTCATAAGATTAGGCAAAGAGGTAATCGGCGATATGACGTAAAACAAGAGATTGTCCGCAAAAGCAAGTGCCTTGTAAGTAGACCCAGCAATATGAATGCCATGTATATTCGGGTTTTGTCTAAAAATACGGTGGAGAGGTTCCAATGTGAGCACAGATATCAGGGACACCCTTGTCTTGTGCCGTTAGAGATCAGGAATGAGTCTGACAAAATTCTTTACTCTGGCCAACGGGATTGAATATAGCGCTAGTATATGTGATAACATCACATCCCCCGGGCCAATATGTCTCAGGGTCTGTTCTATAAAACACCAGTTCACCCTGTCAAATGCCTTTTCTGCATCAGTTGATAGGAGCATGAGTTGGCATTTATTGGTCTGGGCCCAATAAATGATGTTCCCCTCTCGGTTGGGTCTGTGTGTATTAAATCAGTAGGCAGGAGTTGGGTCAGCCTCCAAGCTAAGATTTTAGCGTATAGTTTTACATCTATTTTTAGTAAAGAAATGGGCCTTAAATATCTTTAAATACCCCGCATTGTGGGGATGTATTATTCAATTTTGGGTATGTGCATTCTGGCTCTCTGTTTACGCAGAGCATTAGCCAGATTCCAGCTGCATTTATTGCCAAACTCAAAAAATGATTTACGGCACTTGTTCAAGATAGCCTTGGATCTATCGCAGCATAAAGTTCGCAATTGTTCTCTAGCTTGTAACTGCAATAGGGTTTCTCCTGATGCATCACGCTTTTGAACCGACTCAAGATCATGAATCATCTGGAGTAGTTTCATTAATTGCCCATCTCTTTCATATTTGAGACGGGCACTATGTTTATTAAGGACTCCTCTGATAAATGGTTTATGTGCTACCGTGATTGTGTGAGAGTTGGGAGTGGTTCTCCAAGAAATACAGTGTCAGTTGCGAAGGTAAATCTCCATGCACTATAGGGTCAGCCAATAAACTCTCGTTGAGACGCCAAAATCTATCTCCACCTGGGGAGTCTAATAAATTCAGATCTAATTCAATGGGCGCATGGTGCGACAATGTAATTTTGTGTATTCGGGAGTTCTCGTAATGAGATAAGTCAGTATGGCGAACCAGCAACATGTCAATTCGGGAGTAAACCCGGTGGACCGTAGAATATTACGTGAAATCATGAGTGGACGGATGATGTATGCACCAGATATCGCATAGTTGGTATTCATGGAGTAGTCTACGGAGCTGTTTCGTCAGGGGGGAATTGCTCCTACTACTGGATGTGCCTGAGGGTTTATCCAGGGAGACATTAAAACCCTCCCCCTCTCCAAAATCAGCACTTCCTCCGAGAACTCAGATAATTTACTAAGTGCTCTTTGAATAAAGGGCAGCTGATTCGTATTAGGGGCATATAGCGTGGCGAATGTTACAGGCCTGGAGATTTTAGAGCCCTTGACAAAAAGAAGTCTGCCTTCAAATTCACAGCACTGATCCGTGTACTGACATGGGATCCTTTTTGATATTAAAAGACTTACTCCTCTGGTGTGGAACTATGAAAGGCCCATTGAAAATTGCGATCAGTTAGCTTAGGAATTTTATCGGAACGGAAGTGAGTTTCCTGAAGAAATATGGCGCTCGCTTTCAACCTGTGTAAATCTCTTAGTATAGCAGATCTTTTTTTCAGGGATATTAGGCTGTGATATCACCGTGATGACAGGCATTTCTCACTATATAACAAGACTGTAAAAACAGCAGCACTGAGTTGTGGGGGGGGGGGGGGGGGGGGGGGTCATGAAGTACTAAAAATGGACAATAGGAAAGGGATACAGGGGGAGTGCAGGACTCCAAACTAAAGGGGTGGATCTACCACTTGTCCCCAACAAAAATGTAAGGACTATCCTACTTGGGGGTGTGAAACGCAGTAGCAGGGGGGTGGAGTCGAACCCCAGCCCACCCTTATGGAAACACAGTGAATAGAAT
This sequence comes from Pyxicephalus adspersus, assembly GCF_032062135.1. Lineage (NCBI taxonomy): Eukaryota > Metazoa > Chordata > Amphibia > Anura > Pyxicephalidae > Pyxicephalus > Pyxicephalus adspersus. The sequence goes on from NC_092859.1 coordinate 73,297,731, forward strand.
GTCAAATGGCAGCAGGGAAGGGCAAAAGTTATTATATAAAGAATAGGTTAAATAGCATACTCAGCCAGTGCCGGTGGAGCGACGGCTCAAGAAAGAGAGTGGGAGTTTCTGAAAAAACAGAATGCCACTTGGAGGTGTCCCCCAGTCGGGGACCTCCATCGCCTCTGTATTCAAAAAACGGAAAAGATCCGGTAGTTGGTCATGGGACCTTTGTGCACTAGTAGGTGAAACAGGTGACCCAATTCATGTGTTGCGTTACACTCCTTTATGCGATCCAAAAGAGGGCGAACCAATCTCCTCTTCTGTAAAAGGTAGATGTGGCCAGGTCAGGGAGTACAGTGATCTGGGCACCATAAAAATCCAAGGGACTGTGGAGCTAGGCTTTTCTAAAAATAGCTTCAATCACTGTATAAAAATGGACTGTGCAGACTACATAACAAGGCACGTCAGAATCCAAGGTCTGGTGTACCCGATCAATTTCAATCAGCGACGTAGGTGGTTTTTCAAGAAAAAGGTTAAATGTGGCCGTCACCATAGCTTTAAGATCAGGACCTGTTGCGGCCTCAGGCAGTCCTTTACATTCACAGATTGTTACCCCTCTGGCGGTTTTCTTGGTCCTCAACCTGCAGCACCAAGCTTTTTGCAACTTTTTATGGGAGTCTTCCAAAGCTTGTAAGCGGGCAACCAAGACATTGGAATCAGACTCCAGGGTGGACACCCTGGGATCGAACGTAGTGGTGTGTTGGCAAACTTCCTCCTGTTCTCTCTGCATGGTGCCTTCCAACCTGGCTGCTAGGTTTTTAATATCCGCTTTAGTGGATAAGGTATGTAGGAGTAAGTTAATGTCAACGCATGCGGCAGAAGGTGCGACAGGGCCACTAGAAGGGGCAGCATGGCTGAGGTGAAATAAACTGGTAGTCTGGGTATCAATGTTAGGCAAGGTAGGAGGTAGTTAGCCCCCACTCTGGGAAGAAGAGCATGTATGTACTTCCACTTCTCTGGACTGCTGGTATGGCTGCTATGGGAGCACTGGGGAGATTGCACTGAGGGGGGGGGGGGGTCTTGCTCTGGAAGAGAATCCCCCATGTGGATGTTAGAGCTTGGGGAGGATCCTGCAACAATCGCTCACCTCCCTGTGTCAGAGTCCCCGCTGCGTCCTGCAGAAGAAGAACTGCTGTGCCGGCGCCATCTTGGACGGCTCATCCCTGAAAAAGCGGCGCTCATTTTTAGGAAAAAAGTTGTCAAGCCCGGCTGCCTGCTTAGCCTGGGCACGAGCTGGGGTTTTCTCCTTCCCAGTCATGTTCGTTGGTGTGCACTCCAGTGCCTGTGACTCGCCAAGTCTGTGTCAAAAGCAGGGCCGAGGACAGATCTCCGAGCAAGCACGCCTCTTTAATATTTTTTTTCTTAAAACAAACCTGTTTATCTTGCCAGAAATGCTGTGTACCGAACCAAAGGTTCTCATGGTAAACTAATAAATCTTCTCTATCTGCATTTGAGATCAACAGAAAAAATTATATACATACACGATCTGCACATTATACCTGCCTTTGGCATTTTTTTGTCATCTATTTGAATCCCTAACCTGAAGCTTGCATGCAAATTTAATTTTGCACATTCTAGTTTTTAGGTCAGGAAAACAAATACACTTACCTCAAAACACACAATGCTTGCTACTGTGGCAAGTTTTATGGCAACATGCCTTTTACAGATTTAGATACATACTTTGTTATAGAATGGGGTTGTTAGAGCAATCAGGCAGATTTAATAAAGTGAAATGCAGGACAGCTTTGTTATTCATCAGCATGTAGCAGATGTTGTTGGAATTAAAAGTTTTAGAAAAATGCATGGCTGACCGCTCATAAGAACACTAGTTAACAATAGATTAAAAAGGCCAGGATTCCTTAATTGCATAATTGATTCAGCTATTCAAATTACAGGAAGCAATTCACTAGTACAGATAAATATTACATTACCTGGGGATAAATATTTATATTATCAGAGCAGAAGTCTTCTGCAGAACACATATATGTGGCTTTTCAGCATTGGCACACAAAGATTCCATATGAAGAAGCGTTTAGATATCCACAGTCTTCCAGACATCAACTCAATCGGTTCACTCTTGCTGAAGACCGGCATAGATCTCTTTCACCAACAGTACTGTACATATTCTGATTAATAGTTTATTAGGTGTACTTGTTTGTAGAAAGACATGAAAAACAATATAAATTTCAGTTCAAGTTTATTTTAAACCATAAATGGGAGGCACAAAGAACAAATAAGCACACACAAAATTAATACAAATAAATTAAATCCAACAGAAATTCTGTGTGCAATATGTTTAGAAAATGGAATGGAAAAGAAAAATACTAAGCAGTCTGCGTGTGCCCACATTAAATTGGAAACAGGAATTTTAAATTTTTTCCATCTGCTGAGCTAGGATACATATTGCTGAATTTGCACATTGAAAAGTTTAAAATTTACTTTGCATTAGTATAACAAAGCTCAGGAGTTCCAAATACACCGTCCATGCTTCTCTTATTGCATTTTATTTTACAAAACCTGATGTGTGGGGAAATAACAGATGTCCTAGTACAAAACAACATTGTCCTGGAACATAGTATCTACACAATGGTGGGTGTCCCTGCTGGATGTGAAACATCAGTGGAAGGATAACATTATGACAAACTGTGGCACAGTTCACCGTTTGTGTACGCCAATCAAGGAATTATAGACGGCTAAATCACAATATGCATAGTTACAACAGTTTCTGAACTTGACCTGTCTGCAAAACAAAAAGCAGAATCAGCAATTTTCTACTGTCAAATAACTAGGGATACAAAGGTCCACAATATAAGTGAAGACCAGAGAATGCGTGACTAACTTCCTAGGGAAGAGGATGCATATTGTGCTTCCATAGGAGATAGTCCACTACTAGATCACCCTATGAAAAGAATTGCATGCCTTAGAAACCAGTGGGGGTGAGAATGTTCATGTCACGTGGCTTAAGGTTGTGGCCTCTGGCAGTTTTATTTGCTGTAACTAATGGTGGCATTTCAATTTTAGGTGGTTTCAGGGCAGCAGGGTCATCCGCTATTCTGTTAGCCTGGGCTCGCATCAGTTCCATTGGAGTTGGTTTCTGAGCACCTTTGTAAGACTGCACAGCGAAGCCACCTGTTAAATACGAAAAGAACAGCAAAGAGACAAACATGTTAATGTAACACATTTGTACTGCTATGAAACTATATAAATACACAGGTACTAAAGACCACATTGGGCAAACTCTTAGGCTACATACACACGTCGGATGACTCATCTGATATTCGCCTCAGGACTGCTATCGGCAGAGAATCTAACGTGTACAGTGTTCGTTTGTTGTTAATGGATCGGTGGAGGAACCATTGACAACGAACAATTGTAATGGAAGTGAAGGGGAGAGAGCGCAGAAGGGTGCCACTCCGTTGTTTTCCCCCCCCTCCCCTCTACATAGAGCAGAACGGTGTTGTATGTACAGCGCTCTTTCATGCATTGCAGTCTTTTGTTGTTGGAAAGGATCGTGAACAGTTATTGAATATTGTGTATATTAGTCCCTTTTGGAGGGAGCAGCTTTTGTAGATTTAAAAAAAAAAAAAAAAAAATTCCTGCATATTTATTCCTCTTGCCAGACTTGGCCAATGGACATCACATGCAGTATGACTGTACATGAACTAATCTCACACTCATTTGCCCAATTACAATTATTTACACATATCCAGTAAATATGAGAGAATTGCAGAGTTCACAAAGTTGAAGTAAAGCAACTACAATATTGATAGAAACTGCCTACTATGGGCAACAAACCTGGTATTTGTTTTAGATGCCATTGCACTGGGCAAGACACTTATCAATGTACTTAGGATTTGCATAGAGGGCAAAGTTGAAAATAGCAATTGAATCAGTGCACCATGTTTTTCTAAATTAGGGAAGATTGTAATCCAGAGTTTTGCTCCATTAAGCCAATTAAACTTAAAAAAAAAAAAAACATCTACACAACTACAAGTACCCTGTACAACAGGGCTAAGTATTGCTCACTATTTAGGAGCAGTAAAGGTAATCTGCAAGAGTGAGAAATGAGCACATTAGTATGGCACGTCCAATCAGAAATGTCATTTGCCAAGTTTTGGAGCCTATAGTACAAATGGAACTGAATTAATAAAAGTGTCACAAAAATGTTTGTGTGTTTTCGCTTGATTTACAATACATGCACAAAAAAGCTCGTAAAAAAATAAGAGGATTTGATGGAAATGCAACAAATTATTCTAGATTTTATTCTTACCCGGATCTGTAGTTGACTTTTGCACCGCACGAGGAGCAAAAATGCTCCATTTATCCGTCTCAGTGCTCTGAAGTTCTCCAGCTGGAAGGGAGGTAGTAGAACCTTGACTAAACCATGATCTGTGGACAAACATGAGAAAGACTGTTCAGAACAATGAAAGCATGGCATTTCAGCACTAGCAATTTGTATTGATATATCTTTGCAACAAAACCCTTCCTGGAATTTGTCAGCTATTCTGTCGTTTACCATATTTGGGTTTAGGTTAATAATGCATACATCAAGTTATTAAAGTCCACTGTAATGCATCCAACAACTTTGCATTTACATGACACTTTTTTTTCTAAATAAAACTTCTATGTAATTGCATCCCTATTTAATGTACAGCACTGTGTAATATGTTGACACCATATACACAACTGTTTAATAATATTATAATAATAATACCACCTGCCAGATACAGCCTGGGACTGTGACCATGTACAAAAAAGTGGAGAAAGGAAGCTGTCATATGAGTTACATTATAAATATGCAGCAATATCTGCAACTATTCCAGTTCTTTCTCTATTTGTACAAGATTCGTTTGTGAACTTAGAAGTTTACGTTACCTTCGCATTTGCTTTGGTGAAGAGCTTGGAGTGCTACAAGGCGTGGACTGCGTGGATGAACTTTGTCTTTCTTCACTTGATTCTCCAGTCTGCATCTTTAATTTCTGCCAGGGACAAAAAAAAACAGAACTACCAATTATATCGGAGATATATACAGTACAATATGTTCTGCAGGTAAATTTTGTTTAATTAACCCAATGAAAACTGTTCCTGTATAAACCGCTATAAGGCAACCTGAGACCGGATTCAGCAATGATTTAAAAATGGGAGACAGCACATGTGAAGGGCATGAAGCACTACCAACTCAGGCAAGCATTTTATACAAAATGCTTTCATGAACGCAGCCAATTCTATATTTCCTTTGTATACAGCACGGCTTTTTACCTCTTGCTTCTGACTAGACACATAGAATCTGAAAACCTGCCTCACATTTTTGCACACTGCAATTGTGCACCCTAGCTATACATGTTCTGCACTATGCTGAAATATTGGTGGCAATGGTTTATAAATGCTGCATCATATTTGTGGTGCTCAGAAGTCGGTTTCATTCTACATATGGGACCCAGGAAGGTAAATGATCCTCCAAACAGTCAGAAACAGCCTAAAAACACTAAATAGCAAGATTGTAGACTGAAACACAATTCATACTAAAGGAAGTTCACGGCTTTGAGCATTGCACTTGTACAAGCACACATTGTAAAAGCAGCACATGCTGATAGTTGTTTAAGTGGCTATAACTTATTTTCCCAGAAAGTCAAATCTAGGCAGTAACACAGCAACAAACAAACAGATTGCCATAACACTTTTATGCAGTCTGTTTAAATACATTTTGAAAACATTTATTACATAACCGTACATAAAATGCTGCAAGCTACAGAGCAACCTAGTTACAGGTTTATTAGTATCACCATCAACAATTACAAGAAGAAAATAGAGTTTGCACCGTTTCTACATTCCAATATCCAGACTTATAATAATAGAAACATCCCACAATTTAAGTAGCTATACAGCTGCAGAGAGAAAACAGAAAAATATCCTATACTATGTATCAAGGGGGGAGAGAAAGAGAAAAATCGCCTCATAGGCAGCAGGCTTGTTCCATATTTTACATCTTGTGCACTTGGGCTGGTAGCTTGGTCTTCAAAGAATACAGAGAAAATTAATCTGCCATATTCAAACTCTATAGTAAAAGCTGCTCATCAGCCACAAAATACATATAGTACATGTATTTTGTATTTGCTAAAAATAACCATTTGCCTGCCAACCTGTGTTAATGCACAAAGACAGAAAACAACCTACAAATGGCATCCTAAAAGCATAAAGACCCCAATAACACAAGAAAATGAGTACATTGCTTCACTGCATATACCATTAAAAAACTACAAACCAAGTATAACTATATGTAAAAAGTATAAATATACCATCTCATACCTATCAAACATTCATGTATGTACAGAACAATGAAGAGCTGATGGAAGGGTAACAGCAAGCAAAGCGGACATTCAGAGCTCCACTTTAGGTACCAAGCAATAAATACCAGATAGGCGAGATGCACAATCCAAGCAGGAGCATGAAAGGTAGTACAAGAGGCAGAGGGCAAAGCACAAATCTTACATGCAGGGCCTCCGCCACGCGATGATATTTGGACTCTTCAGTAGTTAGACCCTTGTGCGGAGTATAGCCAGCATCCCTGAGACCAGCCTGCTGCTCGAAGCGCTGAATGCTCTCTTGTGTATGTTCTGAAATGGAAGACATTGCACACACTGCTTTCAAGCCACAGACAAACTGGAGCCTTACTCCTCCAAACCCATTCTAGTTATTGCAAATAATACAGAGGGACATCAGACAATGGACGTTACCACTCCATTGCTGGTTAAACAAAAGGTGTTAATATGTTAATTCACATTTCCATTTCCTGTGGTTGTGGCTTACACCTGAAACTTTTGTTAATTGAGGATTCTTCTACATATGAAAGAAGGATCTGCATGTGGATCTGTGAAAGAATTCAAAAATTTATATGCAGAGACCTTTCTCTTACTTAACCTGATAAATTTCTTTCACTGATCACATAAGCTATTTAAATTACTGGAGCATTGAGCAGAGCACAGACATCAGTGGGAGGGGAGGTCACGCTTAACCTAAAAAACAAACAATCAGATTGATGCGTCTGAAGCCATGTCATAGTATAAAAATCACATCATGGTCATCAGGAGTCTGGATACATTACTCCAATAAACATATTACAGAATATTGTCCTCTATGGACAATTAGAAGAGTGCTCTAATACTCCCTTGTTTGCTGGGAAATATGAAAACCTGAAGACAGTAAGTGGCTCCCACAAAAAATAAATAAGAACCGTGCAGCACAGAGCTGTAACCCTACAAGCTTCCTGCAGATAGCTACAGGGGGGAGGCTACAAGACCAGTCAAAGGAAAAAGCAGCAGTGACTGGTCTTATTACAATAAGATCCTGCACAAAGGCAAAGTTTTAAACTAGATCTTTAAGAAATAACATTATCACACCGGGAATGTTAGGAACACACATCCTTTTTAGGGGGACAACTTCTTATCCCTATGTTCAGCTTTTTAGCTGGATTCCGAACACAAAGCTGTTGAGCACTGTGCCCGGTCATAACAGTTCATTCTTTCATGGATTTTTGGGACAGGACAAAAGCTTGCAGTTTACCAGTCCATTGATGTGGTGCATTCATTTTTATTTTTCAGCGTATACAGAAAGTATATGCTGCTCTTGATACTTCCTTTGATATGAACTAGAGGCAAAAACACAAGGCAACTGCTATGCAGGCCAATATAGTATGAAAGCCTTCACTAGTGGCAAAGTGATGCCAGCCTATAGTTTTTAATGGACAGGTGGTCACATAAAGCACTGTATGCAAGCTGCAGCATTTAGGTACTTTAAGTTTACTGTAAATAAGTACATTTAAATCAAAGTAGGAAGCCAAGTAAAAATCCATATAATCAGCAGCTATTCTAACCTTGTAGAACCTTGACTGACAACAAAACTGGGCCAATTTGTCTGCTCAGCACATCTTAGATAATGTTATCAGGGAAGAGGCAAACCCCTGCAAGGAGTTGAAAAATGCATTACAAAAGTAAACACAGAACATATGGAGAAGCATACAAAATGCAAAAAGAGTGGAAAAACCTTCCACTAACCCTTAAAAATAACCAGAAAAAGTATTTTTTTGGTAATAAAACCATTAAATAACTGTGGCCCAGCTCTTTCTCATATTTAAGCAGGCCATCACACCATGGTGACCATGATGTGTTACCAGGTTTAATAAAGGAAACAAAAATAAAAAAAATAATGGGGATCTGCCTATCTGACACAGTACAGACAGCCTGAGAAGCAGATGGCCTATTGCAATTCCTGTAAACACTTATCAGTAGGAACATTGCTGCATAATTACCCCTCATTTGTACTGATCACTGGAAAAGTACTGAAGGGTCACAGCCAGGACAAAAGCCCACTGTGAGCATCACCACCACCTATTCAGATTAGATCTTGTCAGAGATATTTGTCATTTAACCATTTTACAAATTGTCTACGAGGAAACATTAGATATCCTTACTTGTTAAGAGTGAGTTCATGATGACAGAAGTTGCTTTAGCCTTCACCACAGGTGCCTTTTCAACAGTAGAGGAATGGGGAGGAGCAGGCGGAGGCATACTGTTATCCCCATCCTCAACCTGATCAGGACAGGGGAATGGACGGGAAGAGAGATCGGGAATGAAATTATGATGGGAAGGAAAACATAAAAGAATGACATGTTAGGTGCAAGGCTTTATTTTCACTACAAGAGAAATATTTATATTATGGGTAACTTAAAACTGAACATCCTTTCAGGCACCACAATGGAAAGATCCAAACATTACAAAGCACAGATGTTTCCCTCTTAAAAATGGGGCATCTAGCTGTGAAAGGACAATAAAGGAACTACAGCAAGGAGTTTATGCCATGTTTATCCTAAGGCAAGTAGTTATAACCCAGCAAAAGATACGCAACATCACTTTAGATCTTCTGGGCCTGCACTCACCCTACCTGTACAATACAGATACACCGATTGCATATATTAGGAGCACAAGTAATTTTGCCCATGCTTTTGTTTGTTTTTATTATGACTTTTTTTTTTTTTTTTTTTTTTTTTTTTTTTTTTTTTTTTTTTTTTTTTTTTTTTACATACAAAACCCATATACTTGAAAAATAAATTCAAATGCCTCCATTTTAAAATAAATAAGTGGGCACATGCCTTTTGGATTTTACTACATACTATGTTTTAGACTACCAAAAATCAAAGCACATCCTGGAAGTTACATTTTCGAGTATGACTATTCAGACACATGGTTGGTTTAGATCAAGGTAATCATATCATAAAAAAAAACGTGGTCCAGATTTAGGTAGAGGTAAGGGAATCACAGCCCCCAGTTTCTGGACTTCATTAAGAAGTCTGCTCAAATTCACCCCACCTGCGACAGGTGTCATGTTGGCATTCTCACTCTTCTACAGTCATTTCCTAATAATTACAACATTAGAGGTGTGACACTCCTATCTTTATATTGAGTTTTGGTGATAATTACATCACTTAGGGAAAGACATGAACCAATCGTTACAAATATTTTTGGAAAATCTGTTCTAGCTACCACAAACATTCTATGTAATCTACTTATCTCACAAACTAGATTCCCAAAAAATGGCTCTACACAGCATACCTTGGACAGCTTCTGGTATTTACTTTCTGGAATTACAGGTTTTCTCCACAGGGTGTTAGTACACATGTCCGACGGGGGTGGAGTCATTGGTGCCGTATCCTCCAGAGCATCGTCATAACTGAAAGCACGACGGTGCATCCCAATGGGCAGGGACATTTTTCCTAGAAGCCCACTCGAGCCGTGCTCAATGGCTGAGGATAGAGAGCCCACTACTTACTATACAGTTCAATTTAGCACAAACTGCAAAATCAGTTACAATTAAATATAGAAAGTACGGAAACACTTAAGACTTTGGTCCTATATATCCTAGCCATTCATAACAGACATAGATAATACCACACACACTCTAAGCCCACATCGCTATGTTTGTGGGCTTTCAAAGCTATGCCATACATACATGGAGGTTCCCAATGTGCATAATTGAGAATATACAACATACATTGAGAACAAAATTAACACAACTATGAAAATACTGCTGGTTTGCACAGCCACTGAAAGGACTTCTAGTCACAGAATATCACAGCTAAAGGCTGTAAGGAATCGCCTTCATTTACTAATGAGTTGTGTCTGATTGACAGAGAGGAGAATTATGAAGGGGATAGATAAAACTTTTTTCATACACATACAAGATGGAAGGAGAGAGAATGAATGAACTATTCTTTATTGTACACATAGCAATATTCAGTAAGCTGAGCTTATATGAGCAGCCATTCCCCTCACCCAATATTAAGAAAGAACTTACAGAATTTTACATGGAAGGTATTGCAGCCAAATTACAGATTTGGCTGATTAATATTATATTTTAGGAACTCACATAGTTGTTTAGTGTAACATTGTTTTATAGGTGCAAGAGGTAAATTGTTCCACACTATATCTGCACATGACCTTCACATGTTAGACTGAAATCTCCCTCACCAAGGAGAGCCATGAGTAAGAATTCATTTACCAGGTACATCAGGTTGTCTTGAAGCCATTATTGTGGACAGTGATGCTTTTTTTTCCTATGATAATCCAGAAAATATTTGCTGTTACCTGGTGAAAACAAACATCTATTTATCACTCCATCAAACTACAATGTATAGGAGAAATGAATACAAGGTCCAATCAATCACATAAAGCTGTAATCACAGCGACAGGCTGTCCATTTCATCATTTGTGGGGTTTTATTGAATCAGCACTGTGCAATGACCCATATAAACATTGTGCATTTAGCATGTCGCCCACTCTTGTGTAATCACAGTGATCTTACCAGGCCACGGTGCTCCAGGGATTATGAGCAATGACTGAAACCACAATAGGACATAGTGCAAATAAATCAGAAACCCTGAAAAGAGCTCTGAAGTGGTCCATGCAGCGTACCTGAAAGAGAAAAATGGGAATGAAATAATTACTTTTTATGCAATTAGATAGAAATTACCTAAGGTTATAGTCCAAGAGTGGGTTTAAACATTCGTATTTTGCATGTAAACAACAAAGACACATTGCTAATCCATTTTACTTTATTACTTAAAGTGGAAAAAAGTGGCTTCTCCTATGTATGCTGGAAAGAAAGGAACGTCATCCCGCCACAGCCAATCAAGATGGCCAAAGATTATCTCTAGCGCCCACTTGTGATGGAATGGGGATAGACGATTCGCACAGGTTTAGTTCTGCTTTAAGGCAGAACGATCAATTTGTGGCTAGGTATTCCCAGGCCAGTTACTACAAAGTATTAAAGCTAGAAACTGGGCATTTTAGGGAGGTCAGCACTTGGCAGCCATTAACTTTCCCCAAGTACAGGTTTTCTTTAAAATAAAACAAAATACAGGGCAGTGATCTCCCCAGCACCTTTTAGCTGGGTTCACCACCCAGCACTTTTCAGTATCCACCCAGCTGTTTTTTGGCGGTTACTGATAATTTGGGTCACAATACAGGGGCTGCCTTCACCTACAATATCTTCCCACCCAGCTTTAAAAAACGCTTGGGTTGAACAATGTAGGGTTGGCCAGACATTGTAACAGGAAACCACAATGCCTACAAAATTGCTGATGTCTACGAGCTTCTTTATATGTATTGTGATCAGCGGGCAACCAAGAGGTGCAGTGGATGAGCACTTGCGGGGGAGGGGTGGTTGGTTGTCTCAGAGCTTACTTAAGCCTGGTCTTTTCAATGGTCTTCATTGTATGCAAAGATTCCTCCAATCACCAAACAAAAATAAAATTACATTGGACTTGCAGGACCATTATTGTGCCATCTATTTATAATGTTCTCATTGTGACAAGGAAAATTCCTTTCAAATCAAAGGCTACAATAAGTCAGTAACCACAGTTGTGATTGTCAAAGCAGAACAAAATAAATGAAATGTTGTCTGTGTGTGATATTTGGCATTTGAATGCAGCAACATCCAGGGTGAGCATCATAATAACAAAAGAGGGGCTGAGCAATAGGAACCCAACAATTTCATTTTAGGGGCAATAGACTGGGACTGTCCATGGAGGTCTCCAAAAGCAACCTCTGCCTTTGTCAAGATGTGTCATGTCCAATACCGCAGAACTATACTAGACCTACACCAGGTATAGGTCGCCAGGGCTCTCCATACTGTGTGCGTATGGATAGAACTGGGACATAACAGCAGACTTACATAGATGGCAGCATTACATAGGCAGAATAAAATTTCCAATGTAATGCTGCCATCTTTTCCTAACCATTGATAATGACCCCCAATGTACCTTATTTTCTATGCCCATCACCTGTCTCATACACAAAGAATATGGACTTTATGGAATTTATGCATTGGTACAAAGATATGTGCTTATACCAGAACTGCTGTATTCATGCAAGATGATAGGAAACAAAAACATCTAGAAGACATTTAGTAGTGAACAGGGCTGTAGCGGGGTGGGCACGTAGTGCCCTCACTTTTTTCCAGGATCCCATATAGGCCCTACCTGCACGCTTGCCATGTAAAGCTTTCACTATTACCGTGGCCCCTCTTCTTTTTACGACTACACCCTTGGAAGTGAAACGTTCCATTGGGAAGGTTTGTCATCTGTTGCCCCTTTTTCTGTACAGCGTTGCACAATATTTTGCTCTTTATAAAAATAAAGGTATCAGTGTGGGTGTGACCTAGGCACATAAGAAGAATGGATCTCCGATTGTTGAGGCTGTGTGGGGGAGGCAGTACAAGGGATGTGGTGATGGGAATAGGCCTGGAGGGATCTCCAAGTTCCAATGCTCACCAATATACAATACAATCGTGGTATGATCACCTTTAGATTTCCCAAGGCTGTGTAATACAAGGACATACCCTTACTGCTCAGGCAGGTAGGTTGATGTAGTACAAAGATCCGGAGGCGATCGCACACATCGTACGGCGACAGATCCCGAGGCAATCGCACACATCGTACGGCGACAGATCCCGAGGCAATCGCACACATCGTACGGCGACAGA
>NC_092859.1:73311368-73342587 GCF_032062135.1 Pyxicephalus adspersus
GGCGACAGATCCCGAGGCGATCGCACACATCGTACGGCGACAGATCCGGAGGTGATCGCACACATCGTGCGGCGACAGATCCGGAGGCAATCGCACACATCGTGCGGCGACAGATCCGGAGGCGATCGCACACATCGTGCGGCGACAGAGGAGCCATGGGGTCAGCGCACACCGATCCATAGCGCACACCGATCCATAGCGCACAGTGCTGGCCCTATCACTACAATGGTGACACATCAAAGTGATGCCCATAGAACACAGAACAGAAGGGAGCAATATGGTGCTGATGTGGAGCAGACATGACACCGGCAGTGATGCACCGGAGACCACACACACACACGGTACCGGGAGCAGCCATCACCCATCCCCAGAAAACATAAAAACAAACACAGCCACAAGAACGTAAAGAGGCGCTACACAGCCCGGCGTCCGCTCACCCGGTAGGAGCTTCACTGCTGCTCGGATACTACAAGTCTCCTCTAGCTCTCATCGCCCGTGCTATACGATTCACACAAAGACTGCTATCACCGCGACCAGGGACAGAAGCCATTATCCACTTCAGAATGGCGACAGGAAATAAAGCACGCCACGCCTGCGCCACATTAAGGGCGGAGCTCTGAGGGGCCATATGACGTAACGCGTATGGGTGGACTTACAGGTTTATTTGTGTTTTTTTTTTGCCAGAAGCGATGGCATGTCTGCCATCTTTGTTACGGGAACAAAACTGGCTTGTACGTACAGACGTCTATACGTGTACTATGAAAGACCAATCTCTTGTACGTCTCCTCGTCCAATAGGGTGTGATGTTTATTGTTACCTAGCAACTGAGTTTATGTTCCGTAGTGGTGCTGTAGCTGGGATTCCAGGGACATCATGGACCCTTCCAGCTGCTCTTTAGAAGTCAGGTAAATCAGCATGGACATGGTATATATTTCACTGGACATGGTAGCTGCATTTACAGAATATTTTGTATAAACCTCTACACATAATGTACTTTTCTAAACTTTTATACTTTATTTTCCCATTAGTTGGTGTGCAGTACCTACATTCATGCTCAGGATGATCGGCTATATAAAGTGCTGGACATAGTATAACATAACTATTGGTTACTGCTGAGAAAATGTTCAATAATTTGGACCAGACTGACTTTTACCATGATTTATTTTTTCAGATGGGTGCAAGGAATTAATCAGAAACACGTCACCTTTGTCAATCGTAACACAGTGTGCCATCCGTGTGGAAATTTTATCATTTTTACCGACACAGAAACAAGAAAACAGACTTTGCTACAATGTCCCACAGGGAGTATTGGAGCGTTTGCTGTTAATATGTACAGTGAGGTGGTGGCATTTACTGACCAGAAATTCCAACCAAATATTTATGTCTATACTTTCCCAGGACTTGTCAGGAGAGCCCAACTGAGAGGTAAGATGTTGTCTAATAGGAAATCATTGCATTTATTTGACAAATGATCCGTCCTGCTGCTTTGAAAATATCTCATTATCTATAACTAGCTTTATACATTTTAAAACTCAATAAAAATTTCTGTTTAAATCCAAGAAATGAGTCAGAGGTGCATCAGAACAAACTCTGTAAAGCATAACTGGAAGGTAAAGGTGACAATCCTCCTCCTAGGTGCTGCCACCCCAATTTTATAATTAGAGAGTAAAGATGATTTTTCAAGATGAAAAAAATAGTAGAAAAAGCTGGGGTTTTATGGCAGTAAATAATTATATTGATGTCAAAGTAGTTAGTATATCAAAAGCACTCAGTAAATAGTGTAGTATACAACAAATGCGAGTGGTCATCCCCATTTTTACTTCATGGGGTAAGTGAGCGGATGGCTGAACAAACTAGATCTCTAGATGTTAAATCATAGTCAAATTAAATGTTTCTTGGCCCAACGCGTTTCGCCATGAGGCTACCTCAGGAGATTCGTTGGAAACGTTAACACTATATGAGACAGAGTAGTATGCTAAGTACATGATATATTTCTACATTATAACAAAATCCTATGCAGCGGGTTATATTAAAAGTATTGGTAGCAGGTAAATGTGGAGGTATAAAAAAGAGAACATGTGTTTTATTGTTGATTAGAAAAATATAGTGTTGAAGATTTTAATGGATGTATTGGTAAAGTCCTAAGTAGTTTGCTTATGGTTTTGGATATGATATGTTGTTTTGTATGTATTATGTGCATACTAAAGTAAAGATATCATAATATATTCAAAAAAATATGACCTATGTTTCTATGCTTTGGCTGCAGGCACATTGTTATTTTTATATGGTAATCTCAGCAAAAATTGTTCTGTATTTTTACCTCTTTATTTTCCTGACTTTTCTGTTTATCTTACTTGCAGACGGAGCGCAGTTGGAATATTCTGCATTAACCTTCAGTCATTCAGGACAATATTTAGCTAGTTATTCATCTGTTCCTGATCATCGGCTTACTATCTGGTGAGAAAAAATGTTAAGTTTTGAACCTGAATGGTACACAACACTGTTGTGTTCTGTTATTATAATCAGGGAGGGAGGACGTTTATCACACCAATCACATTGCATTATGGTTTAAAGTGCAGGGGGCAAAAAATCATTGAAAAAAAGCACTTAGCCTATTGCAACACTGCTTTATTTTATGAAAGCACATCTGTTGTGAAACAGTATGGTGTATTGTTAACTAGCTTATTAGAGTTTTACATGTTTTAAAATAAATCCCAATAAGAAACCAAATTTAAAGTATAATGCAGACTTACCTACATGTTGCTATCTTCTAAGTGAGCTGAAAAAGTATTGTAGGACTGTTATGCTGAGATCCTTGCCTTTTTTTCCCATGATTAACAATTGCCAAAATAAAATCTCAGTGAGTAAGAGCTCAACATTGTTTTTAATTTGTCACACAAAACTGGTCGAGTTCTGCTGAGCCAGAATATTTGTAACCTTTGTGTAACAGTATTGGTTGGAAGGTAAAAACAGAACTAAAGCTTTTAAAATATTGACAATAAACAACATAAAATGAACAAAAATATATCTGCATGTAAAAAGGCTTGGTTATATCCCCCACCAATGTCCCATGTATGTCAGCTCATGTATGTAAGTTGTCACTGGTATTACATAAAAAAAGTTTGCATTGCAGACCAATTGGTTTATATGTAACTTTTCTTTTTTAATTCCAGGAACTGGCAGGAAGGCATTTCTCTATGCAGCAAGTCCTATTACAGCTGCAGTTTTACCAGTCTGACCTTCAACCCTGTGGATTGGCATCAGTTGTGCCTTTCTAGCGAGGAATTCTTTACTGTTTGGAACATTGAAGTATGTGACACAGAGTATCACCTAAAAGAAAAGTAAGGCCATCTTAAGTTCATTTGCACTGGTTACTAACTCAAAAAAAATACATTGCATGTTAGAAAAAAAAAACACTGGTATGTATTAAGTAACAATTACTGAAGTTCTGCTTGCCCCTTTTTTTTACTGCTGTGCAAGTAACAAGGCTGAAACTAGTGTCAGCATACTCCTGCCGAACCTTCTGCTAATTAAAAACAGTCAATGCACTGACTGAATCTGTTTAATCTACATTTGTAAAATATTAAAAGAAATAAGGTAGTGACTCTACGTACCACAGGAACACTTTTCAGGAACACTGACTTACCACATATATAAGTAAGGATAAGAATAATAATAACAAAGCTAGTAGAAGCCATGTGAAAACCTCTTATATCTGGTGTGTGGGGTTATTAGTCAATGAGTAGGCAATAATGACCCCCCCCCCCCCCCCATGGGGCCATGGTTGAACACTTTTACTGTGGATGAAAGCCTAAATTAGGGAAATACTGACTCTCAGAATGTTAGCATTAACATAGACTGGGAGGAGCTGAATCAGATAAGAAGTAACAAGCAAGTTGTGCTGCATTTCTCATGTGTTAGCCAGGGATGTATTCTAATATGCAGATAGAACAGAGTGAAGGAGGAATTAAGCATTATTTTGTTGTGTCTTTCATGAAAGTCCAGCCACAGGCTGGCAGAGGTACAAGACCTGAAGGTGTTACTTAACAACTGTAGCATATTATTATTATTATTATTATTATTATTAATAATCATAATAATAAACTTTATTTTTAAAGCGCCAACATATTATTCAGCTTTATACATTAGGTAGTCTTAGATTGTAAGCTCTTTTTGGGCATGAGCATCTCTTCCTCCTGTGTCATTGTTTGTATCTGTCTTTCATTTACAACCCTTATTTAAATTCAGGACTCCTGCACTGCCAGATACAGCTTTAAGCATGGCAGAGCAGTATAAATGTCAGAACTGTAGGAATAGACATACAAATTCCTAGGCAAGGTAAAGAGGTTTTGCACAAGTATTTTGTGTGCTTCTTATTGTTTGCCTGTTCAGCTTTAACTCTTACACTAACACTAACAAAAATGTCACTCAATTAAATAAAAATGTGCTTTATTCTGCAGACTCATCAAACTTCCAAATGAAGATGGTACAGAAACTGCAGAAAATGAATACTTTACTACTCAGATTGACACCGAACTTTCATACCTTGGACCTCAGATGCCAATGCCGGCCATTGCTGGTTTATTGGGTGATGAAGCGGAAGTATTTATAGTAAGTTATTACACCTATAACAGTGACAGCCCATGCAGCATTGTGACTTTAAAAAATATACACACTATATATGTATTATTTATATTAGACACAATGGGCCTGATTTATTAAAGCTCTCCAAGACTGGAGAGGATCAAGAATGGATTTCTTAAAAGTAATTTATTTGTTGGTAAAGGTTTTCAATCCTGAACCAGATCGATTCCAGGTTTGCTGGATTACCCAGCTTCACTAATGAAAGTGTATCCTCTCCAGTCTTGATTCTTCAGTCTTGATGAGAGTCTTCATAAAACAGGCCCTATATATCACACTATATATCTAATATGTAAAGGCTGTTTTTTTGGGCTTAAATTATAAGGACAATGTGTGAGAAGTATTTTATTTCCGTGCATTATTACCTTCAGCTTCAACTGTATTGATGTGCCACTAAAAATAAATCTATAGTGTTCAGTGCATTGTGTTGTCACACACATTACTACAATGCACCAGAACAGATAGGTGTAAATGAACTATTAAAAAGGTGATAGCGTAACACTTACATTACATTAATTGATTTATTAAATCTCCCCAAGGGTGGAGAGGATACACTTTCATCAGTAAACCTGGGTAATCCAGAAAACCTGGAACAGATTTCTTAAATTTAATTTGCTATTTGTTAGCAAATGTTTTTAATCTGGACAGATCCATTCCAGGTATGCTAGATCACCCAGCTTCAGTAATGAAAGTGTATCCTCTCCAGCCTTGGAGAGCTTTAATAAATCAGATCCTTTGAGAAATGCTATAACCACCCAATACATCTTTCATAAATTAAGAAAGGAGGTTTTCTTGACTGTATTTGTTTGGTGCTTCCGGTTGCGAAAAAACAACTATATGTATTAAAATGTATACATTTTTGTTATGAGTTGGTACTTTTGTTCCTAAAATAACACATTAATTATTTGTATTGTGTTAACCCATAAGAATATTGTCTTGTAGTTAATTTGTAATCTTTGTGTGTTTAAGCCAAAAGAACAACAAAAACCAGTTGTTAAACCCAATACACATTGCTGGAGTGCAACGTCTGAGCTGTATGTGGGCTGTAAAGGAGGACAGCTACTGTCTATTAACCCGGAGACACAAATGGTGACTTTTCTCAATCCAATGGACTCACAAACAGCTGGTAAAATTATTAATATTATAACTGTACAGTTTCTTTAATATAGAAAGTATTTATCTGATGGGCTGATAAATTAATCTTAGACTTTACTTTAGTATGGGTACCTTAAAATATTCCCAAGATGTAAAGAATTATTCCTTGTACTAATCTGTGTAACATTGCTACTATTTCTTAGGAAAGCAATAGACAACCTATTGCCAACTAACTGCTGCCCAGCTGCAGCAGCTTTTAGTCAATTCGGTGTTGGAAAATTTCTTGTAAATGTGAGACATGTTTATTTTATGTTTTCATATAGTTCCAAAATATTATGCAACGCTTTTCAGAGTCCATAGTAATTTTGCTAACTCACCATAGCTCACCACCGAGCTCACCACCACCATGCCCCTACCTTAGTCTAATGCCATTGTTAAGGGGAAGCCAATTATTTAACTGTAATTTTTTAGAATGTGGGGAAAAAACACTATTAAACACAAAGAACATGCAAACTTGGGACCCCAGTGGTAGGAGTGCTATCCAATTGTCCATTTTGTGCTGCCAAAAATAAAGGGGAAACAATCAATGGGAAACCTCACTGGGAAATATAAGATGTCCATCTGGGAGTGCCATACTATTCAGGGCTTTTTGCAGAAAAAAATTATTCCTTTTATAATAGATGTATCTTTCTCATCTTAGATCATGTTGTACCTTTTTTAAGTACTATTTGCTGTCTGAAAAAAACTGTTTGGAAGTAAATTTAAGCTTTAGCCCTGGTAGGGAGTCCTGGATACAGAATATATCTATTCTTCAGTGTTTAAGCACATCATTGTTTGAATTTGACCTCTGTAATTTGTTTTTGTAGTCCAAATTCATTTTTATTAGATTTCCAGAGATGACAATATAACAGATTATAAAATAACAGAATAAAAAATCATAAATAAAACCTATGTACATTAATGCAATATAACAAGAAAATAAAACACTAAAGAAAAAAAAGGAAAAAAGTACAAGATCCAGAATAGACTCACACATTGTATTCTTTTTATTTTTTTTTTACATTGTATTCTTTTTTAAATTTTTATTAAAGAAAAACAAAGCAGGATCACAAAAAATCAAATAAAACATATTAAACAATAAGAGAAAGGTGGGCACAAAATACAGAATGATGTGAAAACATGAAAACAAACATCATGAAATACATACAAAACCACAGGAACAAGAACAAGATTACAAATACACCTGTGTTTTTCTAACCCTTCGTAACAATTATATCAACACACAATCAGTACTTATCCAGCATCAAGTGAAACAAATAAGCATTCTTAAAGAAACACCTTTGCAAAATCAAATTTTAAAAAAAGAGAAAAGAAAGGAAGGAGAAAGAAGAAAAGGCGAGAACAGGAAGAAGTCCAAGATGCCACTAGGGAAATAACTAGTGCAGCCAATCATTTTTAAGGTTCAGATGAGCAACTATACAATACCGGTAGCAGCTTCTTGATCCCATGGGGCCCAAATTTCTTCAAATTTCACCAGTTTGTTATTGAGCCTAGCAGATAAATGTTCCATAAGCCGAATGTCCCCTACATGTGTCCTCAATTCAGCAACAGTGGGCGGAGTGGGTGATTTCCAATGTACTTAGATGAGGCATCTGGCCGCTGATCTCTGAAAAAAATTGTCCAACATAATTTTAAAAACACATAAACCTAAAATGGTAAAATAAAATGGACATGAAATCATTAGGGTTTTGCACAGCTCTGTGTGTGTACATTTTGTCATATATACAGATAATGACATTTTAGACTTCTTTTAACATTTAATACATTTTTTTTGTTTGTTTTTTTTCTTCAGGTGAATTTCCTGGAGCTACAGTTATAAAAGGAAGCATAGACACTATGGCACTTTACAAAGATGGACTCTACTTGGCAGGAGATGTAAGAGTTTTAATCGAAAAGTGTTTTTAGAGACGCTAGCAATGCCCTCTCCCCACACACCTATTTTTTTTTATACCTAAAATATGCAGTCTTTTAGTTTGTCAAGTGATGTCACAGGTCCTTTTACTTACCCTCAGTCATCAGTGTGGGCATTCCTTACTTCTGGACAGAGTGCTTCTCACTTGTCAGTACTGTTCTGTGCAGTAATACTGTAAGCCACATGCGGTTCTTATCAATCCATGGGGAGCTGTATTGCTGTGCAGCGGGTCCCTGTGGGACATCACCAGAAAGGTGCTAAGTAAGCTGCAAAAGCTTGAATTTATATTCTATATTTTTTTATGACAGGTTATCTATATATAGTGATACATGTTTCATTAACCACGCCTCTTCTGCTGCATCTCTTTGTAGTTCTCTTCATTGGTTTCCATTTCACCTTAGAATCAAAATCAAGCTCCTGTGCTTTGCCTTCAAATTCCCCCACAGTTCTTGTCCTACTTACCTTTCTGACCTGATAGAAAAATACTCCCCTAGCCGCTCTCTTCGCTCCTCCAATGACCTACTGACCTCATCACACGCACGGCTCCAAGACCTTTCTTGAGCAGCCCCAACTCTCTGGAATGGGTTTCCTTGGCCTTCCTATTTGTTCCCACTTTCCACTTATTTAAAAGAGCACAAAACCCATCTTTTCCGAATTTCCCACCATCTTCTGTCTTTTAAAACCCTCTCTACTTACCCACCATTCCAAATCTCCCCTCCTATTGTGTGAAAATCCCTCACCTCTTAGATTGTAAGCTCTTCTGGGCAGAGTCCTCTTCTCTTGTTTCACTTTCTGTATCTGTCTGTCATTTGCAACCCCTATGTACATCCATGCGTAATATGTTGGTGCTTTATAAATCCTTTTTATTATTAATATTAATAATAATAGTAACATGGATAATGTGTATGTATTTTTAGGAAGGTGTTTTGTGGTCATGTTCCATAAAGGGTTCAGAATGTAAATTAGAAGAATGCTGGAATGCAAAGGAACCCATTGAAAGTATCAGTTTCTCATCTGATTACAAGATGCTTTCCGTTGCTACAAGCAAGGTAAGTCAGACTTCTAGAAGGTCACATGCATCACAATTTTCATTTCAGTTCTGCCAAGGGCTTGACAACCTGCATCATTGTTCTCCATCTGGCTTGCAGACAGGTCAGCTGACATGTCTTTTTTGGCAAAGGCTGCTTCTAAGCTTCATAGCTGAACTCCTGTGATTTCTTTTTGTTGCTTCCGCAGCCTGTGCTGGATAATCTTGCCCCCATTGCCGCTCCTACTGCTCCTATTCATGTGACCTCTACTTGTACCTCCCCCTTTCTACTGATGCCTTCCATGAACACATACAAAAGTCCACACTCTGTTATATTATTTATTTAGTTACTGGGTATGATTCAGTTGTCTGTTTTAGTTACTCATCCCACCTCACTTTAACTCTGCCTGCTTGGTCTTTGTTGTGATTCCCAAATACATTTTTGCCTATGTTGCTGTTGGATATTCACCCTCACTTCCTTTTTAAAACCATTGTAAGAACAAGCAAAGCAAAAGGGAATCTCTTAACTGGATTACTAAAAAGCAGGTAAACCCCATACCCACTTGATCCAAAATCACCACCATCACCATCATCATCATCACTGTGTGGAAGGTATTACATTGCTCCTGCATTGATGCTGTTGTTGGGAATTGGGAGGGATAGAACACTATCGCTATATTATGAACTATAGAACTCTTACCATATCCATGAAATACTGCTGCATGTTTCAGGGAATAAAAGTGATTAGAACAGATTGAAAATGTTTTCTAGCCTCCTGCATGAAACTTTTCTGTATAACAGTGTTTTTCAAAACATTTACTGCTTTCTTCAACATTATACTTTCAATCTTCTGTTTTAGAGCTCTGTTTATATATACAACCACAAACATTCTCAAAAACCTTCCCCGATTCTTAGTGTATACAATGAGGGCTTAATTGGTGTTGATTATTTGACCAATGGAAGCAAGTATTGCATGGTAAGTTTTCCAATACTCACCCACATTACTACGACTGTTATAATTGTATTTCTCTAGTCCTGGACACATGCTAAAGTGTGTAAAAGAAAAAACATTTTACTACAAAATGCTCATGATAGGAAAGTAAGCCTTTTTTATTTTTGTAGCCTCAAGAATTTTAATACGCCAGTAGAAGACAAGAACATTTACATAGTAATGTAGTTCTATTTTACATGAGAGAAGACTCAATGTTTTAAGAAGTTGATGTTTTAAAGCATTGGGCATAGAATGCCAATAGAAAAGGACATGTATTTCTGGGATTGAATGATCCCTATTTTTTTTACAACCTCCAACATGAATTCAATGCAAAAAATTTCACTTTTTTATTTTTGGATTAAAGAGCGTGGGCAGGTCTGGATGTGTTCAGATGTGGTCGGTGGAAGATGGAGAAAAAATCAGTGCTTTAAATCTTGACACCCAGGTAATAATTATTTAATTAAAATGTCTAAAATGTGTTATTTGGAGTAGAGAATGCAAGTGAATCATTTCTATTAATGATCATGATCTGCTAAATCATATTGTGTCTGCTTGAGAGTAGTAATATTGCCTTTCTTTTGTAGGTAACTTGCATGGCATGCTGCCCATCATCCCATTATGCTGCAATAGGAAGCAGCACTGGACATGTTTATTTTATTGATGGCGTAAAAATAAAATCTCCTCGAATCGTTCAAAGAAAAAGACTTTATCATGTTCCTGTTGTGCACCTGCAGTAAGTTATCTTTAGTATGACTTTTACCCCATGGGTAGATCATAAAGTGAGCCTGTGCCTTGCCCATTTAGATTATGGCAAAGCAACACATGTATTAAATGCAGCCCGCTCCAGTGGCATATATTTACAGCAGCTTTATTTGGCTCACCCATTGCTATGTTTAACCAGTTGCCAGAGTCGGCTTTCCATGTGACAGAGCAGATTGGCCCACCATTGTCACATGTTCCTTTATATCAAGAAGGGATGGATATCTTCTTCAGGTCCCTGGTGCTGAACAGAACAGCCAACAGCAAAGCAAAAGTAACTGTATGCTGAGAGGATATAGGGAATGAAAGCAAACTCATTGCTAAGCCTTGAATTGACAAAGGGGGGACTTGAAGTTCCTTCAAAGGGGGGACTTGGAAAATGTATGTTGATCTTTTCTGTTTAAATAAAATAGGTCTTCTGGCCTTCTGGCAAATACTTGTATTAAGGAGTAAATCCAACTCTAAGTTACACATAATTACAAGTTATTAACATGATGTTTATTCTGCCATCTTGAACATTTTCTAGTTTTGATCAAAAAGGTCATTTCCTCATGACGGGAGCTGCTGATGGACATATATTTATAGTAGATGCAAGACCATCAAGTGGTTTTCAAGTTCTTGGATATACAGGTAATCATTCAATTTAAATGCAAGTGATGACAGGAGCACTGAAGTGTTAAAAAAAGGAACATTTTGTGAACTTCAGGCTTTCAATATTGTTTGTTCTCAATAAAATCTAGTAACTCTGTTTTTGTTTCATTCCTATTCATACCTTCAACTTGTTAGTAAACGCTAGAACATAATTTAGTGTCTAGGTGGATAATTATTAGCATTTTGTAATTTTTCCCTTTATCTTAACCTATTTTTCATAGCTCTGATGAAGGGGTTGCATACCAAAATGAATCCAGTTTATGAAACCCATAACATTTCTTTAGTATCTTCATGTGTAACATCATCATTAAATAAAGACCTACTAAACCAGTACTTCTAAACCTTTTAACACAGGGAAACCCTTGAAATAACTTTCCCATATAAAATATTTATAGTATTACATAATTATATCTATAATCACTGTATCCTCAGCTCACAATACTTTGGTGTAGTGATCAGTAGGAAGAATGCCCAATGGTAACCCCCAATCGGAACCCTGGTTGAGAAACACTAAATTTGACAATCAGCAGAAAGTAAATATTTCATATACGTAAATGTGATAATGGTCACTGTCATTCACCAATCATATTTAAAAATTAACACCTGTGGAATATAAATCTGTTAAAACGAAAAGTCTAAATTTTCTCCAAACTGTGATAACCCATGCTTGTATCCTCTTTTATATTAAACATGTGCTTTTTCCTAGTGGTTGGTGGAGATATTCTTTCCTTGTCATCACTAAGTGTGATGGATACACAACACATTAAAATTTTGACACTTGTCTGTCCAATGGGAGAAAATGAAGAAGAAGAGAATGGCACTCAGCTGGAGCTCTTTTCCTTGCCTCTGCAAACATTAGCAAGTAAATTCCAAACACAGTGTATTTTTAATTACATCGAACGTTACATTCATTTTTAAGAACACCAATACTAAAAATATTTTTCACATGGTTGATACATTTTTAGAAATGCTTTAGCAAACCCTGGGAGCCATTAATATTGAAGGCTCTGGGGCTATCATCCTAGATCTGGCTTACCAGCAATTTTACCTGTAGACTCATCATTCTGCAACAAAGTACCAATTCTCTTATTGCTTCAGTTATAACCAATGTCATTCAGCACACCTCCCCTGAGCTCAGACTGCTGAGATTACCTACTCCCCTTGATGATCTTTCACAAATTATTGGCTTCACTTCTTTTTCAGGTCACCACATATATAGCTATGCAGACTGTGGGAGGGCATTCAGGAAAACACACTGGCCATTACCTGCCCAATCATTAACACATATTACAAATATTCAAATAATACTGTATGTTACTGTTTGTGAGGCATGCTGGCGCCTGCAAGAACTACTTAGGATATCCTGGCCATAAATAGAAATTTGTCAGGCAATTTTCCACAAATAATTATACAGCAGAAGTAACAGGGTTGCTGGGAAAGTTTGGGTCAACAGAAAAACCTTAAATTTACATGTGTCATGTACTTTCAGATCCAAATGAATACACTGATCAGCATGGGATGTTTAAAGATATCATGATCCAAAGGCAAAAATACAAAGTGGAGCAGCCCTTATATTCAGCTGTTCTAGGAAGCAGTGGCAGTTCAGTCTATGGCTACAGCAGCTATTCTACATTGATTTATAAATTCTTGCTGCCAAAGGTAAACATTTTAGAATGTTACTACTGAAATGTCTCATGATTAGGCATTTAGATGGTATACATGTTCTGTCTGAGATGCAATACTACTGTAAAGCTCTGCAATCATTTAAGACATATACACAATGAGCACTTATTTGTACTATAAGTATATAAAAAACTTGTATGGAAGTTATTTGTGTTTCAATCAAAGTTTATAGGAAAGATACTATTATAATAGTATCTGATAATACTGTCATCGTTAATTTAGTCTAGAACAGTTGTTGGTGGCAGGTCAACACCTTATCTGGCATGGCCTAGGATTGGCCATTCTGCTTTATCTAAGTAAACTAATCTAAGTAAACAGAGTACTGGAACAAAAAAGTTCACTGAATCATTCAGGCTGACTTGGCGTAATTGGATATTTGTTTCAATGTGTCCTAAGTAGGGGGGGGGGGATCTTTAGTCATGTTTTCTTTATCCTGAATTAAGGGGAAATCTCCCTGTTGGGTGCACCAGCAGCAGATTTTATCCCTTGTCACCTCTATTAAAATCTGAAAATGAGTTTGCATTTGGTCTTTACCACTACATTTGCATTTGTGTTTAAGGAAAGCTAATATATATCATAGTAAGCACCAAACTTCACACACAAAAAAAAATTGCACATGCAGTAAATCAGAAAACACTTCTTCTTCAAACCAGCTAGTTTATTAACGATGTGGTATAAAACTGTGCTGTTCTGCAACTCCCAGAAACCAATTATAAATTTATTTTCATTAGTCAGTGATAAACTGATTAGTGCTGAACTCTAATGTAATAAATACTTTTTGTGTAAATAAACAAAAATGCTTGTTTATGTCTGTAGGATGCTGCTGGGTGGCTGTCTTCTGAGAAGAAGGTGCGAGTAAGTCAGCTTGGACCTGGATCTCTTCATTTGTCTTCTCATCACAAGTGGTTGGCTGTCGCTGCAAGAGATGGCATTTTGTATCTTCAAGATTGCTCTAATTTTGTGAGTAAACACAGATGTATACTATAGATTACTAATACACCAGTCAGGCAAAAGTTCATGGTGATTTTTCTGGGATCTTTGAAAGAGGGGAGCAGACTTCACTCCCTGATATTTCATGTTTTTGTATCCACTTAATTGAGGCAGACATCCATGTCTGGCATGTATTGTATGTCATTAAGAAATGTGCAGACGTAAAGGGCAGGCTCTGCCCAAATAACCAGTTTGTGGTGTAGCTTAGTTACATAAGTAATTTACTTGCTAAGTACAATTTACACCTAATGTCTTTTGTCAACTTGAGGGGAAACTTTAGGTCTACTTTTCCTTCTTACACCTTTCATTTTCATTTGAAGTCAGTTCAATATTTAATTTGTCTGGAAGCAATACATGCAGAAAAAAGACAACTTTGTTGAACTGGACTTCAAAACTATTTAATGTTTTTTTACATAACCCCTCACTCAGCACAAATTGATTTATTTTGTGAAATGTGAAAGCTTTTGGTTGTATGCAGAGTTATGAGTATTTGAGCTCCACACTGTAATTTTTATATAATATTATAGCTATATCTTTTGATCTTCCACAGTAGGTCCAATAACTGTTCCTCTTTGCTAATTTCCAGAAAACCTTTGCTCAAGTGAGCTGTCACTCGTACTATACTGGGGGTATTGGATCAATGGCCTTTTCTTTAGATGGACATACACTGATTACAACAGGAATGGGAGATGGAACAATTGTGTGTCTCAGATGGAGGTGAGTTTAGAAGCCAAGCGAGGCAAAGGCACAAACTGAAATCACATTTATTTATTTATATATTAACTCAACTGCAGCATCCTTTTAGTAATCAACATCTGCTGTTTTTCCTACTATGATATAATAAAAGGTCTCTCACTAATTTAAAGTATATTTAAAGTCATTTTTTTATTTTGAATGAAGTAGGGTAGAATTAAAACTGTCTATGAAATTTTTTTGCCACCATGTTTGTCATATTGCAATAAGTCATGAGAACAAGTGTCAGTATTTCCCCTTTATTCCTGTTCTGGTGGTAACTTAAAACTTTGTATTTACTCTCACTTTCATTCTAAATATATTTTATAATTGGGATTAAAAGAGAGAATGACCCTGATTTATGAAAGCTCTCCAAGGCTGGGGAGAATACACTTTCAGAAGTGAACTGGGTGATCCAGCAAACCTGGAATGGATCTGGTCCAGGATTCAAAACATTTGCTAGCAAATAGAAAATGATGTTTAAAAATCCATTCAATGTTTTCTGGATCACCCAGTTCACTTCTGAAAGTGTTTTCTCCCCAGCCTTGGAGAACTTTCATAAATCAGGGCCAATGACTTTATGCTATCCTGGGGGATCCTCGTAACTCCCTTGGGGATTACAAAGACTTTGATTGAAGCTGGCTCTGTTAGTTGGTGGGGGTAGTTTAAATCACTTGCTGTGATAATTTGCCGTGAGGGATCGGCAATCTGGAAATTTTTATTTGGCTGACCATTTGCGTTTAGATTTGTCTTTTCCATTGACAATGACATACCTGTAATTTGGTACTCCAGACAATAATATCTTAACAGATCCATTAAATCTGTGTATTAATAAATTAATTAAAAAAAAAGTTTACTGAGCTTTATATTTTATATGAGCTTTAATAATGCCTTAAAAATTGATATTTTCTGTTGGACTTCTGTTTTGATTAATATTGTTTATTTTTATTATTCCTTGTATATCTGTGCTCCTTGTAGCCAGGTTGCATTATATTATGGTATCTTTTTTGTAGTTTACTTGTTGGTCTGTTTGCAGTTCCACTGTCGACACGGGGTGTTTTTTCTTTCTTTTATATTGTATATTGTATTAAATATTGTTGTTTTTAAAAAAATCTTAATAGAAGAGAAACTTTAAAACAATGCAAAAACACGAATTGCATTTAAAATGTTTCGGGTTTGGTTGTTACAGATGTAAAAAAATTTCAGTAAATCACTGCAGTCAATGTTGGTTACTATTAGTAAACTAGAGATCATATTTATATATTTCTTTATATACACAGACCGCCTGGAAACAGTATAGTAAATGCTGCCCAAGAATATGGGAGGTCTCTCAGCATTTCTCTCCAATCAACAATATTTGAAGAAGATGAGGCTTTAAGAAAAATGCCAGCTTGGTCACTAGATATTGAAAATGCAACAGTTCAGGAAACAGAGGTTAGTTTCCTATGTTTCCTTTTGCTTTACATTGCTTTAAATTTCAGATGACTGCTAAATGACTGCTAAAAGATGACTCCTAAAAAACGGTTCAAGGGACTGCCTGTTAGAAATTCTCTTTAAGAATCCTGGTTTGAGGGGTTTGAGGAACAACTGAATTGTTTTTCCAGTTTTCATGTATTCCATTAGTATCTTGAAGTATTTGTTTAACTGGTATGTTTTGGCTGATAGAACTTTTACATTATACCTTTCAACTTAAGGTGACAAATATATTGATATTAAATGATGAATTATTCATGTACCATGGTAAAACTAATAGACTCAGCTTTATAAGCTTGTTATGCTTGCATGGTAAACGGTAGTACTCGTAGCAGCCATTAAGGAGTTAACAACTTTAATTGGCTTGTATATTTGGCACCTGCTTTTTTCTTCACTTCAAATCTTCTCTTGATTTTTTAAGAATTTTATTACATCTCTATTTTGTCAA
The DNA here is from genome assembly GCF_032062135.1 of Pyxicephalus adspersus. Taxonomy (NCBI): domain Eukaryota; kingdom Metazoa; phylum Chordata; class Amphibia; order Anura; family Pyxicephalidae; genus Pyxicephalus; species Pyxicephalus adspersus. Next base: position 73,327,831 of record NC_092859.1, read on the forward strand.
AATGGATAATAAGTTTGTTTACTCTTTACATAGGACAACCCGCTAAGTGTGGAGGTCACTGAACAGGACGATAGCTTTACAGTCACCTCATCTATTACACTCGGAGATCCTACATGGCTTGATCAGAAGCGTGATGAGGTATGAATTATAGTTACTGTAATGAGTCAGTGGGCCTAATTTATTAAAGCTCTTCAAGACTTTCATCAGTGGAGCTATGTGATCCAGCAAACCTGGAATGTATTTTTTCAAAGTCATTTGCTATTTTCTATTTTCCAGATCCATTCCATGTTTGCTGGATATGACCCAGCTTGATGAAACTGTATCCTCTGATGAAAGTGTATCCTCTACAGTCTTGGAGAGCTTTAATAAATCAGGCCCAGTGTGTGGTAAAGCAGCAGTCGGCAACCAGTGGCCCACGGGAAAATTTTGGTGGTCCACGGCTCTGGCCGGTGCACCCCCGAGCGAGGTCAGGGGAGGGACCCCGCTGGGGGGGCACACCAGCCAGAGCCGTGGAAACGGTACAAATCCCTGGCTCAGAGAAGTGGGCTGGCTGTGTCTCTGGACACCACCTGCTCACTCTCCCATCACAGGCTCAGATCTGCGATGGGAAGTGGGAGGATTTATGCCATCACGACATCACTATGCGTGGTTGGGAGCCAGTAAATGTAGTGGTCCGCAGGACCAAAAAGGTTGGCGACCACTGTGTTAAAGAATTCAGCATTGTTGTATTCATGCCACTCTTTACACGTTTTTTTATCTTTTAATTTTCTCTAGCAACTTACTATTTTTTATGGGGATTTAGACAAGTAAAAGTAGACATGATTACAAAGCACATCACAATATTAAACATGTCTATATAATTCATCTGTGCTGTTCGATTTAGGTTATAGAGGTTTTCTTTTGTGTGTGTTAATTGGAAAGTAGTATTTGCTGTTTTTTTTGCAAACTCCAGTTATACAAATCAGATTAATTTAAAATTAAAATAAATGTGCAGTAAAATTATCAAGGTAGGTTCTTATAAATGCTTGATCAGTAAGCATTAAAAAATTTTTTTAGCTTCATTCAGTTAACTGTTATGAGCAACCATGATGTACAGTGCATTAACCCAGAGCAACCAGTCACAACCATCTTTCACTGAATGGATCACAGACATTGGATGAGTTGCTAATATTACACCACCTTTATAAAAATGATTTTTAAAAAGGGGGCCATTCCAGATTTAGGGAGTGGAAGCTCTAAAAAAAAGTTGGGGCACAGAGTGTAAGCACTTTAGCAGAGCACACTGCAACTATACAGGTACTATACAGGTGAAAGAACCAGGTGTCCCAAGTGTTTCAGTTTTCTTATACCGGTAATAGTCATTAATTTAAAGCACTGTGCAATGTACATGTTTATTGTGTTCATTCACATGTTTGTTTTAAAAGGCAATAAAAGAAGAAACAAAGAAATTTTCCAACCAAAAGAAAAGTATAAAAAAGGGTGTAAAAGAACTAAGGCAAAGAGTAAGTGTCTTTAAAAGTATTTTATCATGAAAATAGAAATTGTCTGTGATATCTACAAGTATTACTGTTTACTTATTTTACACAGAACATTACATCCCAAATATAATTTATAGCAAACCCTTGGACACTACTGACAGGTCACAATAAAGTGTGAATCTACCCCTTCTTATTTCCATTGCATTGGGTACTGAATGCTGTTTGTGATCTTGGCAAATTGGTTTCACTGGCCTCCTTGAAAGTTCTAAACGAATATATAAAGAATACATTTCACCAACCCAGACTGACAGGCTCTTTTGTCCCCAGGCTAAAAAAACGGTGAAAGCCCACTAAATGAGACAGGTTTCATATCTCTTGTTGTCCTTCATTAAAGATTATGCTTTTTAAAGCTGGTCCTAGTCATCAGTGACACCTTTGCATTTTTTTACACCTCAGTTTTAAGCATGTTGTGTTATCAATTCACTTTGCATAAAGCAGGATTTCTTTTCATCCATTACACCTACATCAAACCAAAACATAGAGATGTAAACACAGCCTTATAGCAGTTAAGCCAAATATAGGATGGATTTTGGGATTCCCAGCCAATCAGACTGTTTTGAAGATATGCAGCAAGCCACTGCTATGATGTCTTCTAGTAATGTTTTTGGTTTTGTTTACGAAAAGAAAACTATGAGATTGGATATTCTAGATTCTTAGCATTGTATTGTTTTGTTATTTTCTATATCCTTGTTTAATTTGTTCATAAAATGTGCCTTTTATAGATACAGGCAATGATGCGAGAGAATGAATCATTACCTGACGTTGAAAAATTAGAACAGCAAGAATTTAACCTGGACGCAGAGGAACAGGAGAGACTGCAAGCAGAAAGAATGCAGGAAGTAGAGAAGGTAGGGGGTTATTTAAAGTTACAAGATTTATAAATATGTCATTCCTTGATTGAAAATCAACTGATGTTACTACCATATATCATAATCAATGCTTATTCAATTATTTATTATCCGTTCTTTTCAATCAATCAATGCAGACAAGTGAATGTTCACATGCTTCAAAACTCACCTGAACAGGAAGATTGAGAAACAAACAGATTTCAAAATTCTGTCAGATATTTGTACAACTGATGAAAAATTTCTGACCTGGCCATTTGAGGTTCTTTTATTTTCTACATTCAATGTTGATAACATTTGGTCAGTCAACTTCAGAAACAAAGAATCGATTTGTGGGCCATCCTATGAAACAACTGAATAGATTGCTCAACTAAATAAAATCTACCTGTGTATGGCCAGCCTAAGTCTCATGACAGTAGTACCAGAATAAGAAAAGCAGTCTTGATATAAGGCCATTTGGGAGGAACCCAGCTTGGAGCAAACATAACCCTTCTTACAAGTCTCAATAAACAATGAGCAATCAAAGTAAATTCTGGCTCCTTTTCTAGAGTTTACAGTGAGTGTACCAGTAAAACTTAAGACTTAATTTTCCTACCTAAAATAAAATCAATACATATGATAACATTAAACTAATATGGTTAAAGCTGTAATTGTCCAATCTTTGTTATCTAATACAGATATTCTAATATGAAATTGTAATAGGAAGTATTTACTAAGGTAAAAAAAAAGGGGAACACGCTGCCAAATGTATGCATCCAACTTAGATCAAATTAATGCTAAACAATTAGTTTTGTGAATTGTATCTGCTTCTAGATTTAAAATGCAATCTCTATACTACATACAGTATTATAGGAGGCCACATTGCATAATACAGTGTCACCTTCCTGTCCAACATTGGGTAAGGATATGGTGGGGCAGCCAGAGTAAAGACTACATCTAAATGGTGTTGATTCTCATTCAAAGCCTACAGCGGAGATAGGACAGGGTTGGGCAGTCCTTTGTACAGACTCAGCAAAAAACAATTAGATATGGTTTCTATGGCATAACTGTCTACTCATTATTTGCTGGGATGCCATGCCACTTCTTCAGGAGAATACTTTTAAGGCACCAGTGACCTGAGCTCCCCTCGACTGGGATTTTTGTGATATATCTTAGACTCCCATAAGCTCCGGTATGACAAAGAGAATACCTCTTCCTCTGTAGACTGTGAGAGCTCCAGATATAAAGCATGTGGAGTGCTCTTTTAAAGTGCGTCTTGGCTTTAATATTTTCATCAGCACTTTGCAGGAACAAGATTGGAGGACATTTCTTCCTGAAAATGTGTACTTGCACTTTCACTTTTTTTCATTCCAGGAAAGCTCTATATGAGGCATGCCTGATCTCGGGCATGTGCAGAAGGAGCAGCCAACAGCCTCCTGGATTATGTGATGTAGGTATCGCAGGAGGCTGCAGGTTTCCCCTTTTCCCCTTCAGTCTTTACCGCCATGGCAGTAAAGATAAAAGGTGAGGGGTCCTCCACAAAATATTAAACAAAAAAAAAAACTTGTTTTTTACATATAAAATGATTAGCCACCCTTTTATATAATGGTAAAAATGGCCCGCTTTAAAGCATCTACTATACTATACTTTACACATCAGTTTGGTGCTTGTAATTGAGTGATGTTGCCGTTACAAAACGGGATAGAATATGACATCTTTCAAATGGTCTTACTGTTTATAACTTATATATCAGTAAAAAAATCTCTGTTATTTAAAGGTGAGGCAGGAAATTGAAATGGAAAACTTGGCCAAACAGTACCTGCGTGATGTTATAAAGAAAGAATGCTGGGATGCCATGGCTGTTAAAGGACGCTCTATTATGGTAAATATGGAATATCGCTTTAATAAGTATGTTTGGTAATGTTTGATTCTCTCAAGTTAAAAAAAAATCATTTTGGTGTTTTTAGTCTTTTCATACAGATTATGAGGTCAAGAATTATCCTTTGAAAGAACGAACTGCAAAGGAACTGGAAGATATTGCCAGAGTGCTGAAGATCAAGAAGATTGAATCCATTGATCTCAAAGTAAAGGCATTCATACATTTACAGATTTTGAGTTTTTTTAAGACTCAGCTTATTTATTGAACTATGTTAAAATATAAAAAGGTTTACTTTCTAAAAAGTACAAAGAAAAGAACAACGTATTACTGTTCTGATCCTTTCGTTCCTGACTGTGTGTCATAGTAATAGGAAAAACACTTTGTTCTTTCAAACGTATGCTGCTACCTTATAATCTTCCGTCTGTTTAGCCAACAAGAAACTATCACCACGCTTGTGACACCAATTCTCAGCTCTTTCTTTCCTGTTAGCTCACCTGAATGCTACTCCCTCTTGCTTTGTTTTGGTAGCAGCAGTTGGGTCGATTTAGACAGACTGAATGCAGTTACAGCAACTGAAGAAGTAATAAAGTAATTTCATGACTTTTAAAGAAATCCATACTTTTTATATAAATTGTGTTGTCTGTTTTATATCAGGTTTTATCATTTTCAGTGGTTTCTGCACTATGTTTAGCACAACTTAACGTGAGCATTTGATATTTTTTATGCACCATCACCTTGGTCGGTTGTGCTGTGTTGTGTTATGATGTGCATTTGTTTCTTTGCATTTAGGATGTTTCCTTCACTTACATATTAACATTGTGTGACAGTATGAAAGTATTTTTTTTGTTTTTACATGTAGGTCAGAAAAGAAATAGTTGAAGTTCATACAAGGATGGGGTCAGAAGAGGATGAGGAAGTGGAGGAGACATTGAAGAGTCAGGATACCACATCATTAATTGGAAGTCTGAGCGATCAGTGTGGAGGTGACACATCTAACTTGTATAGTCAGCTGGAAATGCACAGCAGAGAGGAGAAAATAAACCAGATAATCTTGCTTCAAGTATGTGGATTTGCTGATAGCTACTCACCTCTATGTAACTAAAACACTAAAAACCTAATTTACATTTTATCCTTTTGCTAACCCTGTTTTTATTGTTGCCTTTGATATAAATGACTACTACTATAAACGACCACTACTATAAACTATGAATCAATACAACAAATACAACACAAAATTCAGTTTAATTCATATTTTTTACTTAGGTTAGGATAGTGTGATCATTTGCTTGTACATATTATTCAACTGCATCTCCATCTGCTCACAAGCCGTTTATTTAATTGTCTTCTAAATGTGCTACGGCTTAGTCAGCATTTTATGAAGTGTTTTAGAAAAGCTTACACTAATTAAGGCTTGAGGAACAATTCATTTGTGTGTGTTGCACAAAAGAAGGTTCTTGAAGTTGTTGAAGATGGATGTGTCTATCCCTGAACTCATTGGGCCAGATTTAATAAAGCTCTCTAAAACTAGAGAAGATAGACTATTCTGAGAGAACCTGGGTGTTCCAGAAAACCGAAAATGGATCTGGTCCAGGATTGAAAACATTGGCCAAAGAAGAACAAATAATTTTAAGAAATCAATTCCAAGTTTCATGGATCACCCTAGTTCTTCCATGATAGTTTATATTCTCCAGTCTTGTAGAGCTTTATTGAAATCAGGCCCATTGGGTGACCTACGTAAAGGTTGGTCCCACTCTCTCATTATATTAAAAACCAACAGGATGAATGAAAACCTAGAAACTGATTTTCAGAGAATACTGAGCAGAGAATCTGAGAAGCAAAGAATGATAAAAGATTAATTAACTTTCCATCACCTTTCTGTACATATTAGTAACACATGGTGATGATACCTGACCAATCTTCAAGGGGGTTAGCCTAATGTGAGAGTTTAGAGTAAATTCTGCTAAAATTAGCTCTTGTTTTAGGGGTTAGGTGTTATGAAGGAGAGAGTTTTTTAAATCTATACTTTTGGGACACTTGGAAAAGCAAGGGGAGCTAAAGGGTTCACATGTTTTTTGGTACAGAGACCTCTGAGCAAAACACTAGCACAGAAACACAAATCTTCCACTGTAAAAAAGAAAAATATACATTTGAGTAGACTGGCCTTTTAAATATTGTATGTCAGTAACTTACAGTATGTTGAAAGTGTACAGATGAGTAATTTTTTTTTCACAGTTTCCTTTAAAATTACTTATCTTTCAAATTGTGCCAGCTTGTTTTACAAAACATTACAACTTATATACAGGGCATCATCCACAATGTCAAAACGGCCTTTAACAAAGAATTTGAAGTGATTTGTAGACAAAAGGAGCAAGAAGTGACCCGTGTTAATGAAAGAAACCAAAGAATCCTGGAAATCATGGCTGAACTGAACATCCAAGAAAAAGTTCTAGAGCCAAAATTTACAGATAACGAGAAGCCAGAAAGAGCACTCACTGTGGAAGATTCTGAGGTAATAAAAAATAGTTTTTTCACAATTTTGTGTATGGGAGTCACATGAATATGAAGTTAAAGAAAATCTTTCCATCTGGGTCTCAGATATGTTTAACACTTTTGATCCTGTATAGGCAACAAAAACATGTTAAACTTTACATTACAAAGTAAGCCTGCATATTTACATTTCCAATCCTTAACCTAACAACTAACACTATATTAACCCTACAAATGCAAAATTACGGTAATATATGATGAAAGCACTAAATCAACACAATCTGGTGACCAAATCCTTATTCACCTTTTTTTCACTGACAAGACCTAGAGAAAAATATGGCAGTTCATATATGCATTATTTACAGTTAATGAAAAGCATTTACTGATGAAAATTAGCTGTTTAAATTGTGTAAATAAAAGGTGTTTTCACTGTTCCTTTAAAGATTAGGGTTGAAAAATTTTTAACAGCTGAGCAAAAGGCCAAAGCAGAGCAGCAAGCTAAGGAGGAAGAGGAGAAATACCTGGCTGCTAAGGTAAATATTTTATACCATAACTCTGTTTCCATGTCCTGTCCCTGTGCTATTACAGAATGCCAGAATAACACCGACCTAGTCCTGGCATCTCTACTCCATCCTGTACTTTTTTTAAGCTGTTTTCCAGTCTTTCTTCTCTATGTACCATTCCTTATATATCATTTTTATATTTACTAGTCCCTAGTTATAAAATGGATTTTTTTTGTAAACAGTGTGTACCTGTGCATGGTCTGCATTTTTTAATTTATAGTATGTCTGTTTATCCTGAAGCACATCTTTTTTATGCATGGCATACATTCCTACAAATCATGCAGATAATAACACACTTATTAAGATTCTGACCATACAAATTTTGTCATGGTATCTTCACAGTATGAGACTTGTTCTCTTGCTACCTTTCCATTTATTTTCCTGTGAGCTGCTGTTCCCCTCATCTTGGCTCCACTACCTCCACTGACTTGGAGCGAATACACAGGACAGAAGTCTAAACAGGACTGAATGATCAGTCTATTACTGGGTAACAAAAGCAGGATAAGCATAACAACGACAAAACCTTCATATTTTCAAGCCTTGCTGGAGGATGCAGTGTTTTTGATCAATTGGTCACTTTTGGTCATATTGGGACCCCTGGGCTGTCTTTGGACCCTGTATACCAACCAGAATTAGTAGGCATGAGATGATGAGTAATTATTAGGTAAAAGTATCTGTAGGAAACACTACTTACATTGGTAGTTAATACTTTGTCCCTTTTTAAATAGAGAATGTTAATAAACCACATTTGCATCAATGTATACAGTAGTCTTGTCATTTACAATGGATCCTGCATTATTTTGTCATGTTTTGTCAAAAATAATTTAAAAAACATTTAAAATTTATTTTTTTTCAATTTTCTCAGGAAGATGATGCTAAACAGCGTGCCCTCAATGACATGATGGGAGGTGTCCTAGAAGTTAAGAAAGAAGATATTTTAAGAATGGTGAGTGTCATATAGACCACATGGCAATATATCAGTAGAAGTGGCAAATTATATAAAGTGGTGAGTGTATTTAGGTCAAATTTAGAAGTAGTTCTAAACTCAAACATATAGAATTTAACATAATAAATACAATACAATAATACAATACAATTATACAATTTCAAAAGCCCAAAAAGAAGATCGCAAACAGGCAGGTAAGCATGTGTTATTGTAGAAGGGACATCTCCCGTGCCTTCTACAATAAACAACTTGTCTAATCGCAATTGTTGTTTGTGGAACTATATTTTCACTTTAAAGCTGAACCTAATTCTAAAGAAAACAAATATTTATTGCAAGTTTTTTTATGTGCCAAAAACACCCTTTTGGGGTTTCATAGTACAGTTGCTTGAAGAGCATATACAATGCAGTGTTCACTTCTGGCCCATTCTGGTCATCTTTAAGATACCAAGAATAAAGCTGAGTGTTAGGACAATGTAACACCACAGCAGCAGTACACGAAGGGAAGCAGGGGCAGTGCAGACCTTGCATTCTAGAGTAGGGAGCACTAAGTGATGTCTGCCATAATGTTATAGTATATTGTGCATTCTAATAATAATAATAATAATATTTATTTAGTGGCTTTGCTGCTATGTTCATTAATCACAATTTAAAAAAACTTTTTTTTACAAGAATGGGGGGGTTTAGCAAAGGGTTAATTCAATCAAGTGAATGCATCTCTAAATAAACATTCTTGTGCTAGATAATAATGGTTGTAATCGTGTAATCGTGTTTAAAAATAGAATAAAAGATGGTGTAGAGGGAAGTGCACAAATGGCCAAAATTGCCTGCTTGAACTTACATTGAAGTGTTTTAAAGTATGAGGTATGTCTAGTTTAGAATTAGTCTTTGGCTACATATCAGCTCTGGTTGCCCCAAACAAGATCTCTTTGTTTTATAATTCATGTTTAAAAACTGTCCTCCCTGGACTCACCAGCATTTCCACCTCATTGTGTGTGTTTCTAGTTCCTTGTGTTGCATTCTCTGTAACGGCTGTCCAACTCCAGTCTTTGTAGGCAAGGTTAATAATGGCCACACCAGATGCCTAGACATTGGAATTCCTGTTTAGAGATTTTATGAATAGTCCCCGAGAAGTATAAGGTGATTTAAATTTTAGCATCCACCAAAAGCCAACAAAATCGGTTTTGAATGAATTTCCCCTTCACTAAACGTTTGCTGTCTATACCATCTAGTAAAAGTTGGAGATGTTGTTGGTAAATTAAAGTAGCATTACTTTATAACCTAATATAACTTTTTATATTTGATCTACAGGAAGTGCTGCTTCCAGGATTTCTGTCCAAGACTGAGGCAGAATGGAATGAAGATGAGAAAAAGCAGTTTAAAGAGTATGATAAAAAATGTAAGGAGCTAAATGAGGAAAAGGACAAGTACAGGAAGGTAAGGATTAAGAACTGAAATTTTAAATCTTGTCTGGTTGTTGTTAAAATAACCTTTCATTCCCCATATTGTATGCCAAACTTAACATGTATTTCTGATTTTTTACATTTTTGTTGCTGGTTGGAAAACAAAGGTAGCATCCTGCTACTAGGTCGCTAGCAGACACACAGTAAAATGGTACCTACCTTTATTGTATTGGTCACAAGAACATAATTTTAGGTGTTTTATATGAGAATTCTATTTATACTGTTTTTATAGACCATAAAAGTGCTAAAAACATGCCTCTTTAATCCTATCATCATGAGACATTGTAAACTAATGACCAGCATATTGAGTTAGTGCTAGGTACTCAATTCAGTGAACTATTGTTGCTGAAATTTGCTAAGTGAAGGTTAGAATAATACAGCTGTACACCTAAATTTCCATTGCCAAGACATTACCTAGACACAGATAAACTACAAGTAAATTTGACACTCCATTTAACATCCCTGAAATGCAATGTTAGCTTTTATATTACGTTTTACTCTATGGGCTCTCTTTATAAAAAAAAGGGAATCTGACATTCCCTGGTAATTGATTCCCCCCTGTTTGAGGGAATGTCAGGAATGTTTGAGGGAATGTCAGATTCCCTTTTTTTATAAATAGAACCCTTTGTGTATCAAAATGACCAAGTAGCAGTGGAACAAACAATAAATTACTGTTTTGTGTGTTTGTGCTGCATTGTAATGTTTATGGATTTTCTAACATCTTCATACGATAAGCATTGTCATTTCATCTCCACTACCAGAGTTGTGTGACATTTTTCTTAAACCAAATAAAAGTCCCAGAATTGTTCTATTGTATGTGTTGTAATTTAAATCTTTACTTTTAGATTCTAGAAGCAGAAATGAAAAAGATTCAAGCTTCAATAATGGAGACTACACAGGCTTTTGATGATGTATTGATGAGACTGTTTGAAAAGAAGGTGAAATGTGAAATGGCCATTTACCAGGTAGACTTTCATTTTGTTAACATGTTAAATATTTGCTGAATAGAGAATTTTGATCTACATGTGGTAAACTTATTGCAGGATATCTTAACTTTTACACAACAGTTAAGCTGTTACAAAACAGCTTGCAAAGAGTGAGTCTTCAACTGAATGGAAATGCCGTCTATGGTAGCACCTGAAGGGTTAAAATCCCATATCTTCACTCTTGTAGGACGTATCACATAGCACTAAGTGAAGTACAAATATGTACATATTGTATATGCCTATGTCAGTACATTCATAATTGTAATAGTAGTGAAGTATTGTGTATGATCAGTGTCAACAAGAACACTTCAGCGCTGGAAATTTTGTTTTTGAGGCTGTACATGACCTGTCACTTGACTCATCCTTAATTTAGAGTCTCATCTTGACAGATTGGAGGCTGGGAGGGCAGCCCTTATATTCATAGACCCTCTTGACAATATAATTGTCCTTGTAAGTTCCAAGCTCACTCTAGATTCTCAAAAAAAAGTCTTAGTGGATTTATTTGCTCCTTGATTGATATCCCTCCTAACACCCAAGAGTTTGAAAAGGGATAACAAGTGTAATAGTCTAAAGGTAAAGTATTCATCTATAAGCCTCTCTGAACCTCTCTTACTTCTGATCAAACATCAGTCGGATTGATCACTTGTTCACAAAATTGGGAGTGGATCAGCTTGTGAAAAGTTAGGAAACATTACTCATGTCCAGACTGGAATAAACATAGCGTGTCCCTTCTGCAATAAAGAGCCCACCTTTTTTTTTTTAATTTTAGATTTAGTTCCAACGTAATGTACTTCAGAATGTTGAGCAAAATCTTTTCATCTAATCTTTTCTGAAATACATTGTACCTTGTTGACATATATTTGCAAATACCTTAAATAGCCTTGTCCACAATTTACACCAGAATTAAAATTAGAAAGGTATAACCATATATTCATATAAAAAAAAATTAAAGATTGATCAAATGAGATCATATGAGAAGCAAGGTTTGATAACATATGCTCTGGATACTGTAGGGGTACTATTTATGTTTCATGATGCAAGGAGAATTTACACTCCTGGAAGATATGGGCCTTTTCAGACTTCATCTAGGAAAAACATGGAAACATTTGCAGAGAATAGTGATATCTTGAGGCTGTACATGCACAAGGCAAATTTTTCTACTCATTATAGGTTATGTGCTGTTGACAAGGTACTCAATTCATGTGCCAAAAGTTTCTCTTGGCACCACAAACAGCAGTATAAAAAAATCTGCAAAAGCAATTGTGTTCATACGTGTACTGGCCACCAGAAAAACAGGCACTGCAAGAATTAATTAGATTATCGCCTGATCTAACAGCATCTTGTCTTTAAACATATACAGAGTGTAAAGTCGAGTATCAGGAGACAACTACGTCCACCTACTACCCAGCACTCTCCAAGCTGGAAGCTATTAAGAATTACTTAAAAAAACATTGTCACTCAGAACAGCATAAAGAGCTTACTGCTTTAAAGACAAAGGGCCTGATTTGTTAAAGCTCTCAAAGGCTGGAGAGAATACACTTTTCATGTTAATTCCTTCAGTTCTATGTGATTTCCCCCAGGACTTACTGCGCAATAGATGGTGCCTGGGGAAGGGCTGGCAGCAAGCCAGGAGCCCACAGATAAAGCAGTACCAAGATTCCAACAGGGGCAAGTCCAGAATACAGAGCAGAGGTTATACACAGATTATCTGTCCACCAAAGGAGGTACACAAGGCAAAACACAAGGAGAGTTGGGGGTCACAGGCAAAGGTCGATCCAGGCAGCATGAACTGGCAAAGTCAGAAACAGGGAAGGGTCAGCAACAGTAAATCAGACGATAAATCTCCAGGACAGATTAGCCCAGCTATACACTACGACAGGCGCTGGTGACTGGGAGCAGAGCGACTATAAAGTCCCAGCTGCCAATGGCTGTGCAGGATAGAGTCAGGAGCCAATTGCTTCTAAAATCCCCTTCAGCTGTGCACAGCCTCACAGAATGGTGCTGGAGATGCCAAAAATACATCAGGCTGCACAGCTACAGGGAAGCAGGGGCTGCTGCTATCTTAGTTTTCCTGGCTGCTGCAAATGACATTGCTGGACAGAATAAACATTGTTTTATACTGCGATGGCGCACAGAGTTGCTGGAGAGATGAGCATCTCCTAACACTGGTCCTTTATGTACTGTAGTAAAAAATTGATGATAAACTCCTGCTCTTTCATAATGTGTTTATTGATCTAATTTTTCTGCTGAACAGGAAGAGCTAAAAATCAGCAATCTTCTATACTCCATTTTGATTGAAGAAGAAATAAATACCAGAGTGGCACAATTAAACCAGATCCTGGACAGAAAAAGAAAACAAAAGGTGAGAAATGGTTTGCTTTTACTTAAAGGTACCCATGCTTTTATTGGTTTTATTTTAAATGCTGCTTTTTAAGCAAATGTTTTGTATATTTACTAATAAACTATTTTATTACATGGTCTATATAAATAGTGTGTTAATAAAGAAAACTGGTTTCTTTTCTTGTCGGTGTTTGTCCAGTAGTTAGGGCATTTGCCAGCTTTCTTAGTAAAGGAGGGAGGAATGTGCCATCCTCTGTCCTCTCTCCTCCTTTTTTGATCATTTAGGTCTTGGTTTAGAGTAACCACTATTGTTAAAGGTGAACGACAGCCTTGCCTTCAGTATAGCACAGCTGGTACAGGCTGTACTAAAATGCTTACTTAGATTCCACTGCACACAAATGTTTCTCACAGTGTACATTAAAAAAAAATATATATATAAAAATATATAATAAATAATATATATAATGTGGTAGTGCGTCCCTAAAATATCAGGGAAAGTGTTAAAATGGCTCTAGGGAAATGAAAATGAGGAAGTGTTAATAGGTTTTTAGAAAAAAAAAACATGGACTTTAGAGCCCTGGAGCTGCCCAAGAGACTGAACGGGTGGGTTCCTTGGCCCAACCCTGATTCTGGGAATATATGCACCTGCACTCAGGTGCAAGGTGAATAGTAGTAGTAGTAGTAGTAATCAGCCAGAGGGATCCAGGCTAAGAGAGTGCCAGAGGGATCCAGCCTAGGAGAGAGCCAGAGGGATCCAGGCTGAGAGAGAGCAAGAGTGATTCAGGCTGAGAGAGAGCCAGAGGGATCCAGGCTGAGAGAGAGCAAGTGTGATTCAGGCTGAGAGAGAGCCAGAGGGATCCAGGCTGAGAGAGAGCCAGAGTGATTCAGGCTGAGAGAAAGCCAGAGGGATCCAGGCTGGGAGAGAGCCAGACATGCAATGTAGATTCTCGCTTTAAAGCAGAGAGAAAACATTTAGTTACTAAAACAATGCAGATCAATGGTTAGCGATGATTGATAATGATATAATAAATAACTAGCTTTTAGTCTCGTTTTCAACATCTCAGTTGTCATTATTTTACCACAGCCCAAGCAAATGTTTTGAAGGTGGCTGCTGATTAGTTGATGTGAGTTAAAACACTTATCATTTTGTATTATTTTACTGTTTTTAAAATGTTGGTAATACGAATATGAACATCAACAACACAGCATAAACTGCAAACCTCCTCCTGATTTCATAAAGAACTACCGTATGTCTTAATCACAAAGCACTGCCATTGTATGCTGATATAATCTCAAGAAATATCACAGAATGTTCATCCACTTCACAGTTGCATGGTTATTAGTCTTCTACAAATTACTGCTTGGTAATATAAAACATGTTTTTAATGCATAGCACTGATATCACTGATCTTATTGTTTTTGTATTCCTTTCTAGAGTTCAGCGCTTTAGAACTCAGACAGAAAATGAGGCTCCATTTGGTGACCGTCCAGCTTCAGGGAAAACGTATAATGATTCAATTGCTCAGTTAATGAAGGCAATGGATGAGTTAGATGCTTCAGAACACATGCCAGAAGGTCTTGAACTTCCAGTTTGGGAACGCTTCTGCCTAGCGAGGCGATCTAAAGGGGAATATGAACAGCAGGTTAGCAACGCAAACAAACATTTGCACTCAGCTTATCATTAATTTTCAGCCAATATGTGATAGTAATTTTTATATGCTTATACATTTTGCT
>NC_092859.1:73342623-73413258 GCF_032062135.1 Pyxicephalus adspersus
ATAAAGGGCCAGTCCAACCTAAAGTAATATTTGGCTATACGTGGATCCCAATAAATGTAAATGTCTACTTACGTTTTGAATATCCTGACTGTTAAAATGGTTGATTAATCAGAATGACCCTTGAAACCAGGCATCTCAAGTCATAGGACAGGTTGTAAAGAAGGTTGTAGCACAATATGACGGATATTATTAGTAGTTGGAAATGTGTACATACTAACTTACCTTTTTTAGCATTAGGTCACTTTGTCCACCAAACCCCCACACTGATTTGGGCATACACTGGCACAATGCGTTCACTGTATCATCTTGCTGAATGCATGCACAGTGTACACTTATTATTACTTGTACTTATATATAGTTCAAAGGTATCAGAATCTAACGTTCCTACCATAGTCAAGTGTCATTAACATATGCCAATGCCATGGGCGAATTTGGGGGGGGAAGCCAATTAACATAGTCTACTTATATGCCATAAGTTGACCATACACGGGCCAGTTTTGGGGCTATAGTCACTTTTAAACACCTTTTAATTCTATTGGTGTTTAATGCAACATATTACCATCTGTGATCATCTGTTTCATTTTTAAAATACCATTATAGGTACATAATTACCCAATAAAAAAATTATCAAATCAAAATGACAAGAAAGGTTATGGATTTACTTACAAACATTATCAAGTCATGTGATAGAATAGGGTAGGATTTTAAATATTTAAATTATTTATGTATGTGTATGATAAATGTGTCAGTCATAATAATTATACTTGTGGTTTCTGCTGATTTAGGTAAAGCGAAAGGCACAGATCCTGGCTGAAATGCAGGAGTTCCTATATAAGCGGATAGAAGAGGATGAGAAGACACGGCAAGACATTGAGAATATTATGCAAGATCTTAACATGTAACTATATTATGATGTAATAATGTGGACTTAACATTCAAAGAAGTTGTAAAAATTATTGTCTTCACAGAGCCCATCACTGAGTGAAAGATCACTGATCTGTTTTCAAGTGATAAGTTATTAAATTGTCATTCAATAAATCTTTCTTCCAGTAGTAAAGACCCTGTAGCCCAAAATGTAAAATCAACATGCCCACAGGTAGCCCTTTGCTATACCGAAAACAAATAATCAGATTGGAGAGGCTATTTATAGCTGATGTCATGTTTATCTTATTTATATTTATTTGCTTTTCTACATATGGATTATTCAGTTAGCTCCATTATGTTGGTCGAAATGTATGTGTTTGTATCTAAATGTTAAGGCATTTTATATATGGGCTATTATTTCCTTCAATCAAAAAGGTCAAATGTACCTGGCAATAAATTCTGAATCTTTTAAACCAATATTAGACCAATACCATGAATACAATCCCAAATTACGGTACATCAATACAAGCCCATATAGTGTCAGATGGAGATGATTACAGGGCAACGCTAAAGACAGTGACAATGGGTCTGATTTAATAAAATTCTACAAAGCTGGAGAGGATACACTTTCATCAGTGAAGCTGGGTGATCCAGCAAATCTGGAATGGATTTGTTAAAAGTAATTTGCTATATATTAGCAAACATTTTCAATGCTGGACCAGCTCTATTCCAGATTCTACTGTTGAAAGCGTATCCTCTCTAGCGTTTCAGAGCTTTATTAAATCAGACTCGGGAATGTGTAAGGTGCTGCAGCCCATCGCCGCTCATCCAAATGAATCCTAAATTGTTATAACTAAGGTAAAGTAGGATCTGTTTGGTTAGTGTCGGCATTATTGTGTAAACCCAGTGGTATTTTTTGGTTCATAACTATAAACCTTTTATAAATCTTATCAATGTTATCTCATCCTACCAACACAGATTGCGAAATGAGAAAATGAAGTTTCTGTTGGATTTGACTGTGCAGTTCATACTTAAACAAGGGCAAGTGGAAGTGGAAAATACAGATTTAATGCCTAATTATGCTGATGCAATACTGCTGCACAGGACTGTGATTGAAGATTTGAATAGCAACATAAGGGTAAATGACAGTCGTAGTAAGAATACTTGTCTGTAAGAAAGATCTGAAACACACATTTATTATGGCTGTCAGATTATTATAATATGTTTTACTTGTTAGGAATTAATACATTTACTGTTAAAACTCAACTTATAGCAAAGTAAAAAAAAAATAGTGCCCTAGATGGATGGTGTTTAAAACAAAAAAGCAGCACTGGCTACAACAGTTGCAGAGCATTATGGAGCCACCTGCTAAAGGAACATAACTATTGTGTCATTCACTTATCACAGCACATCCCTGCATTACTGGGGACTGTTAACTGCTGGCAAGTACTTTGTCCTTTATATTGCTAGTCAAGGGCAACTTACAAGTACAACTTGCATATGCACAGTATGATAACTAACATAGCAATGTTTTATTTGTTTTACTGTTCTATTTATTTTTTTAGGGCCTGGGAGAACAAAAAATCGCCATCATGGTGGAAAGCAAAGACTTCCGAAAAGGAATCTTCCAGCTTGAGTGGGAACACAAGAAGATCCGGATGGAGATGGAAGACTTGAAAAAGAAATCCAGGGACATCACTATGCTTCGTGTGACTAAAGACATTCAGACTGTAAGGGGATTTGGAATTACTTTATATAAACATTAATTACGAAAATACCCCAAGGTTATAAGTACTTATAAATCTACCGTACGCTTTTGTTTATTTTTTAAATCCAGAAATGGTGATGAATGCAATAGTGCAGAAAGAAATGATGTGTACTTTTTACGAGTAATAATAATCAGCATGCATGTTTTATATATTTTATTATGTAGTTCCTCAATGAATCAAATTACGACAAGCGTATAGCTAACCAGATCCTGGTCCTGGAAGAGACTCTCAAAGTCGAAGAGAAGGTAGGTTTAAAGTATGAGTAACATAAAAAATTAACGTTTCCCATTATTATTATTATTATTAATATTATTATTATTGTTATTATTATTATTAATATTATTATTATTATTAATAATAATAATAATAATAATAGTAACAGGATTTATATAGCGCCAACTTATTATGCAGCGCTGTACATTAAATGGGGGTTCCAAATGACTGACAAATACAGACAGTGACACAGGAGGAGGAGAGGACCCTGCCCAGAAGAGCTTACAATCTAGGAGGTGGGGGAAGCAACACACAATATGAGGGGAGTTATGGAGTGGTGGGAAGTAGTGAGAGTTTAAGAGACAGAAGAAGATGGGTAGGCAAGTTTGAAAGATTGGTTTTGAGTGCTCTTTTAAATGAGCAGAAAGTAGGAACAAGCCGAATAGAATTAGGAAGACTATTCCAGAGAGTTGGGGCAGCCCTGGAAAAGTTTTGGAACCGTGCATGTAAGGAGGATATGAGCGAGGAAGTCATTAATATTCATTAAGTAAGTCATTGGTGGAGTAAAGAGAGTAGCTAGGGGTGAATTTGTGTGTTAGGTCAGGATGGTAAGTGGGACAAGAACTGTGGATGGATATGAAGGAGCACAGGCGCTTCAATTTAATTCTGAGGTGAAATGGAAGCCAATGAAGAAAACTAATAGATTGCAAAGGAGAGAGTTGGGTTAGTGGAATACCAGAGAGGAGGATGTTACAGTAGTCTAGACGAGGGATGATGAGGTGATGTAACAGTTCAGGATCTATTGGAAATGGTTTGGAACCCATTAGAACCATTATACATACATATTTTTTGTAGTGGTCGTGTAAGATATGTGCAGATATTTTCTAACACTCTTCTTTTGTGTTGCAGCAACATGAGAAAAATATGAAGCACTACAGAAAAATGAATGAGGATTTAGAGAAATCCATCAAAAAAAAGGAAACAAATGAGGAACTGAACAAGGAACTTCAGGATGTGCTTGTCTCCTTATCCGAAAGGAAACATATATATGATGTAGTTGGTAAGCTCTGAGATGTGGAATCAAGGGAAAACTTTATTAACCTATGGCTGACCATGCTGACCTATTCTTCTGGAAAGGATAAGTGTCCTTTCCAGAAGCACTGTTCCAATGAGTGTGAAGAATCCTACAGACAAGCAATCTGTTCACCAGAGCTAGTGAATATACTCCTTACCTTAAGGCCAACTATTACCAAAGTTATGGACGAAGTGTGGAAAGGTTGGAATTTCCAAATTCTATTACCCATAGGAAACCACTAATGTCCTATCCAACACCTTACCCTGCGCTGCTAAAATATGCTTTTATTGCTGTGTGTGTCCCCGTTAAGCAAATTCTGCACACTTTCTGCCCTGGACACTTCTTGTTTCACAGCAGGAGTTGAGGAAAATATTTCTTTGGGGACTTAGGCAGCAATAAAACATTACATGAAGTCTTAACCCCTCCTGACTGTAGCCATACCCTTATTTAGCATGTTATCATTGTAATCAGGCATGAAAAAAAACACATATATTAATTGAATGTTTTTTATTACTGATTGTTTGTTATCCATGACGAAGAGTTTGCTGTGCATGGCTAATGGTTTGTTCCCCATGGTTTCATGTTGCCTTCAGGCGTAGAGCAAAGTGCAGAGAAGAATGCAAGGGAGAGATACATAGACATTGTACAGCGCCGGAAGCTGGTGGATTTGGTAAAGGCTCAAGCACAGGAGATCTCTCTACAACGCACCGATCTTGATCGGCTGAGGATGAAAACCTTCCCAGCATTAGTCCAAATGGAGTACTGAGCGTCACCAACCCAAGATTACACAAACTTCGTATTTATTATGTCTCACTAGCTTGATCATTTCAAGGCATGCAGTGCAAAACAGTTCACCCCTCATAAATAAATAGGTAAAATTATCATGTGTCTGTGTTTTCTTATTGCACTGACTGTAATCTGTTATATTGTTTCCAGCTATTTCTGAGAACTAAAGAGCTCCATCCCTATATGATATGGAGTATAGGTTAGGGGGAGTGTTTGTAGTCCTCTCATAGAGTGACAATGCTGCTTCATTATTGATACAGTGGGGTTAGTAAGTGTTGTTACTCAAAAAAAAATGTTAGAACCAAAACTAATATTATCAGTCTCACAATAACCTTGTCATAACCTCAAGCCAAGCATAGAAAATTACACAACAACAATGCAGAATAATAAAATTGATCTGAAAAACCAGCATTGGCTTTTACAGGATTGTTTCAGAAAGTGCTTACAATATACTTCTGACATGCATGACAAAAAAAAACACCAAGTTTAGCCTCCTGTCTCAGACCTAAACTGTGGGAGACCTTCTCCCAAC
This sequence comes from Pyxicephalus adspersus, assembly GCF_032062135.1. NCBI lineage: Eukaryota > Metazoa > Chordata > Amphibia > Anura > Pyxicephalidae > Pyxicephalus > Pyxicephalus adspersus. The sequence goes on from NC_092859.1 coordinate 73,347,863, forward strand.
TCACAGGCTTCACTGCCTTTCTTTCACACCTGGCCTCAGGCTACAACCTCCCCCTGACTCAAAGGCAGGTTCATTTTTATCAATGGCCTTTGGACTGGAAAAGGGATGGAGTGCCTGGCCCACTCATTCCTTCCAGGATCCCAAATATAGAGCTGCAAATATACAGCAAAACACCTATTTACAGACTTATCCAGGCCCAATATCCTCTTTTCCAGGACATAAATTATGCTAATTATCCCCTAAATTTAGAATCATGTGTTTCTGTCTACTACAATATGTAGGAGACAACTACTAATAATTTACATCAGCAAGTTCCTATGTCCACATAGTTTTCACAAATAGAATCAATAACTTTGCTTATTTGTAATCCTATTGGTGCATCAGTCACTGACACAAGCAGAGGTAACACATTGTATACATTACTAAAGCACAGCCAAAGGAGAACTGACCATGTGATAAAAGACAGAAGATTTACAAGCACAATCCCCATAAACGCTTGACATCTGCTACCCACCCAAATTACCCCAGGAGGATGTAAAAATTCCAACCATCCCAACTGAAAACACATGTCTCTGTCCCTTGTTTACCACAACTGCCTTGTATTTAAACCCTGCCTTGGGATCTGTATCAAATGTATAACATAATGATAAAAATGTTAGATCCTCTAAAATCTTACATTGTTTTAATTTGTATAAAAACAATATAGTACTAGTATATTTATTTTATTGTTTTATGTATTTTTATTAATATTAAAAAAGAAAACAAACAAGATACAAAAGGCCAACATTGAATGTACAATAATTAGGGATAAAAAACTATGCAAAAAGAGACATAGAAAGAAGCCAATAACAAACATAATAAAAACATACAGAGAAACCCACTCTCCTCCCTGTTGGTGTTCCCCAAGGGTCAGTCTTTGGACCGGTTCTCTTTTCTCTGTACACCTCCTCTCTGGGTAGTCTCATATCCTCCTTTGGCTTACAGTACCATCTGTATGCTGATGACACTCAAATTTATCTGTCCACCCCTGACCTGTCTCCCTCAGTCCTGGATAAGGTCTCACGCTGCATGTCGGCCATATCATCATGGATGTCTGACAGATTTCTGAAACTCAACCTGGATAAAACAGAACTCATAATTATCCGCCCCCTCAAATTCAAAACCCCTTTCTGACATATTTTTAACTGTGAACAACACTGTTACTCATCCCTCAGGCACGTTGTCTTGGCGTCACCTTTCATTTACCCCCCATATTAAGAACATTTCCAGGTCCTGTCACTTTCACCTACTCAACATCTCCAAAATCCGCCCCTACCTGTCCCCAGACACCACCAAACTCAAATTGTACATGCTCTTCTCATCGTATCAAGCTCGTCTGGACTACTGTAACCTCCTCCTCTGGTACTCCACTAACCAGACTCTAAGTGGACTCTAACCCTGTCTCTCTTTGCAATTCTCTCCATTGGCTTCCATTTCACCTTAGAATAAAATTCAAGCTCCTGTGCTTTGCCTTCAAATCCCTCCACAGTTATTGTCCCACTTACATTTCTGACATGGTAAAAAAAAATACTCCCCCTTTTCTAGAGACTGCCCCCAACTCTCTGGAATGGTCTTTCTCGTCTTATTCGTCTTGCCCCCTTTCTGCTCATTTAAAAGAGCACTCAAAACCCATTTTTTTAAACTTGCCTACCCATCTTCTGTCTTTTGAAACTGTCACTACTTCCCACCACTTCATACCTCCCATCCTATTGTGTGTAAATTCCCCCACCTACTAGATTGTAAGCTCCTCGGGGCAGGGTTCTCTCCTCCAGTGTAACTGTCTGTATTTGTTTGTCATTTCCAACCCCTATTTAATGTTCAACGCTGCGTAATATGTTGGCGCTATATAAATCCTGTTTATTAATAATAAAAATACCCTTCATGAAGGTACAAAAATATATGAAAGGATTTGCTAGGAGCCTTAGGCCTGGCTGCAGTGTTACTGGACTGCATAGTCATATTTTAGAAACCCATCTCACATGTAAAAGGAAAGTGATAGTAAGACTAAGAAAATGAAGGTAATAATCACAATGTTTGTATGACCACATATTATTATACAGTATTTATATAGCGCCAACATATTACTCAGCGCTGTACATTAGGTAGGGGTTCAAAATGACAGACAGATACAGACAGTGAAACAGGAGGAGAGGACCCTGCCCAGAGGAGCTTACAAAGAGGTGGGGAAGCAGCATACAGTAGGAGGGGGACCAGCATACAATCTATTTTCATGACTTTATATGAGCTATGAAGTAGATGTAAATTCTGAACAGCCAGGCTCCTGCCAGGCTTACCAGGACATAAGGCTATATTAACAGAAAAACAAACAGTGCTGTGTTATTGCTAGTGATATACATCATCATATATGTCATGTTTTTTGTTCCCTATAATTTCATTTTATATAACACAAATTGCTTTAAGATTTTTGCAAATACCAGTGGATAAGTGATTAGGGTATGACCACGTATTTATATTAGCTTGCTATAAGCTTCTGCTTCAGAGCCCCCACCCTGTTAGACTAACAGCACCCATCTCCCTCATCTGGAACCCATACCGTGTATAGTCACAGCAATTTAATGACAGATGTCAAAGGAAACCCCAATGGGCATGGAGGATGGGAAGGCAGGAAGTAAGCTTAAGAGTTTCAAAAGACGCCAATTCATAACCCCCATTGCCTCTTCCTGACCCATTAGAATTGGGTAAATATGATCTTCTGACTTTATGATCTGAATTCTTGTTGAGGATCAAGGATTCATAAAGTCTGGACACGAGGAAGGATATCATCAAAGCAATTAGCTTTTTTAGAAGGAGCCGAGCAAAGGCAACCTTTGTACTTCCCTCATAATAGGTTTACCCAGTCAGTTGTATCTAAATGGAGCAATGTTTTTCACAACCAGGCCACAGGTTGCTAGGGGTTCCTTCAGAAGTGAGTAGTTTGTGTCTCTCGGGTCAGTATACCCGATACCAATAATCTTTTTTTAGTATCTGTATTGGTGATATTTTTCTCAATGGCCAGCAATGAAGCAGACATTCTTCCTCCTGACCCACACTCCCATATACTGCTGTGGATATAAAAATTATAGGAGGGGTCCTGTGTGTTAAAAAGGTTGAGAAACACTGATATGGAAGTTCCCTGCTATAGAGGATGTATTATACTCTGCTCTCCGGTAGTTTATGTCTCCTATTGTCCCTCAATACCAGAGCTGTATTTTTACACCCAGCATTGAACACTTCTGGGAGTGTCAGATGATTGTGTCCCCATTGTATGGGCTGGTTCCACTTTCCAACGCCTTTATCCAAAAATCCCAAAGGACCCAGTTATACTCAATGTCCCCTGGGTCCTGCTGTAATATTGGGACAATTACCTGCACCTTCCATGTATGGGGATCAGGGATTATGTTGTGGGTCATGACATCATTACAGGTTTTGGTCTCTTGGAGGTATGGAATAGCCCCTGGGGAGTATTGATAAGATCAATTGCCTTACATAGGTAAAATGATTGTCTGCCCTGCCAGCAGCTCCATGGAGCACAGTGGGGATGATCATCTCACACAAAGTAATAGCTGCAGCCTTTTCATCATGTTCTCTTCTAATAATTCTCCACCAAAACTCCACCATGACTGTGCTGACTTCATAAACATCAGAGTACAATCTCCTGATCATCACACAAAGAGAGTAAAGTCATTATGTGTCTGTGATTGCTGTGACAGTAATTACAAGGGAGGTGGAAGATGCAAAGCATCAGCGCAGAACCATCCGCGCATGCGCACACTATCTCCCCAAGGCTGCGGTCCCTTTAAGAGTATTTAAAATGCACCCAGGGCGTGGCCGCGTGTCGTGACGTAAGACGCGGGTGGGTCCAAGCTGGAGGTGCCGCTGGTGCTGGGTGGATGGCCGCTCTCAGGAACCTGTCAATGGTGATCGGAGCGGCGGTGGCTGCACTGGGCTCAGTGCTGTTCATTGCCTGGAGCCGGTACATGCCGGGCCGGAGGAGGTACAGGAGGCCGGGGTACCAGCTGGAGTACAGCCCGCTGTGCACTCAGGTGAGCTGCCGGAGACCTCGCCCTGGCTGTATAGACACCGTGCCGAGGGGTGACATAGGGGGCACCAGGGAGCCCCCAGTATCAGTCACTGTGACCTCACCACAGGGGTTCATGTATTCTCATAGTAGCAGAGTTCTGATTGGTTCAACCAGGGACAGTAGGAATGACAGAAGCTGATTGGTTGCCAGGTTGGTGATTGTGCCAGTAATCTCTTCCTGTCCTGAGGTGACAACATAATGATGACAGAGATTTGGGGTGTTTTATAGTCCTTGGAATAATATTGGGTAAAGTTTCCCCTAATAAACAGCTAAGAAAATTATTTTGTGTTATTTATCAGATGTTTGTTATGTTTGCAGACACTTGCAGTGGGGAATTGGTGCTCCTGTCACAGCCATATTGTGGTGACCGAGTCTCCTCTTCACCTCCTTCAGTGTAAATATTACAATGAATTTATTCCATGTAGCTCTTATCTCCGGTCTTCTACCAGGAGCACCACAGTATTGCCAGTCCACAACTGATTCACCCACTGGGAGTGGCCATGACACCCTGGGCTCACAGGAAGTGACTGGAATGTTGCAGGATGTCACTGATAAGAGGCTCAAGTATAGACAGAATACTAATAGGGAACTTTTATTGAGGATGTGACTGCTGCTAATGCCACTTAGATTCTTTGATATAAAAATAAATGTACTTTCTAAATGTCACCTTACAACCTCCATAGCTATGTAATACCTTTGTGTCTAACTGACATCAATGCTACATTGTGTTGGTAATGCAAGGACTGTGTATGAAGTAATTGGGAAAATTGACAAAGATTTGGGTTTCAGTTTAGGTAAAACTAAACTCCATGGTCCTTGCTCAAGCAATATGGCCAACCTATTCCTCAAATCCAAGCTCCTGTGCTTTTTTTTTTTTAAATCCCTCTGAGCTCCTGTCCTTTCCATGTTTCTTACCTGATAGAAAAAAACGCCCCTAGCCGCTCTCTTCGCTCCTCCAATGACCTACTACTGACTTCCTCGCTCATAACCTCCTCACACGCACAGCTCCAAGACCTTTCTAGGGCTTTCTTCATCCTTTTAGATTTTCTCCTACTCTCTATATGTAAAAGAGCTCTTAAAACCCATTTTTGAAAATTGCCTATTCGTCTTTTTCTGTCTCCTAATCAATCACTAATCTATATCCCTCCTTCTATTGTGTGATACCTTCCACCTCTTATATAGTAAGCTGTATTGGGCAAAGTCCTCTCCTCCTCCGGTGTCTTTGTTTTGTATTTGTCTATTATTCAGGTTTGTCTTCTGTAACCCTTATTTATTGTACAGCACTGTGTAATATGTTAAAGGGTGAATAATAATAATCTTCCACCATCCTAAATGGACAGACAGGAATGTACCAGGCACATTGCAGCTCATTCTTTCCAGAGGTATGCAGAGAATTCACTAATACATTGGGGGGTCACATGTGATAAATAGAATAAGCTGATTGACAAGGAAAACCGTCCCAAAGAAAAAAAATAACAGTACAAAGTGACTGAGGAGAAGTATCAGTGTGTTGGTTGTATGAAGAATAGAAAATAATGGGCTTTCTACAGAGTGATAAAAGGTTTTCCTATTCTAAGCTTCCGTGCAATAAAGCTGAAGACATCACAAAGAAAAGTTGGAGTCCGTGTGACTCTCATTTTGTGTCAGCAGTTCTCCAAATGTTTACCACCCATCCTGTATAGTCAGCAGTCCATTCAGATGATCGCTCTGTACAGATTGGCTTCCATAGTGCCCTGTAGTCTGTAAGGTGGGATCAGTGATAGATGTGGTTTGGGGTAAATCAGATCAGGGCCCTAAAATAAATTTGTTTAGGGGCCCAGCTTTCAATGCCTCAGAAGCATAGTTATGTGATAGAACTTTAAAGCCCCGTACAGACGTCAGATCACTGTTATATTCTTTCATGATCGTTTCCAGTGACAGATGATCAAAAAACTGCTGTAACCCAGTGCTATCCTGTTCTATGGAGAGGGAAAGTAAAGTCATTTCTGATCAGTTGGTCATCAGTCCACCCAGGTTGATGAGTGGCATTCGGGTACTGCTTTACAAATGTCAGATTTTCACCTGGAATGAGCATGACCATTTATTTTGGGCATCTATCATCTGACATCTCACAAATGCCCATTCTGAAAACAGCCTTAGTAAGCAAGAAGAGAGAACTGCACTGATCTTTGTGGCACTGCAGATACCAAATTGTGGTGCCACCTTTTTTTACCCTTGTACATTCACCTTTGTGATGTAAACATGAAGTAAGTGTGGAGTGTAAAAGAGTCATAAAACTGATAGCACAGCCTATGGAGTTACCTGAGGGCAGCCTGTAACAGCTGAGCAAACAACATATCAAATTTGTTTAAAAACAAAAGGTTGTGTGTGCAAAGAGCAGAGATTACAGAAAACCTGGGATAGGGATCACCTAATAGAAGTTAGATACTACCCATATAGCAAATCTGAATTTTGTGTGCACCCAAGTCCCTGTCTTCCCGTAATGTACACACCTCTGTATAGTCTGGGAGAGGCAAATGTATTGGGATTGGAGGGAGTGCCAGATATCTGTCACTGATTGCATCCATTGAATTATTCTGGTGGATGTGACCTCAGGGTCAAGTTAGATGCTATAAGGTAATTGGTTAAATACATTTAGGGAATTGTTTTTGTGAGTGATGGTGGTTGAATATTGCTGATCAATTTGAGTATTTTCTGATCTCAGATCAAAACTTGGAATTTAGGCAGTTTTGCTATTGCCATTTGGATATTATCCAATGATGAGACTTATCTCACCATAAAACGAGACCATCTAATCATAAATTGACTTCTCCATTGGTATGACTGTCTCTGGGGGCTGCAGCCAATGTTAGAAGTGATATCAGTGCAACCCTTTATAATACAATAACTGACTGTCACAATTATATTTTATTATTATATAACTGTGCCTCAGAATGTCATCACAATTATAATATAATATTATATTACAATAACTGATGGCACTCTATAATATAATAGCAATATAATCCCACATTGTGACTGTTAACCAAGTGAAATCATAGTAGTTCCAGTTATATGACAATTCACCTGTTTTTTCAGCACAATTAGACTAGAATAGAACAAAAACTGGATTTAGACTGCCCACATTCTGTTCAAGGTTTCTAACAAAGGAAATCATTTTACAAATTTTTTTTTTTTTCTTACAAAACTTTTTTTTAAAGAATTCAATATTCTGACCTAGAAATTCTGAATCCGGTCAGAATTTTTGACCAATCAATCTGTTCTGCTCACTTCTATCTGTGACCTAGTTTGGTAAAAAGCTGTACTTCAGTAGTTATGAATACCCCAGATATTGCTGTTCTCTAGTCTTCATTTGCAGTACATTTAGTGACAGCTTTGTCTTTTCATATTCTAGCTCCAGACTTGCACAATCCTGACCTTTTCCTCTTTCATTTGTACGCAGCCCATGTATTTGGATCGGCAGATTTTAGTCTTGGGTTTGGATGGAGCTGGGAAGAGCAGTATAATTCATGCCCTGAGCACAAACACCACCAGATCCAGCTCAGCACCTACTCATGGATTTAACACTGCCCAGATTCTCAGCCAAGGATTCAGGATAGAACTACTGGAAGGTAAGTGTCTTCATCAGGGTGGTATTAGTATATTATATATATATTACCACTATATATAATATTTATAGTGGTATAATATATATTGTTGAAATCTGTGTAATTTACTTTTTTCCCATTCTAGGGATATTTATTCACTGTTCCTGTCATGTCATATAAAGCACAGCTATAATAGAATGAAACCTGTAGGTAGAGAATTGTGTAGGCTTCCATTGCTGACCTCCAATGACAATGCTTGTGGTCTGTCAGTTGCTGGTTTTAGTTTTAAAACATGCAGGCAGTGAAGTGAGAACACCCTTATTAACCACTTATTTTGGGCTAGTGGCTCATTTTAAAGCCATTGGATAAGCATTATTGACCAGCAGCTAGATCAGGAGAGGTCAGCAGGGGCTTTACATGCTTTCCTCCATAAACCACCAGCAAGGACAAGGTATACTTTCCTTTCACAGACCTGGAACAAACCCTGCAGAGAACTAATTGATCTGAGTCAATGACGCTCAATATTAAAGCCAAACCATCAGCACATGAGCCAGACAACTGGCATTTTTTACACAGCAGCATGAGCAGTGGCAGCCTCTATAGAAAATGAAATGTATAGTAATAAAATATCTTTTTTTTTTTTTTTTTACAATTGTCCACCCCCACTGTGTGCTCATTGTCAGTGCTGCAATAGTAAAAAAAAAAAAACAAACTTGTAGTATTCTGTATATCAGAGTGTAGTAATCCCACCTTCTACTTGTCTCCTCACTTAGCGACTGCTATTTTTCATGGTCATCATGAACAAGAGAACTCTACTATCAAAGAAGAGATGGAGGTCTCCGCTTGCAAACATGAGATATTGTAGTGCCAGAAAACAAAGCAGGCAAATTACAGTGCTAGGTGACTTCAGATGCAAAAACCAACAATAGCAAGGGGTTAAAGGTCAAGGCAGAGAAACATTTTTTAAACAAAGGCTTGGATAAAGGAACGTGAAAAATGTAGATTGCATTACAAAGAGCGTTCTACTGATTTTTTTTTACTATTTAAATTTACAATTGGGAGTTCATTTCCACATACTATAACACATTTATTTCGAAACAGTGTAAAAGATTAACAAAATATAAGAGCCCAACTCTTTCTATTTATAATGCCGGGAATCTTCCAGGTTCATGTGTTTAAATGGCAGAAATTGATTCCCACCAAGGGAATGTCACATGCACTGTTTTATAGAGACTTCGAAATCTTTGCCTACCACTATGTTATTTAGACTAGAAACATCTGTAAAAGACTTTTCTTTCTTCACAAGTTTGTTGTATACAGTTTCATAATCCCATTCCCCCTCGTTCCACTTGTTCTTGTTGTTCTTTGTTCCTGAATACCCATTTCTGGTGTAATGCTCTAAATTATTAATTTTGGTGAGCCCTGTTTTTTCGAAGGCAAAGCATTTCAAGAGCATAGAATTTTTACTGTCCTGACAATACTGCAGATAATTGCTGGATGTAATCCGTTAAATAATTGCTTTTTTTTATCCCATCCACCAATGGCAGTACAGGATCTACATGGGCCTGTGATTAATAATTATGTCTTCTCCTCACAGTTGGCGGTAGCCAGAACCTTCGGACGTACTGGAACCAGTACCTGAAGAACGCACATATAATGGTTTTTGTTGTGGATTCCACTGATGACAAGCGCTTGCAGCTGGCTAGACATGAACTGCATCGGCTTTTGGAGGAGGCACCGGAGTTACCGCTGATGGTGTTGGCCAACAAGCAGGTAAATATTGGCTAGCTGCTTGCTACACTAATCTTTGTACTCCAACTGAAAGGGTGACTAACACACAGAATCATCTAAAATATAATTGTGCTTTTTGTAAAATGTAATATTTCATCTATTGTAATATATATATATATATATATATATATATGTGTGTGTTTTGATTTAAAAATAAACACCACAAGAAACTTCATAAAACAGTACACACAGCGTTTATTAATATAAAGACAGCATTGAAGGAGGCTTCGTTGTCTATGAAATCCCAGGCATAGCTTTTCAGTAAGGAATAGGTTACTTCCGATTCTTAAGATCTATACTGTGGTTATTTACTTGCTCCCACTGTGATTACATAATTGAGAACCACAAAAACGAATTCCAGACCATAATGATGGGATTGGAATACAGGTAGTCCCCTGGTTACATAAGAGATAGGGATTGTACATTTGTTCTTAAGTTGAATTTGTAAGTAAGACAGGTACATTATTATAATAAATGCAATTAGGACAGATGTTTGTCTCAACATTAGGCAGCATGGCGTCTGTATGTCAGATGTCCTTAACTTGGGGACTACCTCTAGATGATTGGCTCTGATTATAAGCCTCATGTAATCAGGCAGTGAGGAAACCCAGCAGCCCCCAAAGTCAATTAGTTTACTCAAATAATTGTTTTTGGGCCAATTGAATTTACATTTTTTGTATGTTTCTCCCTTGTGTTTTAACTAGGTGTGAGTATGTATAAATTAAAATTGTCAACCCCTTTGTGTGACAGTTAGTGACCTCAAATCTTTTTTCCTGCTGTTTACTTGCAGTAGAGGATTCTTTGGTTACAGCTCCTATGAGCAGGTAACTAACCATACAAACAGCAGGCCCCTGGCTGGCAGGTATTTATACTTCAGCTGGTGTGCTGGTAATTTTGCCACCAAAATTTTTATAGAACCCTAAATTACATAAAATTACTTATGAAGAGTGATATTGAGGACCCTCTCTGCAATGTGAGCCAATATCTCTTGACATTTGCATGCAGTGCTTTGTGCAGTACAAGAAATGTAGTTACCCCATATCCATTCCTGAAGAAGCAGTCTAGTTCTGCGAAATACATGGAATGAAAATGACCCCCCTATAGTGAAATTATTCCAAAGTGATACTTCCTTTAAAAGTCCCACTTCCTCTGAACTTCCTTGGTTTTCTACTTCCTTGACCACTATTTAGTGACAAGTCTTACACATTTAAATTCTGTCTATTGGATATGCTAGCCCAGGGGTTCGGCAAACTTTTTGAACTACTAGGCCATTTCAGGAGGTCACACTAGGCCAGAAGAAACAAGGTGTCCAAGGTTTTTTCCAAATGTGACTGCAAGGGAGCAGCCTAGGTATTCTGCCGTGTAGTCTCTGTACGTGTGTGCATGCTTAGCATCGAAATGCCCCTTGAGATTCAACTGCTCGAAAGTGCTGTTGTTGTCGTTGCACACTAAACACAGAGCTTTGTTGCCGCGTTGGACAAAGAATTATTCGTCAGTCCATTCAGGGTTGAAGCTATGACATTTGAGGTCAACCTGCCAGAGACTGGTAGCTGCGCATTGCTTCTGCTCTTTAGGCATAGTAATTGGGGTTACTGTGCAGGAACTTGATGATATAGCAGGTAACATCCAACAATAAATAACTAGGGGGTCGTTAGGCCGGACTGGAATACTGGCTGGGCCGTATCTAGAGTTAACTCTGTGCTAGCCCATGCTAGTTCTGCAATCAAGCTTCTTTTAGCACAACTAAATATGTGAAATGGAGACTAGTTCGCCACCTGATGGCTGTACAGTAGACTTTTTTATTCTGTGTTTTGTTTTTTTTACCTAACCATTAAAGAGATTATTGTTTTATACTGGGAATTACCCTAAATACAGCTAAGCAGTAGTAAAGTTTTGTATCGTGTAGGAAGAGAGCATTTAGTACTGAAAGGCAGACATAAATGCTCTTCAACCAGGAAAAACTTTTTGGCTGCATTTGGCACAGGATTTGGACCTTCATTAGTAGTAGTAGATGACCCTTTCTCTCCTGTCACAAATTGGCATCTGACACTTTTTACTTAGAGGTACTTTAGATTTACCACTGATTTTTTTTTAACCTTTTTATCTTGTCCACCTTTTTAGGGATTGGTATAAATGATTAGGTCAGATCCTTAAGGTAAGTTTACTTTGCTTATCAGGGTAATCCAGACAGTCAAAACTTTTTTTTCTTTTGGTTAGAGTAGGAAATGGTCAAAAAACGTTTTTTGTTTTGTATTCAGTTTGGTAGAATCTCCTTTAATTCCTCCCTAAATGCAACATGAAGGAAGGCCCTTTTTTTCCTTGTCTTATGACAAGAATTAAGAATTTCTTTTACTTTTAGTCCTGGTGGGAATAGTCGCTAGGCCAGAGGGATACTTTTCTCCAACAGGGATACAGATATGCATGTGACAAATCATCTGGCTTTGGAAGTGATAGTCATTATGCCCTCTGAAATGGCCACCCCATGCATCACTGCAGAAAAAAAGAATAGATGTCTTGGGTATTATTATTAAACAGTATTTATATAAGGCCAACATATTACGCAGTGCTGTACATTAAATAGTGGTTGCAAATGACAGACAGTGACACAGGAGAGGATCCTGTCCTGAAGAGCTTGGGAATAGATGTTAAGTTAAAGAAAGTGATGACAAGTTTTCCAATGAACATAAAATATTGTTCTAGCCGTTTCATGTGACTGTTGGAGAAAGAATGTTTTCTATTCTGTGGATTGAAAAGGCTAAATGTTCGTTGGGTCATGTGATGACGAAATAATATGCAGCATGCACTGTTTTTAACATTGGCTTTTTTTTCCACCCCCTTCCTTAGGATTGTCAATCAGCAATTGATATCTCTGCTATTCACTCAGAATTATCCTTACATCGAATCCAAGGCCAGAGGGAGGTGCTGTTACTAGCAACCAGCGCTGTTCATGATGGAGTTGGTCAGAGTACCAGTTTACAGACTGTGAGATCACTGCTTGAAGAACGGCTACACCAAGTGAAAGGATCACAACAGAATCTCATCCATCTGCAAAACAGCTGCTGGCAGACCTCATTTGAAAGAGAGAAAAGTGCATGATGGACACACAGACTTGTGCTGTTACTGGCAAGAAAAGCAAAGCTTCTACTTGTAGGACCAAGTCAGCATTTGAGGACTGACAAAAGGCATGAGTAACACAATGTGATTTCAGAGGGGACTTGATGGGAGGGCTGGTCCCTCCTACACATTCCACCCTATTTACTGCTGCTAACTTATTTTATAGGATTAACCAAAACCTGTTTATACAACATAGTAATAAAAAATTACTTTGGCAATGTCCTTTTTAATGTTACAAATACACACATCTATAAATTGTATTCATAAGATATAATCTGGGGCTCTGTTTAAAAAGGCTTTGCACAGTGAATGTTTGCTGGATAAGTTTTCAACTTTAAAAAAAAAAGCTGTGTGACTTGAACAGTGGTCATGGCTCCACTTCATGGCTAGATGAGCCTTGGGTAAATGGAGTTGCAGCTGGATTTCCATCCATAACCAACATACATAAACAAAGTAATAGAATGGAAAATGTCTGTTCTTGAATGAAGGGCCATAAGAGTCTGCACAGAGAAGCAGCAATTTCTAAGATTGTTGCACTTTGTTTCTGGACTCGATCAGAGCTTGGTACTCCTGTGGGTGATGCCTCTTGTACAGGTTGATTTTTCGCATTATCTGTTTCGGTGTATCCTGGTAGTAGTTCTGTTCATCTCGAGCCATTGCCTACGGATAACAAAAGTCAATTCACTGAAATATTAGCTTGTCATTGATCCTTGTGTGATTAAGATACAAAAAAAAATTGAGTTACAATTTCTTTTTTTTTTAAGCAGTCACCATGTAAATATTTGCTAATATAAAATTATAAAGACGTGTGGAAATAAAACTACCATAAATATATAGAACATTTTTTGAAACCAGGTTGACTGGGATACAGACATGCATCGAATGATCTAGTAATAAATGCTAATTTACTAGACTATGGCTATAGTAAAAAAAACCCTAGTTGTAAAATGCCGCAATTATTCCATAAATCTGCTGTTTAGTTGGCTTAAAAGCAGCAGATCTTCACAGACTACAGCAGACTATATATACCAGGCTGCATTGGAACAGCTACTTTAAAACCATCTCAGCAGAAGCAGTTATATATTGTCATATTAAAAAAGGAAGTCTGGGGGTTCATTATACAGTAAGGCTTAACTCCAGTGTTTTTTAGATTACAAAAAAGGGAAAGATTAAAAAGGGTCATTTTTTTCAGTCCTAGACCAAACTAGGAATATTTTTATTCCACTTTCTGTTGGGTCTACATGAAAGAAAAGAGTATAATGAGAAACAATTACTCACTTGTCTATCCCAAAAAAAAAAACACACACACAAACCTTTTGGCTTTAAAAAATACTTCATTATTTAATTTAGTATAATCATTCTCAGTATATAGTACCTTGTGGTCTTCTCCATAGTTCTCCACCATGTGACGTACATACATAACCATGTCGGTAGAGATGCCCATAGTTTTTTTGGATGGCACACTGGCAGCAGCTTTCAGTTCTGTAAAAACAGATGAACACAAATGTATCATAAAGTACTGGGTCTTCATCTCCTCCTCAGCTTTAAAGAGCCAAGGCAGTTACACAACATGGGACCCATTTTGGGAGCCCTAAGTGGAGAATATCCTGAGATGGCATCACCAAGTATTCCTCTTGCTTGAGCAACTCAAAAAGCCCGGATAGCTGAAGAAAAAAATTATTTATAGGCCTCTAAATATGTAAAATAATACTGATTAACACTCATGTCTGAGAGATGGCTAGTGACATGTCTATGGTCTCAGTAAAGCACTGACAAATGTCAACACTTTATAAAAACAAGTTATTATTTGATGTGCTTGCAAGCTTATAAAATTAAAACCCTCTTTATATCTTTCACTGTAAGGCTGCCCCACTTAGAAGTTTTAGGTAAGTCAAGGCGAGTGTCAATAAAGAAACATACAATTCTTTGAATGCAATACTACAGGAGGAAATGTAATGCAGGTAAAATTACAAACTTCTCAAAGGAGCATTTTGTATCATGGTTTGGAAAGAGGTGATGCATACATTTAAAATGTGCAATGTTCTCACGTGCGTTTCTATTATTGACCAAGGGGCAGCTTGCCTAGATCTCTCCTACATATAGAGAAATACAGCAGCGAGACCAGACTGACATCTTACCTTCTACTACATAGGGCTTTCGAACTTTGCTCTGTTCACCAATCATCTGCAGGGAATCAGAAAACAAAAAGCTGCATAAAAATGTTGCTCAACACACACTGTGTACATACATACGGTATGTATTATTGTGTTTTGAAACATTGAAGCCCATCTTTGTGATGGAAAATTAAGACTCAACTGTGGGCTTTGCTTCCTGTCTGTGGGACCTCTGCTGCAATGGCATACATGCTTTCCCATCCCTGCCTGCCCCCTCATTGCTCATGGAATTCTGTTGCCGATAGCAAACGACTAGTGTTTTAGACTGGAATGCTTCTGCGGACATCCACTGCATGCATGATATGGGTGTCCAAATGGAAGTATCCACATTACACAAGCAGATAAGGAAAAGAAAATAATTTGGGGCTAGGAGTGTCAAGTTAATAATAAAATAAAAGTTTAATGCTTTCCATTGGGGTCTTGACTTTGCATATTCCCTCCCCATTTTTATTTCCAGCTTCCATCAATGTCAGGTTATGTAGTTGACATTTGGGATAACCAGTGCCAGTGTCAAATACAAATTTACTTTTTTCTATTAACCATTAGAAGAGTTTGGGTGAGGCTCTTCCTTTGCAACAATATACTGGCAGGAGAGATTTATTAAGGATTATATAAGGAACATCAAGGTGCTGCCCAAGGCGCCTCTATAGAAGAGTAAAATACGGCCTATGGTAACTAAGGAAATTCCTTCACTCTCATTTCCTGTTTATTGATATTATATTACAGGTACGATTTATAAGTAATGGCAGCTCCTAGGGGTGGTCATATATTTCGTCTCATATCACAAAGAAAAACAAACCACCACTTACCATGGGTTGACGTATCGGCAGAGCTTTGTTAGGATCTGCAACCAGGCCCATTTCAGCCAGGTTTCCAGCCACAGATTTCATGGGATCCCAGGCATTCCTGAGCTCATCACTGCAAGGAAAACACAAATCTCTAAATAAGACAATAAATACATGAAAGTATAATTTATTGCAGGTGGGGGTGCTCAGCCATGAATATCTCAGTCCTTTGTGCCCAATGTCTGCTGGGTCACTTTATACAGGGGTGTAACATACAATAATGGCTTCAAATTAACAATGTCATATCCAGACTTTTAATAAATTTGGGTAAAGGGACAGGTTTAAACCTATCAGGAGTTTTCTGTTATCATTGTGTCTTGCTGACATTTAGACAAGAAATGAGGGAAATCTCTGTTGCAGATTTTTTCTCATTTCCACTCTGGTTATCAGAATACCAGGAACTGATGTGAGTCCTGGATAGCGCTAAACACCCAACAAAACTTCTGTAAACAATTTGAGCTATTGGAATGATTCCTATTGGACATCACTTATATACCCTCTTCTCGGTATGGCTGCACAGTATTTGATGTGTGTGTCTAAAACACTTAGATACACTGGGGGCACCACTCAAGTTTGTATCACTTCCCATCTTGCCGACTTTATCAGACAAGGGTTCTATTTAAAAAAACAGGGAATCAGACATTCCCTTGTGGGAATCTGACATTCCCTTGTGGGAATCTTGCAGGTCCATGTGTTCCGGCGGAAATAATGTGAGTGGGTGATGGCTGGAAACCTTTTCAGTTTTTTATTGCATTTTTCCCTCTATTGGCAGGACAGGAAATGAAGGAAAGTTTTTGTAATAGAGTGCCAAACAGCAGCAAACTTGGCAAGAGTTCCAATCGCAGTCCATTCTATTACAGCACCTCCAGAATTGTCAGATCACTGCAATTATTATTAAACAGGATTTATATAGCTCCAGCATACTAGCAGCGCTGTACATTACATAGGGATAATGAGTTAGGTGAATGCAGAGATTCCGATCACACTTATGGATCAGCTCTCCTGCTGTCACTCACATTTCGCTCACAGTATGAATGATTACTGATGGGTGACTTCCAGCTATGTGTGGCCTCCTGACGCTTACTAAAGTCCGAGGCCTGTACCTCTGTTATTCCCTCACCCAGCCTCATGTAATTCCTCCACCACACTCCAGTCCTCACCATGTAATCCTCGGAGCACCTTTCTTCTTAGCTCGCCGCCTTAGTTTCTTCCTATTCACACTGTAATTAAACGTGTTCTTCCGAGTTTTCCGCACCTTCCCCATCTTCCTTCTCTTACCAGCAACACATGGGCGACACAACGTCGAGCGCGCAGTTCTGACGTCACGCGCACCGCCACGAAGGCTTCTGGGATGTGTAGTTCTGAGAATGGAACCAGAGAATGGCCCTTCACAAGATAGACATTTACATTGGCTTCACTATTGAACGCCCTTTATCCAGCATTTCGTATTCATTGTAATACGTGTATCAAATTAGGCTGTTGGAGGTGTTATGCTGGGAGCTTCTTTGGAATGTTTGATAGTTTTCTATTCATATAATATTTATTGGCTGTATATTTGGCCATTTGGATTTATAAAAAATTCTGTTGTAACAGTCACAGATCTCATACCTTTATCCCCTTCACAGAGCTGACCAACTTTTACATTTCCACTATGGACCTGTTTATTCAGCACATAACGTTTTATTGCTGCCTAAGATAACAAAGTGTTATTTATATATATATTGTATAGTAAGAAGAGGGGGCTAGGCTTTCTTTTGGCAACATTGACATGCAAAAATATATTTTTTAGCTATGAAAATAATATACAAAAACTGATAAACGTAAAGCAAATATGATTTGTAGAAAATAGATTTAAATCAGCAGAAATATATTAGCTAAGGTGAGAAGGGGAGGAATGAGTTATTAGGGCTGGATATGGTTACAGTGGCATTGCAGGATAAAATGGAATTTAGTACTGTCCAATATATGAACATTTTTTCCGTAAAATTCTTCAACATGTTCACCTTTTGTATCCCCTCTTTTCCCTCTGCAGATCCCTATTTATGATGCCAATGACAAAGCTTTTCGGGCGTTATTAGAGAAAATTCCCTCCAGCATTTGTCAGCACCAAGAACTGGATCTTCTCATTACATCATCATCATTATCTCAGCTCCTTCTCTCACCATCTTCTTCTCTTTTATCATGTCGCCATTAAATCGCTTGTCCAAGAGGTTCAACATCTGGCACAAGCATCAAAGCTGGCACGTTATATACCCGCCGACACCGCAATGAAGAATGAGGGGATTTGTGGTCAAATGACTGTGAAGTGCTCATTAAAAGGTATTTTATTTAGCACTATATTTTAGATTTTACTTATTATTGTGCATAATCTTGCAGTTGTGTAATACAACTACAAAAATTCAATGAACTATCTGCTTTACATTTCAATGGTATTGCATTTTTTTACCATGAAAGTCAATTATTATATCCATTTTGACACAAAAAGCGGTTTTAAATTGGAACTATACTTGGTGTGTGGTTATTTGCTGCCATAAACAGTAATTATGCACTGTATACTTGCTGATTATGGCACAGATGTACATATGTGCAGCCACCCTGCAGTGATGATGGGTCCAGGACCTGTCATCAGCACATCAGAGGAAGGCGCCACTTTCATCACCAACTCACACAATGGATTTCTGAGGTTTTTGACTGCTATACAGCATGTTTTCTGAAGCAGAACTAAACTCAGCTATACTCACCTGACCCTATTCAATCACATGGTGCCACTATCTTCTTCCTTCTTCTCTTCCTAGATGCAATCTATAGCCATCAATCTTGATTAGCAGAGCCATCAAGCAGGAAAGAATGCTTATTACAGTAGGGACATCGCCTGCCCCTTTGTGCAATAAAGCCCTGTTTAAGGTCGGGGATGACAATCATGGCTTATACACATCCTCACTGTGGTTGTTCCTAATTTATTTCACTAAATTTGAAAACTGGAAATGCATGCTTCTGTTTTACAAGGGACCATTCTACTGCTGTGGCATCTTGATGTTACACTGTCTGTCAGTTTCAGATGAGAAAATTTGATTTTGTGGAGCTCTTGGATTATTCTGCAGTAGTGAAGTTAGGTAACAAATGTGATATGTACAAAACGTAAACCCCCCTCCACCCAAAACTTGTTCTTTTTAATCCTTGGACACGCAAGGAAAGGGTTTGAAGCTTTACTGGGTTTTATTTATGTTTCTGTTCCTGTCTCTTGTCACCAGTTGTCAAGGTTATGGAGTGAGGAAAACTTGCAATGGAGGAAACAAGAACCTTATTATTATGAATCTCAGGGTCACACATATAGGAAGGAGGGTAAAATCTTCTTAGTGGCAAACAGAAAGATAAATCTTTCTCCACTTTATGTAAAGCAAATAAAGTTTTGGCTAGCCTTGGGATTCAGTATGTGGATGAATTCAGCGATATATAGGATCACATGACCAGCTGTACGGTACAAGGATGTTTATTACCATCAGTAAAATACCATCAACAAGAATTAGCTGAAAATCAATGTGCAGTAATAATTCCTTCTTCTTCTATGTTCTTTTAACTCGAGAGTTCTTTTAACTAGTTCTTTAATTTGAGATTTCACTTTTTCTTTGCTGCAATGTTTTTACATATCCAGTTCATACCATCCTGCGTTCAAAGAAAACCAATTATTAATAAAAAAAATAAAAAATAAAAAGAATACAGAATAGATTAAACAGTTCATAGATGTAATAAAATCTACAAAACAAGATGACACAATATTATTTTTTATTTATGAAAGGTAATACATAACACTGGTCGCAATTACCAGGTATCTCCATTTCAATTCTCAATGTCTATCTCCTTTTCTAAATTCATTTATAATTTTACACTAACAATGTATTACCTGGATCCCTTCCCCAGAGAGGGCAGAGCAGGCTTGGATCTGCCATGTTCGGTCACGGTATGTATGCAGGTTGAGTCCAGCAGCAATGTCTGCAGCAGAAGCAGCCGTCAGTAAATCCTGTTTGTTTGCAAACACAAGGAGGGGGACGCCAAGCAAGCTATCCTCTTCAACCAGTTCTGCCAATTCCTGATGGAAAGAAAAGACAATGTAATATAAAAGGAAAAGATAATATTATGAAAAGAAATATATAGGGACATTCGTTTTGCTCAAGCAATACCCCGAAAAATCTACCTTTTATATCCTCCTAGAAAAAGCTGTGTACATCGTCAAATGTGACAATTACTAGGCACTTCTTCTTTTTAGCTTAATAAAACAATTTATTGGATTGAAGCAAGAAGAGAGGGCTAATGTCATGTTACACTTGCATAGTTTGCCTTTCATTATGTGTGTCCCTTCTCTCTTCCCCTAGCTTCTGCTCAGTCTCTTGTCTCCTCCCCTCTTTTTCTTTCTGTCATCTACCCTCATCTCAGCTGCATGCTCCTGTTAGTTGCTCACAGCATGATATTTTGACCTATCCATCTGTTCATCGGTGTATGATCTGCACAGTTTGGAATAAACTTTTTCAGGATCTACAAGGTGTCCTTTGGATTGAGTCACTGTCAGCCAATTCACCTAAGACTGCAGTTATAGCCATCTCATCACAACTGTAAGTTACAGAGATCACATTGTAGTGCTTAGACTGGAGAGGCAGAACAGCTAATCTTCCAATAGAGCTGGTTCTGGTAACAACTTCTTTAGAGAGAATTCCCTTCATGATGGAGAGACTCCTCTTACTTTCTGTGTCTGTAGGAAAGGAAAAAAATGTACCTGATAGGCAGATTTATAAACCATTGCTAATTTTATGTGTAGTATAACTAACGAGTTGGTAAATGGCACGCTCACATGTGCAATAGTGTCCTACTCAAAAGCAAATAGTCTTCATTAAACAGCCAGTGTTACTACACAGCACTGTAAAGCTGAGAGGAGTGTAGGAGAAGTAATGTCCTTTTTTATTTTTTAGCCATTTTCTGAAGGCATCTTTTCAGCAACTGGAAACAAGCAATCATAGGTTTGCAAAGGTCTTTCACCAGGTTTCACATTGTAGCAACCAAATCTTGTGACAAAAACCCCATACAAAATTTAGCTAAAGCCATTTCCATAGAACCCCAAATAGAAACAGAATATCACTGTACCTGTATGTTAGTTGGTTAAAAAAATGTTCCACACTTTAATCCTAACAAGCAAAAGGTGTAGTGGACAGGATGGAGTTCTGTAGGTTTATCTACACAGAACAGCTTTTCTATTGTGCCCTGAGTTTTTTAAGGAAGTGATCCAGAACACCATACCTGCCCTGTTTCTTCAAACCGTTTACGATCTGCACTGTCCACTACATAAATCTGAAAAAACACAAACAAAACATTATTGCAGCATGATCATTTTATTTCCTGTTCATTTTCACAATACAAGTTCTGCATATATTTGGTATCTCCAACATTAGATTAATATTTCCTGTCCCCTTCAGCCAAACATCTTCTGCTTTCACCTCACACCAGTTATCCCACTTCTATGAGTAGAAATAGGAAACGGTTTTCGCTTTATTCCAAGGTGGAGGGGGCAGTCGGAACATTTTATGCTACATGAGCATAATATAGTCAGCAACATTATGTAATGGTTAATGTGTGCCACCACGAGCATCCCTGACAACCTGAGCCGTAACCTATGATGTGTATTTAGAAACTGAGCTGAATATCCCCCAAAATTATTTCCCCAGGTCAGTACCCTAGCTTAATATACCCGCTACAAAGCTAAAAATAAAGCTTGTTATTTTTATAGTTACTGATCCTGTCTATACTGTTAACAAAAATGATCTGATAGAGCAAAGCAACCTACTATTATTCACATTTTTATATTTTGTGCTCTAGATGGTGGTAGGTTGCCTTGCTTCACTTTCCTTTGTGATCAGAGCTGTTTAAAGTTGTTATCTAGTGAAACTTGGAATCAGACTTGATAACCTAGACTAGTTAGGTGATAACTTTGACACTCAGAAGAAACATTTTAGGTTTGGTAACCAGTTTAATTAGTTTAGTCTGTTCAAGCTATTTTAAAGTATATCTAAAGCAGCATTTAGTAATACTTTACCCTGGAGGAACCCTTGAAATATTTTTTCAGTCTTTGGGAACCCCTGCTAAAACCATTTTATTGATGTCATTAGGAAAAATAAGCCCCTGAGAATTGTGGCTAACCCCTACTGTGGTGGCTAGAAAGCCATCCTTATAGGCATTCGTTGATGTAGCTAGTGCTTCCAAGCGGTGTTGGCCTGAGTACTATTCAAGAACCATCCAATGTCTGTTCAATAACCAGAGTTCGAGGAACCCTGGGGATCCACCAGACCCGGTTAAGAATATCTTATCTAACTTCTCCTGCATAGCAATCTAAAGAAGCATCAAATCCAATTACTATGTGATGCATGAAATTCCTAAATAAAGCTGAACTTCAGCCTTCCCTTCAATCTTCACAGCTGTGCAGACCCCTCTCTTGTACTGAAATTGCTTACTCTTTTTACAAGGTGCATCAGAAGCTGCAGAAGATAAAGCCCACCACTTTTCTGGACTAAAACACATAATTTATGCCTTTGCATAAGAAGCAGATACCCTGTATGTTACTGGGCCCAAAATAAGGTATGTAGGGAAAACAGTCTAAACAGTGAAAAAAACTAATCAGTATGTTGAGAATGGGATAAGGGAATAACCAGAAAAGGCAAAACAAAAGCAGATTAAATCTCCTCCCCTAAGTCAGCCAAATCATCGACTGAGGAGGACACTGCAGCCCAAAATAGGAGGTTTGCAATAGCAGTCAGTTCTGAACAGTTTAGAAAACAGTGCAGGACTAGGTATGGACAGGCACTAACTAACTTCAAGTGAATTAGCAATTCTGATAGCAATGTCAGCTGGAGATCTTATCCCACCATGACAAGCAGCCTACAGTAACAACTCTGCTCTGACAGAGAGAGGGGCAGTGGAGCATCATTACCCTGAAAGGAAGCAGCATATGGTGCATCTCATTGGCAGGCTCATTATATATCTGTGGGTCCTTGCAGGGATATTATAATAATGAGATCCTTAACGTACATCTTAAATTACTTCTTGGGCTTGTGAAAAGTAGGAGAGTAACTGGATAACCCCACCAGCACAACATTTAGATTCAGAATAAAGAAAGCAGATAGAACTGCCTGTGTCTGTGAATGACACCTAACTGCTGCATATTAAATCTCATTTTTAGTCATTGAGACCTTTGTTGTATTGTAAGTGCTGCAGCATGAAAGATCATAGTTTTTCAATAAAGTGAAGATTGTGTAAATTATCTTGTGAGACTTGTGCAATGGTCAGCAGGGTTAGCTGAGATTGGCATATTGGATTGATACATGTTGTTTGGAGACATTAGTTCCAGTTGGCTTACTTCTGAAGCAGGGTAGTAAAAGTCTATAAATACCATCTCCATTGACTCCTCCTTAACATTAACACAATATTGGTAACTTCAAAGCACAATCCAACAGGTTTCATTTAGAGAAAACCTTCATTGTCCCTCTCTCTCTCTCCATGTCTCTCTCTCAATGTCTCTCTCCCCATTTCTCTCTCTCTCCCCATCTCTCTTACTCCCCCCCCCCTCTGCATGTCTCTCTCCCTCTCCATGTCTCTCTCTCCCCATCTATCCCTCCCTCTCCCCATCTCTCTCTCTCCATGTCTCTCTCTCCCCATCTCTCTCTCCCTCTCCATGTCTCTCCCCCTCTCCATGTCTCTCTCTCCCCATCTCTCTCTCTCTTCCTCTTCCTCTCCCTCCATGTCTCTTTCCCCCCTCTCTCTCTTCATGTCTCTCTCCCTCTCCATGTCTCTCCCCATCTCTCTCTGCCTCTCCATGTCTCTCCCTCCCCATCTCTCTCTCTCTCTCTCTCTCTCTCTCAGAACCATTTGTACATAATAATTGTTTAGTTTAAAATGACCTCACCAGTAAGTCTGTGCTTCCAAGATATTTCTTCCAGTGTGCGCGAATGGACCTTTGACCTCCAATGTCCCAGACTGATAGCTTCAGACCTTGAGACTGCACACTTTTGATATTAAAACCCTATAACGGAGTTTAAAGAATGAACAACAGAGTCAAGAATGAAAAATACCATATTTAAAAGCGTTCATTTTCCAAAGGCTATTTTAATAAGGCTTGGTGATGTACTTCTACATATTGTTATCCACCTCCTGGGCACATCCATCTCTGTATGCTGAGATCACAGATTTCAAATACATTTTTGTTAGTCAATCATACCGTAGCCATGAGGGAATTGTACAATAACTGACTTCAAAAGTACACAGCTCAGAGCTTAAACTTATACATCTAGCAGAGCTCATCCTTATGCACAAATAATAAAAAATATTTCTCTGATTAGTTATTACAAATCTCTTAAAAGTTTATTTTGGGGGCTCGTGTTCTTCATGTTGGTAAACTGCGGCTGCAAAGCCATACTACTCTATGAACATGAAACTATACCCACTATGACATAGGTCATACAAGGACCAATGGGAAATCCTAGATGAGTCTACTAATAGACAAGATTATATTGTGAAGTCAGCGGAGCACTTGCTTTAAAACCTGATATTCATACCTGTGTTGGGGTTATACTGCTGGTTTCTTCCAGAGCAAGACGGGTCAATATTGTCGTCTTCCCAGCATTGTCCAAACCCAAAAGAACAATTCTAACCCCGTTCTCATTTAAATGTTCAACTTTTCTTAACTCTTCCACAAGGGACATCAAACCCTAAAGCATAATACAGTGTCAAAGATTTGTTTCAATAAA
Organism: Pyxicephalus adspersus; assembly: GCF_032062135.1. Classification (NCBI taxonomy): domain Eukaryota; kingdom Metazoa; phylum Chordata; class Amphibia; order Anura; family Pyxicephalidae; genus Pyxicephalus; species Pyxicephalus adspersus. The sequence continues at coordinate 73,372,277 of NC_092859.1, forward strand.
TAGATAACATACAGGTATTACAGTAAAGCAATCACTTTAAACAGTGAGAGAACAAGCAAAGCCAATAGTAGTAATCTGCCTTTTCTAAAGCTGGTAATATGTTAACTTGCCATTAGTGGGGTAATTGAAGCCGCTGATTTTAGATAAGACAGAAAACATGGTTCTGTTTTAAAGCCCTTAATAGTCAATTTAATGATAGATTACTATAACTAAACAATGTGTAGCAATGATATATTTTTGAGTTTTTTTTAATACTGTCTATGATATAATTTAGTAATCATCATATAAAAACCCTCATGTAATACTAGGCACATATATATTCTATTTAAAGCCCAGTGTTCAGCATTCATTGTCTTATGTTTCATTTAGAAAATTTGCCAAATATTAATTAAAATAAATTTGAAATGGTGTACAATATTCATATGTATGTGAGGGACTTTTTCATAGAAATGTGTAAATAAAACAAACAAGTGACTCCTACGCTCTTCACAAAATATGCATTATATCCACAGTGTGTTCATTAATATTCAATTGCAATAATGAATTTGACAAACACTTTGCATTCTATTTGTTGGTCCATGATAGTTTTACATACATGGGATGGTGAGCAGGCTTGTAAGGTGGTGGTAATAGGTGGTATAATAATGATATCCATTCCCAGAATAGTTGCTTGCATGGTCATAAGTAACAGCTTCCCAATCCAGCAAGCAACCACCTCAGGGGTGGATAAAGCAATACCTGGATTATCCAGCAAATGATTGTAAGAACCTTCAAACTCCTAAAAGGACAGCTGGATCACATATAGATTATATATGTCTACTTTATGATCGGGTGGAGGAATAGAACCATCCTGCACCAATAGGTGAAACACAAAGGGTTTGTCATTCTCCCTTTTTCCATACTGTCATACTATTTAAATACTATTTAATATTCGGACTGGATGGACTATACATATTGTGGTGACTGCAGAAGTCTTTTTGTTTGTTTTATTGTTTATATATTTATTTCCTATTTATTAGCATTTTATATTTTTTTATTTTCCATTTAATGTTTACTTTGCTATACACTTTCACATATAATTACATTTTATACAACCCATGCTAAGATCATTGCTAATTTTTTCAGATAGAAAATTCAAGGAACACACTGGCAGGCAATAAATTATGAAAGTGACAGGTAATGGGTCAAATTTTACCACTAACACTGCCAGAGGTGTAAATTTAAGTATTAAATCAAATTTATGCCTATGACAAAAAGTAATACAATAGCGATCTGTGTTGTGTAAAGTTGTTAAATATATATATTTTCACTTACCTTTTGCACTTCACCCATAATGCTACATTCCTTATGTAAGGCGTTTTAGGTTACAATGGTAGCAGCATTATAACAAACAGTTTGCTGTATATTTTTCCAAGTGTGTAGTACACTGTCTAATCGGAGTGTTAAAACAAGGATTAAGAAGACAGACTTAGTTGCAGTTTATGTCTCAGCATTAAGTAATTACCTTTCTAATCCCTGTGCCATCTGCTGCCATTCTGCTGTAGGTAGCTCATCTCTTTATTACAACTATAAACAGCCACTTTTATGCAACAAAAGTACGCCACACTTGTATGCACATTTAACACACATAGAAAACATTTCTTTCTGATGCATCAGATAAAAACAGGTCCAGGTGAGATGTATATGTGGGATATATATGAGGGTTATTTATATGTGATTTTAGTGTGTAGATTTCCCTAAATCTCTTCCCCTTTTACAGTAAAGAGCACTTGTTTAAGACAGTGTGGTAACCCATAGCTTCAGTATCAGTCTCACTATCCATCAAGCCTATCTACTCTTCTTGTATATCCTTGAACCTGCTAGGTAAGCATTTTACTTATTGATTTAGAGATAAAATTGTTACCGAAACTTTTATGCATTGTATGGGAATTATACTACTGGAAACTGGTAAATCTTAATAGCAAATACATATATTCATAAATATATAAAAGTGCATGATGAGAGGTTTTTTAACAGCATTATTTAATTGCTATTAACAAAATAGTTTTGAATTTTATTTCCTCTTGCTTTGAATTACTACTTGTAAAATGTGAATACATAGAAAGTGGTAATGATATTAATGCTATCTGCAATTCATAAACAGAATTTAGATCTCATCTATCTACTCACATACTCAGTCATACTCATACATATTTTTCAGTTGTTTTCTCTCTCTCCTCTCTCCTGTATTCTATTCTGGTTCTCTCTCTCTCTACACAGCTTCCCCATACTCATCAACTCCAGTTGATGAGTATGAGTATATATATATATATATATATATATATATTCGATCACCAGAAACTTTGGGACTGATTTATTGAAGTTCTCCAAGACTGGAGAAGATAGACTGTCAGGGGGGAACCTGGGTGATCCGGAAAAATGTGTCTGGTCTCCAGGATTTAAAACATTTGCCAGCTAATAACACATGGTTATTAGGAAATCCATCCCAAGTTTGCTGGATCTTGCAGGTTTTCCCATGATAGTCCATGATAGCTTTAGTATAGTACTTTGTGGATCAAGCTTTGTTTAAAAGTTTTTCTTACAAATGGATACAATATATTGTGTCTTTTAACCTCTTTGACTGTTAATCTTGCTAATGCTGTTCATTCAGTGCATATCATTAATCTGTATAAAACAGAATAAAAAGCCATACTGAATTACAAATAAAAAGCCTTGGATTCTAGGGTCAAGCTTTACTCTGGACATTGACTTCTGGTCAGGTCAAAATTAAGACCTTCCCCCAGTGGGTTTACGATCCACCCCTTGTCATTAATCTCTCAAATAACAAAGCCTTTAATGCTCATAGAAATTCTGACATTTAAACCACAAGGGTGAGAAGGTGAGGCTTATCAAGAGAAGTGTGTACTGCCCGGATGTTGGGTCCCAGTGGTTGCACAGGCACAGATGACATTTTCAGAAGGGATTCAGGAGAAAAATATACTCATAAAGTAGTATAGAATATAATAAAACAATTTTAGAAATGTTGTTACAATAAATTAACATATTATTTATATAAATTATCAAACTAAATCATGCATCTTGTGTTTTATACACAATAAACAATTTTATTGTAATTCATGCAAAGTAAAATATATACTGTATTAACCAATACAACAATAGTATATGTTTATATTTTTAAAGTTCATATAATCCCAGAAATGTAATGTGTAGATTTAGAGGTTCAAGCTATTGAATTGTTCTGCTTGTTGACCTTGTGATAAGCCTTCCATATCCTCACTGTCCTGTCCCAAGACACTGTGACATACTAAAAAGACAGAAAAGTAAGTCATCCAGTATACATATTTCTCTCTATTTATATGATGAGTAAATCTACATAATCACCATACCTGTTTTATCTCTGGAATGTGGATCAGAGACCGGATAAGGTCTGTATGTCCAGTGTTACACTGGACTTGAAGCAGAGACTCGGGATCATAAACCCTTAGGATGTAAAAAGAAGAACCGTTTGTGAACCATGTGGAAGTGCAAGACCTCTTACTTTGAAAGTACAGTATATGTAAAGCTAAAGTTTTTTTCTATTTTTTTAAGGTAGCGGTGAGGAATTTGAACCCTTCCTGGGTTTTTATTAGTATCCTTTTTCTGTGGTTCCATAGTGGTATGGAACCACTGTAAAGAGATAATTCAAGAATTTTTTTTTCTGTTTGGATTTTTTTTAATTTTTAATATTTTTTTATTGTGTTACTACTGTCCTGAACCACATGCTTGTTTCTTTTTTTTTTCCAGTACATCATGATTTGGGTTTTTATTGGTGTCTGTTTCCACCCCACCTTTTGTCCTGGTGGTCACTATCAACAAGGCAGAAAGTAATGGGGCAATCAAAATTTAAAAAAAAAGTTTTGACTATACATACTTAATTTAAAATCAGTAATTTAGAAATTCCTTAACTTATATATCAGTCACTATTGTGAAATTTTACAGGGCAGCAATGAAAGGTCTATTTTTCTAAGCAAATTGCTGACTCTAACATGAAGTAGAGGCAGTCTGGCAGATACTCAGGCTTCTATGTACTGCTCCACTATTACCTGTCTGTCTCCATGGAGCAAGGCATTGCATGGATACCATCATCTCAATTACACAGCCAAAAGTTATAAAATACCAAACGACATACAAACTAAAATTGTTACACTGTTGTCAACAGAGATGCAAACTGAATTGTTTAAAAAAAAGGATTATATTGTATATTAAACAAAGTACCTTCTTTCAACTAGCTTATTGGTGATGAGAATACATTCTAGCAAAGAATTTGATATTGAAGTACACAAAATCTACCTAATAATAAATCTTTTACCATATAATGCACTGGGGTATATCATTGGTTTTTAATACTGCGTTGTCAAACTTTGGTATTTGTGGCTTTGATATAAGTCAGGGATAGTGACAGACCACCTACCACTTCTCAATGGCCATGCCTTGCCCAGAAAATGCTTAAAAATAGAATGTACAGAATAATGTACAGTGCATACAATGAATACCAATGTGAAAAAATTGGTCCTGTTGTCTCCTACAGGAGGTGCATTTGAAGGCGGGATGCCTCCATGTGAAAAGAATCTAAATCAAGGGTGCATATTTTCTAAAACCTGGAAAACATTTTAAGTCTAATTACCTGATTGCATCTTGTACACCTGCAGCAATGCATCCATTCATCTGATCAATGCAGATACAGGTAACAACTCCTTTAGTGTGCAGGATCTTCTCACATAGAGCTCCTTCTGCACTCTGCATAGACAATTTATTTAATTATTAGTATTTTAACAATGGTACTCATCTCTAAGGCCTCGTTCCAACTATAAGAAAGTGCAGTTGTCTTGCGTTATACCATAACACAAAGCAAGACACAGCATCTGTGTCCAAAAATGGATTGAAATGCATGCAGCAGTGCTTTGTAAAAATGCACTGCAGTCTAACACTTAAATAGGATCAGACATTGCTTTATATGCAGTATCTTATGGCCGTGTATCACATACTGCACTGCACAGTATGAATGAGCCCATGAGAGCAATTAAAAAAACCACACATAAATTGTACATACTGCAACAAAGGAATTTTACAAAACCTACAAACTGTATGCATCCAACTAAAAAAACACTTTTTTTTTATACTTTTGAGAGCAGTAAAACAGTTTAACCCCTATGCAACGTATAAAGGGTAATATGTTGGCACTATATAAACCCTGTTTATTAATAATAATAATAATAATAATAATAATAATAATAAAAAAGGGGAACACCTCTGTAAGCAACCTTAAATGATTTGATAGGATTAGTAGATAAAAATGATAATATAATTTTGTCATGCTGTAATGTGCTGCACATGTTTGTGCACATTAGAGTGGATATCATAGTAAACATTGTCTTTTTTTGTAGGTCTAGTACAATGTAAGGCGCCCTTTAGCATCTTTGTCGCTGTTTCAAGTTGAAGGGACAGTTTGATTGCTGGAAATTGACTGAATGCTTTGGGCTTATCTAGAGGCTGACAAAAGACATCATTGGTGTTAAGGTGCGTACACACTTCCAATTTTTATCGTTCCAATCGAACGACGAACGATCTATTGGGCAAAAAATCGTTCGTAAAAAAGTAACCAACGACGCCGACGAACGAGGAAACTCGTTGGAAACGAACGACCGGACCGGCGGATCGGATTGGACGACGATCGTTGAACATCGTTCGTGTGTACGGTCGTTCGTTGATCGTCCATGTTCAGAGCATGCGTAATGAACGAACGTTCGTTCACTTTCCTGTCGTGCACATAGTTCCTCTATCGCTCAAACGATCGCATCTATTGTGTGTACAATATCTACGAACGATCGTGTCGTTATCTCTATGTGCAGGATCGGTGCTATACGATCGTTCGTAGATATCGTGCAGGATCCTTCATCGTTCGTTTTCCAACGATAATAATTGGAAGTGTGTACGTAGCTTTAGTTGTGCAATTTGTTATCTTAATGAGAAGAAGCAAGGTTAGTTAAATCTGTTAGCTGCATGTGTGCTACTTCAGTCCAGTGGGTGAGTTGCACTGGAAGCAATGGTGAATCACTGACATTGGAGGGGATGACAGAAGTCTTTCTAAGCATCATTTTGGCACTTTGCATCTAAACCTAGAATATAAATCAAAAATGGCTAGTTTACTTTATCAGACAACACTAACAACATGCTAATAGGTCCTAAGAACCGTCATAAACTAAACTTAAAGATCCTGCACACTGGAGGTCAGCATCGAGGGGAAGGGGCCTCATGGGAAAGGAACTAGTAAGGAGACCATCTGATTTGCTTTACCAGCTTACAAATTAATGTAGTGTAGAACACACATATATATCATATATATGTGTGTGTGTGTAGATTAACCTAGCAAAGTAAATGTTATCTTGGTTCATCAGTATTTGTTGGTTGGTCTTTTGCATGCTTTATGTTATCAGAAAACATCTACTTAATTAGCTACCCATATTCTAATGGTTCCATCTTCAGAGCCGGTGATCCACTTGTCCATGAGGTGGTGCCACACAACTGTGGTGACCTCTGAATTTTTTAGCAATCAAAGGTTTAAAAAAAAAACACCATTTTTTGTACTTTTGCCTAAATCCAAGTTTATTCTTATTTGCTTAATCAAAATCAACCTCATCAACCTCAAGACACATGTGTCCCACATTCTCTGTATTCTTTATGACAGCCGAATAGAGCTTTTTATTTATTCATCATAAAATGAAACTGGAGCCACAAATGACAAAATGAATACAAATTGCAAACCTTATCTAATGTCATTTGTAAGAGTATATTTTTTCAAAGTTGGTTATGGTTGCTATATAATTACAAACGGGTAGAAAATAGACTTTAATACGGCAACATGCAGTGACATAAAGCACCAAATTGTGATGAAAATGAATCACTTACAGCAAACCTACCTTTTTGGGCAGTAGCACAAATCCATAATGACTCCATCACAGGCCTTTTCTCTTTGTTCACTCCAATGATCTATTTCTGGTCTGGAAAATGTTTCTATTAGTGAGCAGGAATGTAAATCCCATATGCAGATTCTGCAGTCCCATCCACCACTCATCTACTGGAAAATTTCACATAGATTAAATTTACAAAGACTATAACATAGGTTTCAAACACTTTTATTTTTTTAAAAAAAGAATCCTTTTCCTGATGTGTTTGCTTGAGAATTAATGTAGTGTTTGCTAATAGAAACACTAAATACTCTAAACAAAAATGCAAAGAGCAAAGCGATCTGGTCAATTTCATCTGTCAGTGTTCTCTAGGAAAGGTAAGGTTAGCTTGGTACAGATTTAATCACCAATGCTACTCATTGTTGGATACCATAAAGAAAATATTGAAAAAGTCAAGGTTAGTCAAAGATGAGAAAAAAAATCAACTTTTGCTGTTTCCTTACACGCCATTGGGCATAATAGGTGATGATAAAGACAATAATGATAACAACCACCGCCTATTTATTATCTGAAGGAACAGTCAACTAGACAGGTTAAAAATGTACTGCCTGCTGATCCCCTGAGATAAAAAGTGGGGACCATTTTGCCAGTAATACTTGTCTTTATCTCTCCCAATAGCAACAAACATGATGCTCTGGTAAGTGGACCTCTCGTATTTGTGCCAGTCAATCTGTATGCTTCTTTCAACAGAAAGAAAAGTCTTTTAACAAAAATAACGCAACCCAGCAATAAATCTCTCTGAGATTGATTAAAAAGTACTTAAACTAAAAAAACAAAAAGTCACCAAGATGTAGAGCTAATTGACAAAAGGGACATACAATGATGTTAAACAGATCATTACTTGGGCAATGATACTGTTGTACAGGCTTAATACTAGTTTTGTATTAGTTAATTAGTTATTTTTTATTATTACTATTATTAACATTATGTAGAAGGATAATAAATGGTTGAAGGATAGTTTTTTAGTGCATATAGAAAGAAAGATTGATGTTTTAACTGCATGTCAGAATTGGATTTTTGTCTCTGTTAATCTAAAAAGTTACACTAGGTGGCAGTGTGATAACTGATTCAGCTATATACAACCTTATCACTGCTACCAGTGAGCTGTCATCCTGTTACAATTACTTCTTCAACCCCCTTGGTCTGCTCCAGGAAAGGGGTTTCTATGTCCTTTTATACTTTATTTATACTAATTTTAAAATGTGTTTATTTACTCACCAAATACACTGCCGAGAAGCCACTTTCCTTCCCAATTACAGCTAGTGCTGTAACTGCCTTAAAATGACCAGCCAATACCTGTTTACAGGTAAAACCTGTCCAAACATAAGGCAAAACGAATATTACAGTGCCACAGAGATTGGAAATAAAATAAAAGCAACAAAATGAAAAGCATATTTATTAAATACAATAAATAAAAAAGAAGGTAAAATTTAAGTTTAAGGCTATACAAATGTACAGAGTTTTCAATCCAGAACACAAGTTTCATACATTAAAGCATAACTTTCTAGACCAACCAGGATTATTCTTTGTTTCCCTAGAATCTCATTTTCAAGCATGTGTAAATATTTATGCTGTTTGTTTTAAGTAGGGCATGGAAGGGTTAAAATCAGTTTGTTTGTTTTTGAAGGATGTTTTTTTCTGATATACCATTGTGTCTGATATAAAAAGTGATGGATAAAACAACGTTTTCAGTTGTCACAACAACTCACGGTTTGGAAATGGGAAATCCAGTCCAGTTAATAGCTAATATGACATTACTTTGCAGAACCCCCTCTTACTCCCTGCTGTGTCTCTTGTATGGGAAGTAAAAGAAAACCCACACAGGCAGAAAAAAAAACTGACAGGGATGTTAATAATTTCCTACTTTATAAAAACAAAAGTTTTGCTATATATATATATATATATATATATATATATATATATATATATACTTTAGACTTTTACCATAAATGCAAGTTTTTGCACATTTTGAAAGTTTTAACAGACAAGTAATATGTCCAGCTAAAAACTGCCAATGGGACAGTATCTTTAATCTTTACTCAGTCTCTGATTTAGAAAAAAGGAAAAAGCTCTGGAGCTTATACATATACCCTGACCAGGAAGTCCTCAGGAGCCAGTAGTTGTGCCAAATCAAACATTCTATCTGTACCAAAGTGGATGTTCAAATGTGCTATGTGCTTTATATTTCAGTGCCGACTTTTTCCCACTTAAGTCCTGCCTTAAAATATCACTGTAGATCAGGGGTCCTCAAACTACGGCCCGCGGGACGAATACGGCCCGCTGAAGTTCTCCATCCGGCCCGCCGGCTGCTGAGGCTGCTTCTCCTGCCTGAGTTCTGGCTGCCTGCCATCTGCACTCCAGGGAACCCGGTCACGTGACACCACTGTTGTCGGGGTAACGCTGGAGCTGTCGGGCTGAAGCCATCAGGCAGAGAAGGAGCAAAGCAGAGACTCACTGCTGCCTTCATTCCCTGCTCACTGCTGCACAAATGTACATGATCAATGTACATTTGTAAATAGTATAAACATACTATGCACATTGATCATGTACACATGTGCTGCAGTGTGATCCATGTATGAAGGCAGCAGTGAGTGACAGGTAGCAGACACTGACAAAGTTTTTTTAGCAGCCCTTTTTTAATTATTAAAAAGTGTGGGGTAGTGTTGGGTGTAGGGTAGGGTGAGCAAATAATTAATTGCTTGAGATTATTCATTTGCATGGAAAATGCAAGATAAATTTGCATTTTCAATACACACAGTGAAAATTCAAATTTATCTGTGCATTTTCCATGCAAAGGAATAATCTCAAGCAATTTTAAAGCCAAAGTAAACGCCACTTTTTTTTTTTAATGATCGGCAAGTGTGCTGTGCATATAGTATTGTTCTTTCATGTTTTTTATACAATAAATACGTTTTGTGCAGTGTGCATAAGAATGTTCTCCTGTTTTTTTTCAAACTATAGTACGGCCCCCCGACAGTCTGAGGGACCGTGAACCGGCCCACTGTTTAAAAAGTTTGAGGACCCCTGCTGTAGATGGTTTTGAAAAGCTCAGTGCAACTTTTAAATTCCTAATTTTCCTAATTATCCTTGCATTCTAATTACTTGTGGTCTTCTGCTAATATAATCAAGCTGCTTTGACCATCTTGGAGGTTAAAAGTTCAGTGTACTAGAACTTCACTAATGTATGTGATTGTGCCCTGCACAGGTACATAGAGTAGAAGACTGCATACCCAAAGTAAACAAGAGTGTCATACTAAACAAATAGGTTACCACTCTTCATTAAATACCCCCATATTTCTGTAAATTGCAGTAGAAAGTGAACTATTTTAGATGATACAGAAATCTGTTTTGTGCATAGCTATTGCAAGAACAAACAAAAGCCATTTAGTGTTTTATGTTTTACTCCTGCCGAGGTCAGAGCACGCAATGCTAAGAGAAATTGCAAAAAACCCAAGGACCACATTTCGGACTGAATAGGGTTCAGTGTTCAGATTAGAAGTGTTGTCAGGAGAAAGCTTCTTCTCTATAAAAAGAATATTGCATCATGGCTTAGGTTTGCATAAAATTGCATTTGAACTAACCACAAGACTTCCTTTGGACAAAAAAGATCAAAATGTAGATGTTTGGCCATAATGCAAAGCACCACATTTGGAAAACAACAAACACAGCATATCAACACAATCCCCTCCTACCCACTGACAAGAACAGTGGTACAGGGGTCAAGGGGTGATAACCTGGGTTTGTTTTGCAGCACAAAATCTGATTATTGTGCTATGTAGAGAGCTGTGCATAAATAATACCCACAAATCTTAATAACCTGAAGTAATGTTATAAAGAAGGGTGGGTCAGATTTCTTCAAAGTTAATTTGAGAGACAAGCATAGGGAGTCTGACATAAAATATTTATTATTTTAGCAGTTGTGCTGCTTAAGGTGGTTCTACAAGATATTTTAAATCATGGGGGTGTGCTTAGTTTTCAAACATATGGTTGTTAAATAAATAACGCACAGTGGAATCTGAATTTAGTTTTAACTAATTTTATAACCTGTTAAAGACCGGAAGATTTTTTTAATCATGTCCCGATATGTAAAACCTTAAAAATGTGTATGTTTTCAAACTTTTTATGCAGGAAATACAAGAACCAAAGACTATGACTTGTTATTAAAACTCAACAATGCTTTTGTAAATCTAACATAACTAATTTAAAGATCAGGACAATTCAACAAAATAGTACAAGTAGAAAACATCTCATAGCAGCCAATTACACATTTCAATAACTTTAAATAGTTTAGCAGTGAAATATGATGTTAAACTCACCCGCTAGGTGTTTATTCAATATCTTTGTGTTCTGCTCAGTTGGCTGACTCTCTGCTAGTATGCTTTGAGGCAACAGAATTTCATATTTCTGTACACAAAAAAAAAAACACTTTCATGTAAACAGTACACCAGAAAAACAAACAGTGTTTTAGAGAGAAATAAAATGGAGAAAGCAAATTAAAAATGTGGGCTTAACAAAAAGTCTATAAAGAACACATATAAAAATGAACTATAAAGGCATGTGTATTGATTGCGTTCAAGCTAGGTACAAAGCCGATTTTAATGCAAGACACCTGGATAAATAGTCAAAAAAAATGTCTTCTAAATACAAATAATGTTGTTTATATTCCACTGGAGGAGATTTTACTGCATGTCCTGTCTTCAACAGGAAGTAATAAGAAATCTTTCCAAAGAGAAAGCTTTTGTTGCAGCTATTTGATTTAACTTTGCCAATGGTGGACTGAACTGTCCAATGATAGCTGCATTAAAAGGAAACCACATACTGCCTCCAGTGACACATGATAATTTTAAATTTCATATCTGATCTGTTGTAACATGTTCCGGTATCCTCATTCATCCCAAGCGTCGGGCGCTGACATCCTTATTGGCCTTCTTCCTTCTTCGTACATCACCCGATCTCACACTGCACAGGCGCAGGATCAGGTGACATAGATGGGAAAAACGCATGCTGATCTCACTGCGCATGCAAGCGGGTTCTTCATTTTTTTCCTTCTTAAAGAAAAGGCTTCTTCTGCGCATGCCCAATCTCAAGGAGCAGCCAGGTGTCTTCCGGGATGCGTGATATAGGTATCCCAGGAGGCTGTGCGCACCCTGCTTCACCTTTTTTATTTTTTTATAAAAAGAGTGTTGCATTAAAAAAAGAAGCAAGTCATTTTTACTTTATAAAAAAGGGTTTAGTCTACCTTTGGCGTTTAGGTACGCTGTAAAATACACCTATTTTCTGGGTTAACAACATGACGTGTGTGGTGTCAAGACAATAGAGATATTTGCTAGGTATTTATCAACCCCAGATATAGTAACAAAAAATAGAACAGAGAAGAGGGTTTTTTTAAGGCAAAATTATTGCCTTATTGATGCATCGCTCTGAATCTCTCCATTTAAAACCCATTATAAAAATACAAGGAGGATTGCACTACAAGAGTCTCAAAGTCAGCACTATTACCTAGAGAAATCTCTGGAGGGGCTCGTCAGTCCTTGTACGCATTCATAAACACAGGGAATGTTATATCACACTTATTTGCAAACGTGTGGTCACCCCTGAGGAAGCCTATCCAGGCGAAACTGCACTCCTACCAGGTTTATACTGGACTGTTGGGAAATTTTTAAATATTAAATATATTTAAATATTTAATTTTTTTTTAAATATTCTTCTGTCCTGATGTTGTTCCCTAAATTATATCAAGGTAAATTTTATTTTATTATTTACAATCAACCTCTGGCTGTGTTTCTCTATATTCAAAGTAAACCGACTCGGTGTAAGCCTGTTTTCAATATCCCCTAAAGATTTATGAATAATTTACAAACAATACTGTATGTATTTTATTAACACAAATATTTACTGAGGTTTGTGTTTTGCTATTATTTATTATTTACTAGGTGGTAAAACTGCTATCATTAATTTACAAACATGAGTTTCCTCTGGACTTGTTTGCAGAAACACCCATCACAAGGAGGTCAGACTGACAGGCTGCATTTTCCAGGTATTTAGTTTCCAGTTTCAATTGCTGTTATCCTGTGCAAAGATTTTTGTTACATGATCTAAGGGTGAGATATAACCCTGTACATTTTTGTAGTTCAAAAAATTATTAAGTAAAGGAGTACACAAATAACATATTAATTATTATATATTATTATTACCAAACAAAATCAGTATGACTACAAACAAATAATAATTATCTGGTATATTCCATTGATGCTCCCACTGAGCAAAGGATGCCTTATCTAAATTTAGGAGACGTTGCTACCGCTATTGCAGGCATCCAGGCACCTCAACATCAACATTCTAGCTCCATATTGACGCCAAAGATCTAATGACTTTGTAATGGATTTTCTAACAAGCATATACAGGTAGTCCCCAAGTTAGGGACATTCTAAAGACGACGCCTAGATACAAACATGACTTCCCTGCTCATTTGTGTGCAGGATGGAGGCTTGAAAGGGGGGGGGGGGGTTCACATGACTTGCAGTAGAAGTCTTTGCTGTTCTGCAACTTCTTGTAACTCTTTATTGACCAAGACAAACTCTACAATTGTTTATTGTTGCATATCAAAGCAGAGCTTGCTCCAGAAGTTAATGAATGTCTAGGCTCCATAAAGTTTTTTTTTTGCTTTTGTGAATAACTTACAGTGATAAATAATGTACCTGTTCTGATCTACATGCAAATTCAAGTTAAGAACAAACCTACAGTCCCTATCTCGTTTGTAACTCGGGGACTACCTGTAAAGGTGTGATGGTTGGGTGTCCACTAAACTTTGACCAAATAGTGTATTTATTTTAGAAAACATACAGAAAGAATCCATAAAAAAGGGTTAGTTCAGATCTAGAACAATAATCACAGCTAGGGTTGATGTTCGAATTCGGGTTGTCCTTATATTCGACCCGAATATGGCTGTTCGAATTCAGATAGACCCGACCCGAAAAACACAAGATTTGACTTTGCAATTTCGTGTGTAAAAATATGGGTTAAAAAAGAGGCTTTAATGTTAAAGTAATTTATTGAATGTGTGTGATTTGTGTAACTAACTTTTATTTTTTTACAGGTTATCCCACAATAACAGGAAGATTCCCACGGCTGCACAGCCGTGGGAGTGCTCCTGTCAGTGTGGGATCCCCGGGCACTAGAGGTTAAATGAGGACAAGTGTCCCCATTCATCACCTCTAGTACTCTGTGATTGGCCGAGGAAAGGTACACCCTGATGACAGCTCAAGCATCATCAGGATTTTCCTTTCCCCAGCCAATCACAGAGCACTAGAGGTGAATGAATGGAGAGACTTGTCCCCATTTATCCTCTAGTGCCCAGGGATCCCGTGGGACTCCTGTGTTCTTGGATAGAGATACTATAGGTACGCTAGGGCTGCAAGAGCAATCAGGGGAGCAGAGCTGTCAGCTCTGCTTCCCTGATTATTCTTGCAGTTCTACACAGTCCTGAAAAATAACCCAAATTTTCCCCCGGTTGACTTTAATGGTGTTTTGGTCGAATGGTCGAATTCAACGTTCGATCACCTGAACAATATCACCCTATTCAATCAAATAGCTGTCGAATTGTATAGTGAGATATTTGACCAACACCAATCACAGCATGCAAAACGTAGCAGAATGCTAACCGTGAAAGTGCAGATTTTATGTAGAGTATATGAAGCCTAATGATAATGGGCCATGTTTGCTATGTTCATGTCCTGTAGTCCTACTAAAGGCTCCTTACAGTTGAAACAAGTGTCAAACCAAGTTGTAGTACGCAATCAGAAAACCTTTTTTACCTTCCCTTAGACCCCACCCCACCCCCTATTTTATTCATCCTACTGTGGTGTAAGCAGACAGCAGCCTTCATAAGAGTGGAAACTCTGCTTTTAGAAGTAATGCAACATTGTTGCCACATCCTAACAGGAAGATGCATTAGGCAGGAACCACAGGTATTTGTAGGACATTATGGGGAAATCTGTAGGTGCAGACATACTAATATTATTATATAGTTAGGTGATGCAACACATACGTTTTAATAGGAGGCCATTGCTCTTTTTAAAAAAAATAATTTAGATTAATCTAGAGACACTGTACCAGGCTATACTGAGGGAGCCATTGCCTTGGATTCCTTGCCTTGAGAGAGAGGAACGCTGGAAGAACACATCCTCCAGAAGTAATAAGTGATGATCAATTTTATTCACCACTACAAGTATAGGTTTATGGGAAAAGATCTAAAGTTGTAATTGTGAGGTCCTTAAAGCAAATACCGAAACCACTTTAAAGGAAGCAGACAACAGTAAAAAGCTGACAGAAGTTTTACTGTCCCCCTAGTTACACATAAAAAAAACATTTTTACATCTGTTTGTGTTTCTTTTAGAAATATTTCCCCTTACTGTCCTGGTGCTACAAACTTCTTTTAAGATGGGAAGTCAAAAAATATATACTCTAAACCTGTCATGTGTCTCTCACAGGTCTTTTTTTCACTTGCTATACAAAATAAAGAGACAAAAAAAACCTAATATGTGACTATTATCCGGGATGCTAGATAAAATGGACTATCAATTAAATTGTATGTAGTGCTTATTAATGAGAGCTGGGTGATGGTTCTTGAATGTTCTTGTAGTTGTATTAGATTATTCTTGTTATTGTTTGTTTAGGCTGGGTCACAAAATTAGTGCCATACCTGCTGGTCTCCAGGGTAGCAGACTGCTAGTGTATTATGAGGACAAGAAAGGTGTTTGAATTAAAATTTTATAGCAGAAGCCACACTTTATGGTGTTATTCCAGGAACAGTTACTCATTATATACTGTCTGTGATTTACTGCTAACTGTATCTGTGATACCTTCTCCAAATAAAAGATCTTTTCAGACAAACATTTGGAGTTCACCTCATGCAATCTATATGCAGATATATGTACTTAAATTCATTCCATCCACAAACCCCACTTTCAAGGGATACAGTAGAAACATGTAAATATTAAGTTTACAAACAGATGCTGACAACATAAAATATGGGATAACCTTCATGAGATGTTGGTTCTCATCCACATCTGAACTGTCTTCAGGAACTGGACCTGAGATAGAGTCATCAAACTCCCACAAATAAATGTCCCCATTTTCTGTTCCCATGATTAGGAGATCTGTTTCATCTGAGAACACCGACCTATGAAATATAATTAAAATATTCATATTGAAAATGTGCATTACTGTATAGCAGTTTGTTAAAGGGTCTTTAATCTTTTATATAGCAATTTCTGAAAGGATTGGAAAAACACCAGATGCAATCTGAGTGGTTGTTGTGGGCAGCAACTCATTTATTTCCCTAAAGCCCTTTTTTAGGTTTAACAATTTTCAACATCATCAAACCCACTTCTGTGAGCTAACACCATCATAGGCACACCATTTATGGGGTGAGTATCCTGCTGACTTGGACCCGTACAGTATTCAACAGGTCATCTTCAACCTTTAAAGTGTGCAAAGTCTTATTGGGTTTTTTGGACAGTATTTACAGCACAAGAACAGTCCACTGCTACAAAGATGTGCTTGGTTAACAAATTATGCTTGGTCTCTGTGTGGAAGCAGTGGTCTGTTTGCAGAGGTCCAACACACCCACCTACTGACACAAACCTTAAGGCCTGCAATTAGCAAAGCTTGTAATTCAATCTTTGCTAATACTTTATGGGGCACATGAGGGGGTCCACTTTATTGTTGAAAATAACTATATTGTTGAAAGTCTGCCACAAAATCATTATAAGATGAAATGATTTGTGTTTTATTGTGAACTTGGACCTGACATAATGCACAAAGTATCTGCTTTCTATAACAGCTTTTCCAGTTACCAGTGTAACTGCTTTATTTATAACAAAAGTAAAGACAATATAACTTACAACATCTCCAGATCGTGGGTCCAAAACAAGTGGGCTACTGCTGCAACTGGTAATCCACACCGCCTTCACTGCTGCCACATAACACATACCAGTGATTTCAGCTGTAAACTGGCGGAGCTTTTGGATTATCTGACCATCTTGTGACCAAACCCCAACTGTACGGTCAAAAGACCCTGTCAAGAACCTGGCAAGAATATTTGGGTAAGAGTAATGGCATAGAGACAAGTATTCAAATATTAAACAACTGATGATACAGCTTTGTTTGGTATAGTTAGAAATCATCTTACATGACATTATGTATATGCACTTACCTTGTGCACTCCCGCTCACGGATGAGAAGGAGGTGAGTGATTCCTGCATCATGAGCACGGGAGTTACATTGTACAACCTTAAGACAAATCTTTTCTGGTGTCTGATATGTGTCAAATATCAAAAACTTTCTGTCATACCTTGAAAACAGACAGATAAATACTTTAATGTCAAATGGTAACTGCTAGGTACGTTAGGTAAGCTTACAATGTAATAATTCTAAATAAATATGCTTCCCTAATTAAACATGCAACTATGCATGTTGTTGTTTTTGTTGTTGTTTGCTAATGAGACATCTGGGAAATCGGTAACTGTTTCAGTAGAACACTTCCTGGAATATTTATTAGAACATTTTGTTAACTTTAAATGCATTCACATGGGGGAACCCGTGAAATATTATTGAGATCTTAGGGAATCCGGGCTTTAATTACTATATCTACAATATATATCTCAACTTTTTGGATAGCCAAAAATATAATTGATACCAATGATACCTGACATGGGAGGTATCAATTGCTCATTGCTTTAGGAACCCCTAGCAAACACTGGAGGAACCCGAGGGCTGAATCCTGGTTGATAAACACTGGTCTTTGCACTGCTTCTCCAGACTTCAACATTTGTACATTGGGCCTGATTTATTAAAGCTCTCCAAGGCTGGAGAGGATATACTTTCATCAGTGAGCCTAGGTAATCCAGAAATCCTGGAATTGATCTGGTCCAGGATTCAAAACATTTGCTAACAAATAGCAAATGACTTTGAAGAAATCCATTCCAGGTTTGCAGGATCACACAGCTTCACTGATGAAAGTGTATCCCCTCTAGCCTTGGAGAGCTTAAATAAATCAGGCCCATTGTACAAGCTTCTCTTGCTTAGTCCAATTTCACTGCACACTGTGATCATCTCACAGTGTGTGTTGGAAGCTGCAGCAAGTCAGACAGAGCCCACCTAATATCTTTATATTCAAGTATAAGAATAGAGATAGCTTCAGAATAAACAGCAATCATTGTTCAACTTGACCATATAAAATGAATATGCTTCAATGATCTTTCATAAACACTAATGGAATTTCTTGCATGAATCCTGTGTAGACGATTTCTGGGCAAACAGAATAAACTAACACACTGTGACCCCATCAATTGCCATTTTGGTTTAAAGAAACCAAACTAAACTATAGGCTGAAACCTCAACAATATGAGTCTCGGATACATAACATGAGTTTGCAAAAGCTTTACAAAGGGCCAATTTTAGAGGACATTATTGCTCTAAGGGTCTCACTTTAAACTGGAATTTAGGAATTTCAGCAATGCCCGGACACAGCAGGGTCACAGGCTGCAATACCCATAGCCTTGCAGTAATTGTATATAAATGTAATACTGTGTATTGTGTACTTGCTTTTTTAGAACTGTTTCTGTGCAGCTTCTTTCTTCAGGAACTAAAGGGATTGGCACAGATAAGCTCAAATGTTGTGCTTTAACGTTTTATCATAATGTAAATTTATGGTTTTGATTGAGAGAATTTTTTGTTACATTCAGATAAGTGAATAATCTGTATTCTCTCAACACCATATCAAATACATAGAGCAATTAAAATTTACACATACACACCACAGTTTTCATACATTATTGGTACATAGAGCACACCTTCACTTTATTACTTAAGCTGCTTACATATTTCTCAACTCCTTCAGTAAATCACCCCTATTAGCCAGTAAAATCATTGAAAATAAAGAATAATTGCACTGAGCCACTGGGAGCTTCCTCTAATCTATAAATCTCTACATGCAATACCATATTAAAAACAAAGACATGCAAGTTTGTAAAGTATTAAAGCCAGAGAAAAAATGGAAAATACACAGTCACAATAAAACTTGTCACATTACATTTTCTGCTTGTCAGTTGTACATACCCTGCTGTGTAGATCTGACTGTCTAATGACACAATACATGATACAATGTCTGTATGTTGATGGTCAGAGAAGCTCTTCTTTAGGTTGATCACATGCCCACAGGTTTTCTGCTCATCTAGCGGGTAGATTGTAAGGCGCTTTTTAAATCCACACACTAACAAATGGCGGCGAAAATTTATAGCCATGCTAAAGATTGCACTTCCTAGCTGAAAAAAAAACAAAACACAGAAGGATGTGATATCATATAGCTATCATATAGGGTCTTATTACCTGTATAGTTTTCTAATATTTAACATGTATGCATCAATTTATAGAGATAGCAGTGAGTGGAGTTATAATTACCATGATTTTATCCACAATTACTGCACCTGAAGTCCATACAATAAGTGTACCATCATTGGAAGATGAAAAAATGAGCTTTGTGTCTGCCCAGTACAACAGATTGGTGATCATTCCTGAATGTTCAGAGGCTGACTGAGACAAATGTCCAGTGTCCAGGTCCCACCATTTGATCACTCCATCTAGAACAAGGAATCAGATATTATTCAGATATTATTATTATTTAACTACTGTCAGAGAGCTTGGCCAACTCTAGGTGGGATCAATTAGTGAACTGTCAGTATTATCTAGAGAACACTGAACTGTGCTAAAGTCAGAAAATGAACCCAATTGATTTTAATTTGAGTTTTACCCTACATAATATGATTCTTCAGGCTTATGATGTATGTTTCTGGATGGAACAACATCATCATGTTGCATGATTGTGTTCTGATGCATCTCTATGCTTCTGATTTTCTCTGGCAGAGTGAAAGTAAGAGGAGTCTACAATTACAATTACATTGGAAATAAATTAAGGAATATATGGGCTGCATATCAGTATGACCCAAGCAGATTTTGGGAAGTGTATTTGCCTGGAAGTCTACCGCTCTATCTGGGTGAAAATTGAACTGCTGGGCAGGTAAGCTGTATTTCTTGCATATATTTCAAGGCTTATTTCCAGTTTGGTCTGCTGTATACTTGCAAGGTTATCTGTAGTCACACATCTGACGGAATGTTAGATGACTAATCCCAAAAATTTAGGTAAATGGTGTCTACAGGTGACAACCACTCATGCCAATGAATCTTAAATGAAGAGTCTTTTTTCTCAGTTGTACTCTGTAACTTAGATATAGACATTACTTTTTGTCTACATTCCTTTGTGCTGTTTGGGCAGCTAAGATAATTTCCTAGAGGCTACCCACATCTGACATCTATGGTGATTGCAGATCTCATCAACTTGTCAGAACTGACAAACATATTTGTGCTCCCTCACTTGCTATGAATTTTGTACCCAAGTTTGGTGACTTTAGTTTTTGGGGTCTATTTATAAAGCAGTGAATCTGGCATTCACTGAAACATTCCGGGGTGGAGAAATAATAACTCTTAGTAATTGATTCTCCACCAGGGAATATTTTAGTAAATGTCAGATTCACATCTTTCTAAATAGATCCCTTGGCAATGAGTGTGAATATGCTATAAATGTACCTTCAAAGCCCGTAAGAAATTCTCGTCTTGCTGAATGGTACCCAAGTGCTGTGATGGATCGTTGGTGACAGTCACGCACACTAAAGTGTTTCTGCATCGCCATTGTGCCAGCTTCTGTTTGACAGTCAGAAATACATGAACTGGCTCATCCACATTGGATCATGGTATGTTTAGTAGAAAATCAAAAGCTGCAACAAAAGTCAGAGTAATGTGTAATTTTTTGTGGGTAACATTAAGGGCTCAATTTATAAAACAGGGGGTCAGCCATTCCCTCAAACATTCCCTTGTGGGAATCTTCCAGGTCCACATGTTTTAATGGCATTTATTAATTCACACAAGGGAATGTTTAAGGGAATATCAACTTCCCTGTTTTGTATATTAAGCCCTGAAAGTCAGATCAATAAATACCTTCTATTGATTTCCATGAGCATTTTACATTGTAGCTGCAGTTTTTAATATTGGTGCTGTAATTGAGGTAGAATAAGTCATATTTATTGATTTGAGGCATTGAAGTACTTTGTCAGGTGTATGAATTTGATTTGATGTTTCCTTTTTACACAAGGCCAATTCTGCCTCCAGGTAGAATCTCCAATAGCATAATAGATTATCCAAAAAAAGATCTAACTTACAAGAACCTTTCATGAGTTTAACAACCTTTTAGCTTTGGTATATGCATAGATCACAAACATAAATCATCTCTATAATCACTTTTAAAGGAGAACTTTGCTAAATGCTATTTTGGACTAAAGTGACCCTATAATATAATATACCGGAAGAGGAAGGAGCATTACAAGAGGCCATACAGTCCATGTGCAGAGTGACAGAGAGCTAATCACTGTGCTGCTTCTCCTTTACCTATCCAATAACAGGCTGGGGTAAATCCTGGGCTCACAGGAAGAGGATGCTGTATAAAAATAAACAAGTGAGTAATAAAAGTAATATACTTCCTAAAAAATACAGTTACATACAGTTGATTATGTTCAGTTTTAGCTTGTACTAGGTTTAAAAACATCCATTACATGTCTGCATTATACAACATTAGCACCAAATGAGAGAAAATATATATATCAACTTTAACATGCTGGGAGATATAAAAGACAAAAATAAATATTTTTTTACTAATTCGACACTAAATTGGTTTTAAGTTAAAGCAGTGTAAGACCCTAACTATGACAGACATCAGCCTTTTGTAGTCTTTGTACTGCAGAACTGGAATGTGAGAGGAAGAAGCAGAACAAGAAGCCAATCATTCCATGTACAAATGAGAAGCAAACTGGAAAGAAAAGAAAGTCCCCAGTTCCTTTCTTAAATTGTTACCCTGTTATACATACTTCTAATGGTGTTTACAGGTAGCCATTTCAACACTTTGGTCTCTATTTAAAAAACAGAGAATTTGACATTCCCTCAGACATTCCCGGGTGGGAATCAACTACTGCCACTGAAACACATGGATTTGGAAGATTCTGACAAGGGAATGTTTCAGACAATGTCTGATTCCCTGTTTTATAAATAGAGCCCTTTATGGGCATTGTTTACTTATGTCATTATTAGGAAACCATCCTGAGAAATGCCATGCCGCCATTGCTGGAGTTACATTTGTGTAGACAGGAACTGGCCATGATGCTGCATGAGAAAACAAGTATTATATCATGACATTTATTTATGATATACAATGCTTTAGTAAGCTAAAGGTCATTTAGTTGGAGTTCACATCTACTTAATCTTCATATTAATTGCTTGTAAGTAAACCTTGGCTCATTTTTGTTGGGTTGCTGAAGCTAAATGATATGAATATCTTACCTGAATATTTATATTCCCGTTATGTTATAGTACAGCAGTATTATATATTCACAACAGTGACACTAAATTGAAAGGGTGAGTTTGTCTAGTGAAGTGTGTACAGTATTACCCTGGTGTTATGTATGCACTTACTGTGAACGTGACAGAATGCTAATCACCACAATGACAATCATCAGTGACACAGAGCGGGGACATCTTGGAATGTGTCTGCAGTGAAGGTCCATACGGTGTCACCACGTTTCTAGGGTCTTATTACCTGTATCTGACTCTTCTCAGCACTCTGTAGAGGAGGACAGGCTGCATTCAGCTTGTGTTTGGGACATTGTTTTATTTCCTGATGCTATGACAACCACTTTCCACACTTCTTTTGTCTGTAAAGGAAGCATTGCTTCAGTCCTCCTCCCCACTGCCATGGCAGGGCGTGACTCTTCTTTAGAAAACCATTTGACTATTCTGATATATTTCCATGAGAATTTGTTTATTGGATTTAGATTTGGGATTAACTTCATTTTTTGTGTTTTGCACGCTTTTCAAATGCTAATATGAAAACCATTTGCAAATGAAGAGTGACATGAAACAAAGCATTCCCTGTTGGGGAAGAAATGAGAGAACACAAATTTGGAGAAGTATGACAGAACAACCACAAAAGCTCATATAATAAACAAAAGTTGCTTCGACCAAAGAATAGAAATAAAGTGCAAAACCTAATCTTGTGCATTGTCCATAAAGGGGAAATGTTAGGTCCCCTGCCCAGCAGAACACCAAAGTCACCTTTCCTTTCTGTTCCACCATGAGGGTCTGTTCCTACTAGAGCAGCCTTTCTTGATCTTTTTAACATGGCTGAACCAATTAAATACCTTTTAGATCTTATAGGGAAATTTCCGCTATATTTACTATATTCACAGCTCTCAGTACGATGGTGTGGTGCTTAATATTTAGAATGTCTTCTACAATGCTGACCAGTGTGAAGAATGTCACCCTTAAAGATAATCATTGGTCAATGTTCTGATTGTTCAAAGGACCCCAAGCAACCTCTGGAGGAATCCTAGGGTTCCATGGAACACTGGCTGAGAAAAACTGCTCTGCGACTCTTAGGTCAGGTACCACTGACATCCGTGATCTTTTTGACATTTTTCCCACTGGCCAGCAATGTAAGATGCATTCTTCCCAGTGATCACCAAACCAATGTACTGTAAACTGTGGATATAGTAATTATAACAGGGGTTCCCTAAGACCTGAAATCTACTTCTTTAGGAGATCCCCCATGTTAAAACAGTTGAGAAACACTAGATTAGAATATTACTTAAACCTAATTGTGACAGGTTCTCTTTCTGTGAGCTTTTTCATTTTTCATTGACCATCAATAAACATCAGCAGGGCACAGATTAGACATTAGGTTATTTGAAAGATCCACAATGAACCAGAATATTCTAGCACAAGAGGATGGAATAATTAGAACTTGGTGATCAGGAATGAGCAAGCAGGTGACCAGTTAGAAGCACAGTCTGTGCTCCATATTTCACCAAGCAATAATGTGAAAAATAAAACAAATTCCCTGATGATAGCTTGCATGACAATGCTTCAATAAAGTTTATACAGCACATGGCCTGCCTATATTTAATATAAAATATTTCTGTTTCATTGAGTAAGGATTATTAAAGACGAATCTTAATTTTTTATCACATCATTTTAGACTTAATGACATTGACACTTTGACCCTGATTTACTAAAGTTCTCCAAGGCTGGAGAGAATACACTTTTGTAGAGAGAGAATACACCAGTGAAGCTGGGTGATCCAGCAAACCTGGAATGGATTTCCTAAAAGTCATTAGCTATTTGTTAGCAAATGTTTTCAATCCTGGACCAGATCCAACCCAGGTTTGCTGGCTAACCCAGCTTCACTGATGAAAGTGTATTCTCTCCAGCCTTGGAGAACTTTAATAAATCAAGGCCTTTGATTCTGTGCTTCTTCAGGCAGATCTTGGTGGCTGATGAGAGATGCCAGCAGGGTACTATACATCACTTCCTAAAATAAGGGGGCTGCACAAAGAAGGGTATGCTCTAAAGATGTGTTTCACTTGGGGCTATGGAAGAAGAGTCTGAGCTGTGTTGTGAGTACATGAATTACAGTGGAGGGCTCGGGTTCAGATTCCACATTGGGTCGCATAGGTCTGTAGCTATGCCACTGTTGAAGAGATATAATAAAACATTTTTTAGAGATTTTATAGATGGGCCAAAGAGAAAGGAGACGTTCATTGTTTGTGTTTGCATACATTTTAAAGTGGAAGTAAACTCATTAGAACAAAAAGTCAACAAGAGTTTTTGGCGTAAGAGATATGTAATGTCTTGTTTGTCACAAAACTTTTTCGTTGTTTACTCCTCACGTTACATGGTGTGTAGAGCTCCGCTCTATTCTTGGCACTACTGAGAATAGACCTAGATGTTGGCATCTTGCAGGAGTTATGTCATCAGTAGCTAGCCAATGACTGAAGAGGATTGAGGTGGACCTGGAAGATTGGTCAGTGGAGATGGTGGTAATGGGCAATCCTGGACATATCATTGTTGGGGGACACAAAGAAGGTAGTCGGTATGTACTATAATCTGCAAGTATGCTGTGCTTACCTGCTGATTATGGCCGAAGCTCACCACTCACCAGCAAGTTTACTTCTAATTTAACTTTTTTTGTCCCCTTTCCCTCATTTTTATACCTCCATCTATATTAAAAAAAACACATTTTTTAAGTAATTGATGCCAGGGGTTTGTACTGGTGTAAACACAACCTACAATCCTCCTATACAGCCCAATTGCATTTCACCACACTACTCCAAGCACCTACTGTAAGTCAATTGGCTTTTGGATATTGGAGTTTCTTAAGGGTGTTCCCCTTTCTTCACTAATAACTTTAAATGTTGAGGCTTTTGGATATTGCTAATTGCATTGGTTAAACATCAGTTTAAGATGCTTCCAAGGTCATTTACAAATCATTGACTAAAACATTTGACCTTCAGCTGACTTCTTTGTGACCTTCAATTTACCTGCTAAAAGTGTTTATTTTTTTTGTCATTTTTATGGATTTGTATGGGAACATACCTCCAAAACTTCACTGATTAGAAGAGACTGTCTTTGTTTCAGATCCAAATCCATCTCATCCCTTTTTCAGGCAAATATATACAACTCTGTAAAAAAGCATTCTTTAACCATTGAAAACTGTTCTTTTGCGCCTTTCATTAGCCTCTAAATGTTTATTTCTTCAAAGTGCAAAAAAAATCATCTCATTGCATTGTCCCTGTAACAGGTGTCCTTTTTGCAGGATCTTCTCATGACAACTCAAAATGATCGATTTTGAGAAGATTTTGCAGGGGCTATTAGCATTGTTACTGTTCATTCCTTTGCTAATCTTATCCACAAAAAATGAAAATGAAATGGCGGATTGTCATCGTCCACAGGGACCACCTTTATTAGTGATAGTTGTTTGCCAATCTTAACCTCAGAACGTACACTTGGTGTGACAAACCACTTTATCTACAGATTTCTCTAAAATTGGGATGGGCTCCTTTTGACTTTTAGAACTGGGCATGGATGCATCAATACATACCATTAGGCTGTAATTCAGGTTTACCAATTCAAGTACTGAGCAATGATATATTTATGCTGCATGCTAGTGACTCGTATTGAAGGAGGTGACCCACAAGTTTATACAGCTTTGTGGAAATTGGATCTTGTTAACTTCCCATCTTTCTTGGGCATCCTTTTGTGTACAATATTTATTGTTATGCAATTGTTCGTAAAAAACTATTACCCAAAAACTAAGTCTGTAACATCAGTCTCCACGTTTCCATAGTTGTCATTAAAAAGTATAACCAAGTACTTCATTCTGCCAGCAATTTAATGACACCCAAGAACACTTAAAATGTACTGCGCATTTCAAACAGGTTACCTTTAATCCTAATGCATTGTAGCCAGATTCAGAAAGCCTTTCATGCTGCTTAGGTATGTCATAATAGTCTGTGCAGTTTTTTTGTGTTTGACTGAATTTCCCCTGTAGTAACCTGCAAAGAGCATGGATATTATTCATGGTGCAGTAATTGCAAATTTCCAATAGATAATCAAACATAAACTTATTTTATTGAATACATATACTACTTGATTTATGAATAGGCACACATTTACAAATGTAGGTACCCTATGGTGCACACATCCCACATAGGGATGATTACTACTTGTATCAGGCTGCTGTACCCTTAAGGTGAGCACTAACTGGTCACTTGGCGATTCTCGCTGCATCAGGCCGTGCTAGCTGCTTGTTTTGGTCCAATGTACTTTCTTTCCATAATCACTGTGTTGTTTACTTTACTGACGGAGAAAGAGGTTGCACGATTCTAACAGACGTCAGCATCTGTGGGGATTTTTTCCATAGTTCAAAAGTCTCTCTTTAACTTGTGTCAGCTCCTGTCCTGATGCTCACCTTCTCTTCCTCCTCCTCCAGCTCCTGCACACGCCACCTCTCAGGATGTACTCAGAGCCAGAGAGAAAGGTAAAACCTACTGATTTTTTTTTTTGCTCACTCCATTTCATTTGTGTTTAGCAACTCCAAACAAAGTGGTATGCACTGTTAAGGAGTAGTAATTACCACTAGACTGTTCTGCATTCAGTAGTAATAATTTCAGATTACAAATGGCCTGATTAATAGAACAGAGTGAAGTGAAAAAGTTGTATGCAGCTTACTAACCCATATCAGACAACTAAAAATGATCTCTTTAACTGTTTTGGTTGTTACGAAAGCATGTTTGCAGTGCATTACCCAAATTTGTATATAATTTACATTTTTTGTTTATTAGTGTCTTTGAATTATTTTTTAAGACATCAATATATGGCAAAATTATAATTGTAAACTAAAATAAATTTTCAGACGAACATTTATTTAGCCACAGTTGCTATATAAGTGATCTGCCATGTTGGTAAAATTTTATTGGACAACATTTTTATTCTGTTTAATATTGTTTGCTAATGTAATGCTTGTACTATTGCAAGCTGAATTTTACACTGATGCTAAGAAGCAGTGTAAATTGTTCAGTTCACTGTAGCTAGATTTCAAAGAGCTCCTGGCATGTGTATGGGACTGCTTTCTGATGTCTGTTGCATACAGGTTTACCCCTTTTGGTTCAAGCTTCAGACACTTTGACAACCTTTCAAAAGTTGTCTGCTCCTGCCTTTTCTGTAACATAACCCCACTCTGATTCACCACTCTGTTATTACGTCTGCTGTCAAGGTCCTACAATAGGTTTAATAGACCAGTGATGCAGTGGAGCTTGGACAAGGTAAAATCAGGGATCATATGGTGCCTGCTACTTTATTGGATCAGAGTTGCAGTGGAGCTTGGGCCAGGCAAGTGTAGGTACCCTATGGTGCACACTATCAACAACCAACATTACTTTTGTCGGACCAGACTTAGACCCGTCTAATAAAACTCATAAATTTAAAATGATGTACATTATGATACCTGCTACCAATATACAGAAAGATACATCACATATATATTTGGCCAGAGAGGTTTGGACATTTTATGTTACCCGCTAATCAAAATCTAGCATTACTTTTAATGGTCTGCTGTTGCAGTAAAGCATGGACAAGGTAACTTTAGATATGATTTAGTTCAGTATAGTGTATAGCCACCAAAATCCTTCATTACTTTTTTTGGTCCATGGTTGCAGTAACACATGGACAAGGTAACGTTGCAGTAGCTCATGGACTAGGTAACATTAGGCATGCTTTAGTTCAGTATAGTGTAAAGGTACCAAAATCCATCATTACTTTTATTGGTCCAGGGTTATAGTTAAGATTGAGAATGGAAGAATTGGATACCTTATCTAGCATTACTTTCATTCATTTTTTCAGGAGCATACAGTAACTTTAAATACAAGCTTGAATCTCATTGGTGACTATGGAGAAGTTACATCACATGAATTATGATATATCAAGCTTGCTGTATATAAGGGCTAGCATTAAAAGTATTTTTAACTCCATTTTTTTGCCAATATATACAAAGAAAGGGGTTCAGGAAAATATATTGGGATTGCCTGGTGTTATAGATTTGTTTGGGCAGAAGCACTGGGTATGTAGTTTGTGTACCCTGTATGAATTTCAAGATTTCATTTTAAATTTGGATGGTAGTGTACCTTTAATATCCTCTTAAAAGAAAAGTAAGGTATCAAAATAATCTAAATAGCTGTTTTATTTTTCAGGTTCAATACTGGTGCTGATACTGTGCCCTCTAATATTGACAGTAAAGGATAACTCTAAACTGCAAATCACTAACACAAAATCACAAAGCACAGAGTCTACCTAATAGAATATTGATGCTTCTTTTGTTTATAATAAATTAGAATACTTTCTTACAGTTCTCTTGGGACATTTATATGCTAATAATCATTTGACAAGTGTGATTAGTGAATACCACATAGGGACTGATTTCTAAAAACTGAAAACAAGAAAAGTGGAGGTTTTCCCTTGAGCATCTATTAAAACAATTTAATTCAAAGAAGCAGTCACGACTTGAATTTGAATAATTATTCTTAAATTATTATAACAGTGCAGTCTTAGCTATAGATTATCTGTCACAATATATATATAAATACATGGACAAGAGATGCTCATTTAAAGAAAGCACTACTGCTAGACATGAGAAATTAGGGCCAATGGCTCTAAAGGAAATAGAGTCACAAGAATTTCAAGATGGAATTCAGGGTTTGGAGAGTTATGATGATGTTACAGCAGATGATATGACTATATTTGAATAAATGTTGATTTTTTTGTTCAAGAATATTTAATGCCAGTTGTCGTTCATGAATAAAATAAGACATCCCCTGAAACTAAGCCCTAGTGCATTTTTTGGAAAAAAAATTAATATAAGACATAAGTCTTATTTTGGGGGATACAGGGTAACTATATATATAAAAATCTATTTTAAATCAATCAGACCATCATTCATTCTTCAACACTCCTACCTAACATAAATACCCTTTTACTTCTTGGAGATATTTTGTAGACCTTCATCCATGTTTTATCCTTATGATAAATAGAATTTTGGAAAAGCCTATAAGATTTGTAATGACACAGACACTGCCCACCTGTTATAATTCATTGCATGTCACACGTGTTTAGATTTATGTACAGAGTGGAAACATATGCAGTAGTGAAGTAAAAACTACTACAGTTTATCTCACTTAATGCTGTGTGATGTGAGAGAAAGTAAAAACAAATCTCCCGTATAGGGCACAGATGTTAAAAAAAAGAAATATTAGTGGTTTTAACATTCTTCTTTTTCTATCAAAATTTATATTTTTTTGCTTTAGATATAATTTAAAGTATATGGACCCTAAAATGAACTTTTCTTACTTTTGGTCAGTTATATTACCACTAAAACTGTTTGATAAATGTCAAAATTACCAACTTACTACATCAGAAATTCTTTTCTTTTTCTCTGTATTTCGCACCAAAAACACATGCAGATGGTAACCAAATAATTAACATAGAAATGTGAAAGTTATCTCTGAGTTGTAAGAATGTGTACACAAAACAGCATATTATACAGTCTCTCCGGTTCATAGCATGGATAAGATACATTCTTTCCTGCAGAACTGAAAACAGTTCATTATAAATATTGATCTATAATTAGAGTCATAGGAGAAATTCCACATGAATTGTATGCATAGTTTGCAATCCAGGCTTTGGGACTTTAGTACACAACCTCTGCATCCTCCCTCGTAGTATAGAAATGTCCTGTCAATGAAGGTCGGTTACCATGAGTGCCAGATCATCGAGGAC
This sequence comes from Pyxicephalus adspersus, assembly GCF_032062135.1. Classification (NCBI taxonomy): domain Eukaryota; kingdom Metazoa; phylum Chordata; class Amphibia; order Anura; family Pyxicephalidae; genus Pyxicephalus; species Pyxicephalus adspersus. Next base: position 73,402,549 of record NC_092859.1, read on the forward strand.
CGTCACCAAGAGATGACTGAGGGCCTTGGTGTCTTGCACTGACGTGAGATATGGAGTAGAGAGTTGTCATAGCAACTTTCCTGAACAAATATTGGACAATCTGCTTGGACTCTGTTTACCTGTCACAGGAAGTATGAGAGCTTCAGCTGGATGTGCTCTGCTGAAATAAATAAAAGTTTTAGCCTTTAACCTGATCATAGACATTAGTGTATCTTAAAAAAAAAAAAAAAAAGAATTTCAAAGCTAAATGTATCTGGGTGATGTAATTGAGTTTACATTTACTTGCTATTTATCTCTAGTGCCTTATTAATTAGCTTTAAAGAATTCTATGACATAACCAGCAAAATGTATACATAAGTGTTGGTTTAGTGACCACAAGGACACAATACATGAAAGATCTGGGCAAAAAGTTTGAATCAACAAACAGTTAAACTCTTGGTAATGTTGCAGGAATTCAGCTGTCATGACCAATAAAACATGTACCATCTGGGATCTCATTATTTTCTTTTATCCATTTTTGTTTACTATATCACTGTTTCAGTGGTCATTCTCATTCAAATAACTGGAATATAGTTTACCTTACAGCTTAAAGGCCAACTCTAGCCACAACTTTTTGTCTTCAGACTGATGTGGCACAGCAACATTGTTGTGATTCTTGTTTCTGTATGATGGTATGCGGCCTAAAATTTCTGTTGCAGCTCTATTCAGAAAGGAACCTGCATGTCAAGACATTGTTACATATGCATCATTGAATAACTTTCAGTAACTTTCTTTTCCATTCAATGAGGACTAAGGGTTATAATATCATGTAGAACACCCCCTAATTGTCATGTTACACTCCATTCAAATGTTTTATGTTAATGAGCTAATACATCCTAGAGGAAATGTGCACAGTTTACCCAAATAGTGAATCCAGACTTGGATCCTGAAATCTATCAGAAGTGCAGGAACTGCTCCAGTGAAGAAAAACAAATTAAAACTGGTTTTATTCTCAATAGCAACAAATCTTGCAGTGACATTTCATTAAGTATAGTTAAGAATAAAGCTAACACTTTTATCTTTTTCACACTGTTTTCCTTTGGGGGGAGCAATGGCCACCGAGTGTCTCTTTTTGATGACTCTGTACATTGGCCTTCACAATATTCAAAAGCAGCTATATGGTCAGTTTCCATTGTTGTATTTCTGATGGTAGAATTTATTGTACAAGGACTTTTATCTAAGGCCCTTATTTCAGAAACAGAGGTTAAATATGATTATGATAAGCTTCAGGTATAAATTGCAGGAACCTAGAGGTGCTTTCAGCTAACTGATGGGCCTCACAGCCGAAACCTTCACACCTAGTGATAGTGCCAAAACTTGCTTGTCCCATCCTCATGACTTTCTTCTTAGCCTGTGAAGCTCTATCTGCCATAGTAATAGAACAATAGGATCATGAAGGATATCTTTAGTGACAAAAATTAACACTACACGAGAAGAGTCTTATATATATTTTTTAAGATAATCTAAACATGTTGCAAAGATTCTATATACTAACCTTATTATTATAACCATTTATTTATTTTTTTCATGTTTAGCGTTCTCTTCAGTTCCTTGAATTTTCTTTTTGGGAAGCCAGAAATACCAAAAGCCGACTGTCTACCCTGAGAAATAAATTTCGAACTTCTAAATCTTTCTACATTAACCGCTCATTGGAGAAGAGAGAGGTAAAAATGCTTCTACATACCTCCAGACAAATCAGACATCATTCATATTTTACTGATTTCAAATGTTAGAAGAAAGATGGTACTGACATGTAATTTACAGTAATATTTAAATGAAATATACAGGAAGCCACAAATTGTCAACATAAACAGAAAGTCGAATGTCTTACATAGACAGTAAATATTAGGAAAAAAAGTATGTACTCAGGAAGAAAAGGGCAGGAACAGAGACCATGTCAACAGATCTGTACTCCTGTGCACACTACTCACTTCTTAGTACCCATGTGGCCAATAAAACCTGTTCTAGAAATACAAGTCTTTTCCCAGTACCTGAGTTGCTAATAAGATCTGTACTTCAGTACACATAGCTCAGTCCCTAATACCAATTTTACCAGTGAGATCTGCATTCCAGTATGTATAGCTTACACAGTATGACTGGTTCCTTTTCTAATTCTAAATTTTAAAGCTACTTACCTGAAATATGTATGCAGATTTTCTGATGTCCCTCTAACTTCAAAGCTTGTGCCAGCTTCAGTGACTCAAAAATTACTGAACCCAGACATCTAGAATTTTCAGAGGTAGGCCAGCAATGGCAAGCTTCTTATTTCTGTTTAGTAACATATACACTTATTAAATGTTTCATTTTACAAGCTTATTTTAATGTCCAATTCATGATAAGTTGTGTACATGGCATCATGGAGTAATGGGCAAACTTGCCCATGTAACATTTTCTGATGAACTCCACTGGGGTCTATAGGATGCCAGGTATGGTGTACGTTTTTCCTTAACCACTGACAAGGCAAACTGCTGTTTAAAGTGTCATAGGGAGCCAGGTAGTACCATGTAGGATGGGGGAAAGAAGAAAAAAAAATAGAAAAATAACATTTAGTGGGAGAAGGTGTTATAGAGGGTAACACTGAAATTACACAAATGCTGTAAACAACATGCTTAGAGGATGTGTAGAGTTTTTTGTAAATAAAAAAAGCGTGACCTTTTGCCACCCCAAAAAATGCAAGCCTGGCACACAAAATATGGAAATGTTAACCCCCTTGCTATGTGTATACCTGCCCACATATGCCTTAGCCCATGGGGGGACCCTTGATTTTTGAAGAAATCCCCCAAAGAAGCTGATACATGTATTGTTTAATAGGCTTGTATTTTTTGGGGGGAAGTGGGTGTGGTTGGGAGTGATGGGACATGCTATGTTTTGAAAAAAAGAAAGCTTGGAAATACTAAATTTCTGGTAAAATCACTATCCTCATGTGAAACTAGGGGAGCTTTTGTATTTTGTGTAAGCAAATGTTTGGGAAGTTGGTGAGTGAATGTACATTCTCCTAATTTTAAGTCATACAAATATTACAGTGAAACACTTAACTTTTGAAGGACAGATGTTGGGCACATTCTGAGGTTTGCAATTTCATGAATTATGAATCTGGGTCATCTGTAATCATGTTGAAGACTAGTGCCAAACTGTCATGGCCAGAATTATACTTTCAGTTGGGTTGTTGGGTTAACGTCAGTCAAAGGTGAGGCAGAAAAACATAAAATGGCAGTTTTTGGACATTTAGTTTCCTGTGCACAAAACAAACACATAAAAGGTTTTAAATATTTCTCTGCAAAACATTATTGCAGTACTCAAGATGTAAAAAACACACATGAAACAGCTCTGTATTCAATAATTATTATTCAAATGTATTGTTTTAGATAAACTAGTGCAAGTACTTGAATGTTACTTGGCATCAGCCTGTTGCAGCCCCCTATACACGGACCTCAGCTTCGTCCCAGTCCTTTCTGGACTCAATGACCAGTCTCAAAGTGCTACTGTATATATGTTGGCAACTGGCTGATACTCGGTAATGTTCAAGTACTTGCACTAGTTTAATAATAACAATACATTTGATTAATATTTATTGAATACAGAGATGTTTCATGTGTGTCTTTTTGCCCATTTCCTGTAAGCCCAACTTGTCATTTACACACCTCTTAGGAAGCATGCCTTCATACATGTTTTACTGCACTGGATTTACTGTACTTCATTATTGATGTGCGAGTGCCATTTAGTGTAGGAGAATGTAGTGCCCTAATGCTGTTAAGGAAGAAAAAGAAAAGAAAATGGTACGTACTTATATTTAAAAAAAATGGAATAAGTTGCACTCACAATATCATACACTGATTGACATGAAGTTTACATAGGTATTCCCTGGATGAAGAATCTGTTTTACCATAACCTCAGTTTTATTTAAGTTTGTATGGGTTAAGGTAAATAATCCCTGTCAATAACACTTACTGTAAAGTAAAGCTTTGTATTCACGTTAGATAATAATGTCACCCAAGATGAACGGGTATGCTTGGCTCAAATGAAAATCTGACTTGACTATAGTGGTCTATTGCTGCCATTCATCAATCCACCCTGGCAGGTAGTACCAGCCAGTAACAAGGATCTTGACGACTGAACGGGGGATATGTGTTATGTGTTACAAAGGGTAAATAGTTGACTGGAGTAGGTTGGAGGTTGACACAAGAGGGGAAGTATTAATTTGCCCTTGATTATATGTTTTTGCTTTAGCCTCATAATCTAAACAAGACAGTTTCACAACATGTCATTCTTTTTTGTTAGGCAAAAGGTTTTGGGGTACCTTCCAGGTCACATGTCACATGCTGTATGGAGAAGGGGAAAAATGCAATTTGTGTTTATATGTGCAACGTTTACTCCTTAACTTTGCATTAGCCTGAAAGCCAGGTAAAAAAAATATCTACTCTTTTGATGGAATCCAAGTTAGTAGTTTTTTTTATATTACAGTGCTTTTTTCGTCAGTGTAATGTAGCATAGAGATGGCTTAGGCACTTGTGTTTCTGTCTTTCAAAGCAGGGACCACAGTGGAAGATAATCAAATAAATGTAAATTTGGGCTAAATTTCACCTCTGGTTAATAAGAGCCAATAGATGAGAGTATGAGGATTTCTTTCATTAAAAAAAAATAATTTTGGACATGGATAGAAAAAATTGAAGAAGTTACAATAATGTTTTTAAGCCCTGTTTATTTGATAAAATTAAGAAAAACATAAAACATCTGAGGTTTATACTAAATTCCTGCAGTCCATCATTGACATTTTACAAACTGTAAATACAGCATATATCAGTATTTGTTTAGTGAGATCACTAAAGTATTATTATGAATCTGAAGTAATATTTTGTTTACAGTTCTAATCATCAGAACCCAAACAACGTATTTATTAAACCTTACTTTTCACAGTTAGAAAAAACTCCATTCGGGATCATTTATGATTCCCAATTGACATTGGAAGAATGGTCTTGGAACTGGGATTGTCCCTCATCAGATTCCCCATAGTCACTATTTCCTTATAATCATGGATTTACACAGCACTTGCTTTAGTGATACTTGACGATTCCCAAACTTTACTAACTCTTTGACATTTAGTTAAAAGACCCTCTGTCATGGCCACAAAATACACTTGATCTAAAATAAACCAATAAAGAACCACCAAAACCACTATAATATTATTTATGTTTGAGAAATGTTTGCTGTGCCTCCCCAAGGAATTTAATAAAGAACATACACCTCAAAGCAACAGAGCAACAGCAAAACTAGATAACTAGTAAGAAAAGAATAAATGATCTGCATTGACCCTAACATGTTTATACTGGTCACAAATAAAGCATCACATTTTTACCATCCTAGGGGTCTACATATAAATCCGTAAATCTGACATTCATTGAAACATTGTCTGGTGAAGAATCAATTTCTGCCATTAAAACACATGGATCTGGAGATTCTCCATCTATGAATGTTTCAGTGACTATCAGGTTCATTGCTTTATAAACAGACTTAGTATTTTTTATAGATTAGTAATAACTTATTTGGCATGTATATTTTCTCTATTAGTTTCTAGAGTAAACAAAGATTATTCCAACAATAACATTCATCACGAATTATGAATGTAATACTAAAGAAACCTGTCACTAAGCATCATTTACAACTAAATGTAAATAACACAGCACAAGAAGAATAACCATTTATGTGGAAAAGTATGTGGTCTCCTTGATTCTAACAGTCAGAAAAACAAATGACTCGTGCATGGCTACTCATCCTCAATGTCATAAGTGGGCAGGCTGGAATCAAAATCCAAAACCTCTACCACAAATGTTACTTTCTTGGCTTTGTCTGAAAACAATGGTTTCTGAGACACTAAAATTTAAAGCGCTGAACACCGTGTAAAGTCAGGATGCCTGATATTCATACATAACTTAAGGCAGTGACTCTGAAAGTACTGAAACATTAGGATAAGCACTATTGTCTAGAAACTAGAACTTTTAAGAACAATCTACAATGGTCTACAATGGTACCCTACTTTTTTCTCTGAGTGCAGGTTGAAATGAATAGTTCTTTTTAATATGCTACACGAATAATAAACTCAAACAAAGAAAAAGGTGACATAACTATTCCACACAAAATTCATTACTTCCTCTAATGCTAGCATTAGCAAAGACTGGCCCTTAGAGAGACATTTTTAAAATCATGATTTTTTACAAATATATAAAAATATATATTTATATAGAGGGCCTGATTTACATCATAGGAACCTATAGGGAACAAAAAGTCTAAGCCCTAAACTCAAGCAAATGGACAGAGCTGTGGCTGCCTGAAATGTACATTTATAGAGTTTATTCTTTAAATAATTTAGGAATGATAGATTTCATTATAAAGGCTGCATACATTTAGACAGATGTCATCATAAATCATACTTCATGATGTCAGTGTGGCACTAAAACAGAATGTGTCCTAACCTTAGCTTAGCAGTCTCTAGCCACCATGCTGAGTAGAAAGATCTGGAACTTGCAGCCAGTGATAGTTTATTGTCAAGTGTTATGGGTAAGCATGGAGTGTCATGCCAAAGGAAAAAAAAGCACTTGACCGCTTAAAGCTGTCCTGTCTGTGCTAAATAGGACACTGTGCTAGCCATGTACCTCTGCAGCCACTAGTGTCTCCGGACATGTACTGTTCTTAGTGGCAAATCCAACCCAAATATATCATACCCATTACCCGACTGATTTGTTGCTGAACTGGGAAGGGGTTTACAGTACTCCTTTGCAAAAGTTAATAAAAAATAAATCAGTTCATGCAGTTGGATGAGGAATCTAAATATTCTTAAGAAACAAAAATAGAAATAAAAATATGACTTCGTATTTTGCAACCATAGAGTACTGATTTGATGAATCAGGGAAAGCCCTGTAACAGGAAAAATATGTTGTCAATTTAGGTTACATTTCTTTCAGAAAAAAACAGGTTTATAGACCACATTTTCTATAGTAAAGTTTCAAGATTGTAGAGAAAAGACTCAACGGGTTGGTGGTTGGCTAATGACATGTAGAAATGATTTCCAGAGGAAGTGAATAGCTTAACAGAAGATTTGGTGGTGCTACTTTTGACACTTTGGGACTGACCCAGTTGCTGGCAACACTATATTACTCAGTATACTGTAACCTAGGAAGTTGAAAAGTTTGATTCAATATATTATCTGAGATTTTTTTTTATTTAGCTAGTTTTACTACACTTACTGATTACCAATTTTGTTAATTATAATTTTACTGCACAACAGTAAATAGATGGATTCTCGTGGTCAGTGTATTGTTGGCTTTTGGTATTGACAGGATGTGTAGGTCTCTGGTGTTGGTGATATGTGTATTTTTAGTATGTGGTATCAGCAGTATGAGTATAGTCAGTCTTTAGTGTCAGCAGTATGTGTATATACAGTGTCGGTGGTATTTGTAGAACAACCACTGCGCCGCAGCAAACTAACACTTGTTACATACTTTACTGTGCGGTACTACACCGCTAACACACACATAAAAAAATACTTATTTAACCTGCTTAGCAGTAATCCCGAGTGTGGCTCAGGGTGAATTAACCATACCAAAAACGGTAACCCTGAGCCACACTCGGGATGGAATTGCCAGGGATTTTAAACAGCTTACCTGGTAAGCAGTGTCCGCGGTGTCCTCCAGTGGTGCCCGCGACGTCCTGGCATCTTTTTCCCCTGGCAATGCCAGCCAGGCATCTGTGTAACCTGGCGATGCCTGGCTGGTATCTGTGTCCCTTGCATGTGAATGTTGGGGACGAGAGGTCAGGGGAAGCAGTTGCCGGCCAGGCATCTGCTCGCGATTGTGTGTCTGGGGGGGTGGGATCGTGCGGCTAGGAGGCAGGACCAGGTGGAAAATTTAAAATACTAAGTATTTTTAAATGTACCGCTTTTACATTTAAAAATACTTAGTATGCATACCGCCAGGGAGGTTAAAAAACGTAATAAACCAAGACTCGAGTTGAGGGTTTGACAGGACAGAGCTGCACTGTCCAATTTTGGACCTTTGTTGCTGGGATGACATAATTTGGATAGAAGCAGCCCATTGATGTCACCATGCAGCCACACTACCATTAATCATCTATTGTGCCTGATTTATTAAAGCTCTCCAAGGCTGACTTTTAGGAAATCCATTCCAGGTTTGCTGGATCAGCCAGCTTCACTGATGAAAGTGTATTCTCTCCAGCCTTGGAGAACTTTAAAAAATCAGAGGAAATGACAAAAATATTTTTTAAACATTTCAGAGGATTAAAAAAGAAAATTCCTATAGTTATATGGCAACCAACAGGAGTAACTGTTGAATGCAGCATGTGGCACTTTTTCCATTACACTCTGAAGTGTGTGGAGGGGTGTTGGGCAGACCATACAGTTCACATTAATAGTCACATTCAACTTTGGCCTATGACAAATATGTGTATGTGGCTTGATCTGGAGATCTGCAAGCCAATCAGGGCATATAGGTTTTGCCATGTGTCCTCTGTATATGGGTATACCCACAGTACTTTCCCTCATCTGTGCAAATATATAAAATGTAGATGGGAAAGCCAAGAGGGTTGCAGGAGTTTACACATTGACCTATATCACCTTCTGTCATATGGATTGCAAAAAAAGTTAACTGCAAAAAGAACATCTCGTGTTCAGAAGAGAGCAGAAAACCATAGACATATTATATAATACAAAGTGCCCTCTCTCCATACTCTAGGTGGGCTGGCTGCGTTCCCTCCTTAATAAGGGTGCCTCTGCTTCCCTTTTTACATCCATAAACATTATAGAAGAGGCTGCACAAAGCCTGAGCTTCCTCTAAAGCATAACTGATATCTATGGAACCCCCTACTCAACCTTCCTATTTATAGCCTGTGATGTCACACATATAGGACAGCTTTATTTACCAAAAGGTATAGAATGATTATATTTATAGATATTTCTTCAATTCTTGTAAGAGCAACCAATGCGTGACTATGGGGAAAGTTTGTCATTGTGGGGTGTATTATACCATACCATGTTATCTGATGAAGTGCATTTATGAACCAACATGTCCATTTACTCATACAGTATATTTTTGTGGTGAATTAGCTCACTATATGGTGGGGAGTTTTGCTTTTTTTCACAGATGTGTCAGAATTATCTGCGGTAAAGTTTATTAATGGAGAAACCTCTGTAAGCACATGGTTATTATTGTTTTCTCCAGATTAGTAAACTGATCATCATCAGGGTTTTCATGGCTGATTGTTATAAAGGGCAAGCTTTTTGTCTCCAATTATTGGACTTGATAAATAGGAAATCAATGACATTAAAACATAAAAACTGATCTTTATTTTAATAAAATAATATCTTATGCTGTACCCATCTATAAGGTTTATGTCTTTCTAGTAAGGAAGTGACTTGAACAATACTTAGTAGGACCACCTGCTGTTCACAAAGCAGACTTATTAAAAGAAAGCTTGTGTTACACGTCATGAAAAGAGTATTCATAAAAAAAAGGAATTGTATTTCTTCATCTGAATACAAGACTTCCTGCTGTGGTACAGTTTCTATAACAACACTTCCTGTGGCTTTGATGGAAAGAGGTAGTGGGGCTTTTGAGGATGCTGGGACTGATAGGGCTGGGTGGTGCTATTTTCATCAAGTCCCATTTACACTTCAGAAATGAGAGACTTTGCAGATAATATTTGAGGAATGCCTGGTAAAATGAAGCACCTGGAAGTTCCTAATGGCAGATTGGTAAGTGATATATATGCGCATGATGCCAAGGGCAGCTCACATACTGATTAACTACAATCAAGTTTTGTGTGTTTTTCTTAGCAGTGAGTTATGGCGCAGTTCCTCACACTAATTAAATCTCACTTTCACGTAGCTAAATGAAATTCATTCAAAAATAGGTGAAAGGTCCTCCAAGTTAACTATTTTTAATGCATATTCAATTGGATTTTTTTCTTATCTGTGGTTGTATGTGTATATAAAACTTCCAGTGGTCTAAGTATTAAACAACCTAACACAAAAAGTTTATAAAAAAGCAAACGTATAAACAAAGAAACATACAACAAAAGTGCAATACTTCCTGGCAAACAATCCGCAGTTATTATTTATATAGTAACCTTCTCTAAATAAAGGATAAATGGAATCCAACGCATAATATTTATTTCAAAATTACATTGCACAATGGTAATGCATGGAGAAGGAGATTATGTTTAGAAAATCATAAATCTTTATGATTCTTTATGTGTGTGCTTTCCTTGGGATCAGCTGCTGGTTGAAAGTTCTGATGGGGTTTTGTGGACATTTTTTATTGGAAGCATTTATTTGCATCTATGCTGTTGTTTCTTTCATTTTTTTTGATGAGTAATTAGTTATGTAAAGAATACTTAAATAGAGATAAATAGTACTAAATATTGTGTCAATTGACATATGTATGTCTGATATTGTTTTTGAAACCTTTGGGGCTTTACCTTATTTATGCTTTTAAATTTGTTTAACCACCTGAGCGTTACACTGAGGTCTAGATTTCTGTACCAAAATTGTTCCACTGTTTTTTTAAATTGTAGACCTGTAACTTACAGAAATATGTCCGAACAAGGGTCTAGTAGATATTATGAATATAAAAAATGTTTGAAACACACAATCATGTAAAAAAA
>NC_092859.1:73413879-73428123 GCF_032062135.1 Pyxicephalus adspersus
TTTCAGAAGGCACCCGGCGCTGGACGAAGAAGGACGTGGGACAATCAGCGGGACCAGGTAAGAAGCCGGCCGCCACCTTGTGATCCGCCGGCCGGCAGGAATCTTGTGTTCCGCCGGCCAGCCGGCGGAACACAAGATGCCAGCCGGCTTTTTACCGGTCCCGCTGGTATAGGAGAAGGCACCCGACGCTGGAGAGGGAGATCGACGGACGATGATCGACGGAGGACGACGCTGGAACACGACGCTGGATGAGCACAGCAGGACCAGGTAAGTGGGGATTTTAATGTACGAAAAATCTCGGGCTTAACGAAAATAGCAACTTTTTTTAGCCCGTACGAAGGTTGGGCTTAACGGTCGGGAGGTTAAAATATTTTTTATGTTGTGACTTTTTTTATTTTACTATGATGCAAGTTCATTCCATGGGCCTGATTTATTAAAGGCTGGAGAGAATAAACTTTCATTAGTGAAGCTGGGAGATCCAGCAAACCTGGAATGGATTTCTTGTAAATGTAAAGTCATTTGCTATTTTCTAGCAAATGTTTTGAATCCTGGACCAGATCAATTCCAGGTTTGCTGATTAACTCAGCTTCACTGGTGAAAGTGTATCCTCTCTAGTATTGGAGAGCTTTAATAAATCAGGCCCTATGAATCAAGCTTTAAAAACGTAAACATAATACTGTGGCTAAAAGGACTGACGTGTTCTATAGATTCAATATACCATAAAAATACACAACTGTCTATGCCAAACAGGTAATGAAATTAGTAGCCATTTTTTGTACTGTTTTATTTTCTTGAGGAAACAGAGGCAATATTTAAGCAATGGACACACGCCAGATGATTCCCACTTGACAATAATGCTCCCTCTGGTGAAAATAATCAGTTCACATGATCAGCAGATCAGACGAAAAACAGAGCAGAGATCAACTGTTCAGCAACGACCGCCATGCGCTGCTTTAGAGGGAAGCACAGCAGGGTGCTACTTGCTTGTCCTCCCTTCCTCCACTAAACAGAACAGTGCTGTGTGTACAGCGCTCATTTGTAGAAATCTGTCCACAATGACCCTGATTTATGAAAGCTCTCCAAGGCTGGAGAGAATACACTTTCATCAGTGAAGCTGGGTGATCCAGCAAACCTGGAATGGATCTGGTCAAAGATTCAAAACATTTGCTAGCAAATAGCAAATGATTTTTAAAAATCCATTTCATGTTTTCTGGATCACCCAGTTCACTTCTGAAAGTGTATTCTCTCCAGCCTTGGAGAGCTTTCATAAATCTGGGCCAGTGAGTGGAATCCCTCTTAGACAGTATTTTGAACAGGTTATGTAAATTGTGTTAATATGATAAAGATTGTATATGATTTTAGTTTTCATAATCTTTATTAGTTGTGCTGCCAAGGACATCATCTTTATGGCGGCAGCTTTGCTATCATATAAACAAACTATCGGTCTGGGGGTACTGGGGGTACAAACTATCATGGATATTGGGAGTTTGTTAGCCAATGGTCATGGGGATGGCTATAAAGCCACTTAGTCACTGCTGTAGTTGTTGATAATAGCCTAGTCACTCCCTCCCCACTGCAACCCAGATAACTTCTTATATGATGCATTTAGGGGTTACGGTTTGGATCTTTAGGTTTTAGGTTCAGAGATTAAAGTATACATACAGTGCCCCCCTTTTTTTCAGAACGCTGCACAAAACATTGCCATTGTTGGGTTCTCTGAAGCCATGCTGTACTGTTATTATCAGGTCTCGTTGTTGCAACATAATGATTCAGCTGGTTGGCATTTTGTTGAAATGCCTAAACATAACTGTTTGTTGATTGAAGTAGTGGTATGCACAGTATGTGTTTATGTTTGTGCTGAGCACAGCTGTCCCAAATCATTCCAGTGCTGGGAATATATTCAGTTTATGTGGATTTAAATATTGACATTTGTATGTCTTTTTTTTTGTAAACTGATGTCTGTAGGACTACATTGCAGAGAAAATAAAGCGGCTGTAACACTCTGTAATGCCAACCCCAAAACATTTCATTTAGAAAACTTGTTTTAGAAATATAGGCAAAATTTGTGCAAAAATGTGCAAATAGGATATATTTGAATTCACATTTTGTAATACTATGGGACAGCGTTGTGTTCATTTTATGCATGTTCCCTAACCACCAGGATTTTTTTATTTAACCAGTTAAAAAGGGTCTTGTCTGTGCGAGCCTTGGATGTAAACGCTGTGTAAATTCAGTCAATGTTAGTCAATGTCACAGAGTTAGTGACCTACTGCCCTACTAAACATGATAGGGTTGTTGATTATTTAATCAGACTTGACGCCTGCATCCAGGACTAAAGGTAGGAGGTCTCATGCTTCACCATGCCTGGAAGCACTGGGCTTTTCTGCATGCTCTGACAGATGAGGGGAAACTCAGTAACAGTGAGCATTGGGGGTGTAGTTTACCTTTTTTTTGAATCCATCATTAACCCTAATTTAATTTTAGAAAAAAAGTAGACAATAACAACCCAGCCTATACTGGTGACATGAAAGTCAAATGGGCCTCTGAATAAAGCCTCCTAGAAATCAGGACAACTTTATGAGATGAAAGGTGGTCCAGTGTTACATTTTAAGTTTAACATTAACACTGCCATATGGATTTTGTGTGACTTTGGCATAATGTATTCAGGGAAAGAAGAGGCACTAACAATTGCGTTTTTTTTTCACTTACTCTGCTTTTCTATGCCCCTGCCTGACACTTTTAGGTAATCCAAATGCAAGCCTGAGGGGAAAATAGGCATGGAGAATAGAAAACAAGATTTTATGTAGCTCAGGTACCATACGGCCTTTTTTCTGTAGGTACTTTTTTTGGTGAGGTGAACACTTCATAATGCCTCAGGCCTTTGCTGTAGTTAAGGAAAGGTATTAGACTTTCCTTGACTACAGCCTTCGATGGTATGCTTGCCCCATACCATTTTCTATGTAATTACTGTCAATTCATTGAACACACAAAATTAGATATTTGTTCTATGTATTGTTTTAGGATTTAAAAAATACTGTAATATGGTAACATCAATCTATGATATATACATTATATATACATTAAAAATTATATATACACACACACAACATACATAAATATATATATGCCTGGACCATGACAGAGTCTTATTAAATCTAGATGAACTGGCATGCATAGGAAAAAATGTTATGATATATGAAAGTCAACTTCCCATTTTAAATGTGTATTTATGTACTTTATGTATTGCAGAGAAAGAATCATAATCATTTTTGCATTCTTTCTTATGTTCCTCTTTTAGGTATTGGCTGTATCTGATGGAGGTAAGTTACCCACCACTAAATGTTGAATTCATTGAGTATTATAAAAACAGCTGTGGTTATCATAAAATATTCAATGTAATAGTCTGTGAAATGAGACCCCAATAATCTTCATCATGAAAGAAGGATATCTAAACCCCCAAAAAATGTTGTGGCTACACTGGTTTTCATTTTTCAAGCTAAGAATATTTTAATAAAGCAAAAAACGGCAATGTCTTTCTATCCCACAGGATAAGTTCTGCACAGGGGTCCACTGTTGGCTATGTCTGCCACTGGTAAAAACCATGGCTTTCTCCATAGATACAATAAATAGTGAGCATAGCCAAACATTACAGGAGATCTGTTTGGTGAAACTAAAAAGCACAAATTGGTGCCACCAAATCTAAGGATTAGTAAATTGCAATGTGTAGATTTAAATACACTTTATCAACAACATGCAAACAGCTTGCAAAACAGGCCACTACCTACTAGCAGGCATGTTTACTTTCCAAGTGACTGAAGGGGCCCCAGTTCTTTTTTAAGCATGAATTTCCTTTGTTTGTCATATGACATGAAGAACTAAATTACCTTTCTGCCTTATCAGTTTTTAAAGGAGTCATGCCAAGCGGAATAGATCATTTTAATGTCATCTGACAATGATTACTACTGTATCAGGATAAACGATAGAAACATTTAAAATTTATTGATATTCATTGTGGAAAGGTCAAATACATAATGAGCAAAGTGGCAAGTAACTTGAGAAAAAATGCTATTTTTTTCTTAACACTATTGGCTGGTCTTTTGTCATTTATTATTATTATTATTATTATTATTATTAAACAGAATTTATATAGCGCCAACATATTACGCAGCGCTGTACATTAAATATTTACTTTTATTTGTAAATTTAAGTATTTGTTTCCTAAGATGCAGTGTATAACTATTGCAGCTAAACTAGAAGAAAATCAAAGTGCTGATTACTAGAAATAAGGAGTTTTGTAACAGTAATATGTAGAGAAAAATACATCCAGTACTTACAAATATTACCCATATACCAAATAAAATAAATAGTGAATTGAGTAATAATAATACTAAAATGATTTATTGTAAATCTATGATTTGTCATAAAAGACAAATACCAAGCTCACTTTATTCCTTCCACCAGCACATACCTTTCTTTTGGTCCTTTGCAACAACATTAAGCAAAAGGGAAAAAGGAAATAAAGCCATAAGTAGGCTCTAATTGTCACTAATTGCCAAACACCAGCACTCTCACACGAGTGAAAGGGAAGTGAATCACATGTTTCCTAATACCCAGACATACCAAGGTATGTATTTGATCTTGGTGATAGTACAGAGCATTGGGGGAATGAAAGTAAATATCTTTGGCAGTGAAGAGAACCTAAGGGAGGGATAGAATTCAATTTTTTTTAAGTTGACTGCTTACACACTAGGAAGATTTTGGGGGAATAGCAGGATAAAATAAAAAGGGAACTGGTACCACCAAGACTAGAAGACATACAAGCAGCTATAGAAACCTAGCAGATACCCCACCTATCCCCCTAAACATGTATTTTGTTTCCTGCTTTGTGACTTTTAAAGAGACTTTCTTTGATATTCTGCCACTTTGACATTTTTTCATTGGACAGGAGGTTAGGGTAGAACTTTTTTTTACCAAGTACAGCCATGAATTTTACCTTTCTGTGCTGTGTTGAAAACAAAGTGTTGCCTGGAGTTGGCTATTTACTGATAATCACTATTGGAAAAAGATGAATACCTATAATGACCTAAGGTCCCTTTAATAGCCTAAGGCCAAATTCTTACAGGTGATCTCACAGCAACTTCACCCACCAAACACAGGGACTATTGTATGTAAAAAATTCCTAAATGTAGTGGGGATAAAAACAAAAGGCAAACAGGTTCTCTTCAACAGAAGACAGGTCAAGTCACGTAACTTTAGTGTCAGTTTGCACTAGTTCCTGTCCAAGATTGTGCTACCAAATGTCTCTTATGCCAGTGCAGGGTTTTTGAAACATTTATTCCTTACTGGCATCATGTTTCCATCATCTTTGACTTGTGTGAAGTGTTTTTGGAAGTTTATCCATTTGCACAGTTGGAAGAGACACAAAGGTGAGTGGACATTTGATTTGTTATGATCTATATTAAACAAGCTATTAGGCACAAAAAATGGATTCTCTGGGGAAGTACTAATATACATGCTTCTTTTAGAATGTAATTATGGTTCTACAAATGTTTTTCAGAATATGGATTACTGTCATTGCTATAGGCCCTATAGAACTCATTGATAGAATAATTTACCCCCAGATGTGCTACCATCTTTGCTCATCCTATTGGCTTAAATCACATTTTAAGCCATTTTTGATCTTGGTATCTTGATTAATAATTCAAATTAGCGCAGTGATGACATGACTGGCCTGGTACTGGCTACACAGTCCTAAGTAGAGTAGCTAATCCCTCATTATTTAGCGAAGTTCAGCTTTATTGCAAACTATACTGTCTCCTGCTAAATTACACTTTATGGGGCTATTGGAATGTGCCAGTGCAGCATAAGGACACAAAGTACAATAGTCTCCTCCATCAGCGCCCAAATTGGAGCCAAGAAAAATAAAAACCATTTTGTAGGGAAATAGGCACAAAAACAATCATCTTAAACTTTATATTTTGGAGCGTATTCTGTATGGTATTTTTGCAAATTGCATTTTCAGAACAATTGCATGTTTAGAACTTGGTTTACTCCTTAACTAACTTTGAATTCAACGTAGACTTAAAGTGAGACCTAAACTTTTGGAATAATTAGCAAGTTTAACGTGGTAAAACAAGAAAAGTAAAAAATACTGCTAGTATATATTTTTTGATGCAGAATTTCTTCACATGTGTCATTGTCTAGGGATCCTCTGCTCTTCTATCCTTACAGGAGTCCTTAAGTGTTTAGCATAATCATACACGTGTCCCTACCGCTCCTTCTACTTATCATTAAATTATACCAGTGGGAAAACCAAACAACTGCATCTGGTAACAGTAAGATATGTTCAGTATTAGTTTTAAGCTAGGTACACACTTCCAGTAATTATCAGATATGCAGAAACATGCACGATCACTGAACGACTGTAAGCACCATAGATAGTGAACGATCGTCGGCCAATCAGATCCGCCGCGCCGGTTGTTACTTGGCGTCGTTGATGACTTTTTTTAGAACAATTTTTGGCCAATCGGTTGTTCGTTTTCATCAATAATTATTGGACGTGTGTACGCAGCTTTAGCCTCCACAAATGTAGAGACCTTTTTGGAGCAATCTCACAATGGTATCTAGACAAAATAATAGTTTTGAATGCCATATATAGGTGCTACATTATTCAAAACTGACCTGTCTTGCATACTTTGAAGGATACAGAGGCTCGAGTCTAGGCCCTCTTTAAAATGTTTAAACTAAGTGATGACCAGTGGGTTGTAGCTTTTTACTTTTTGCTCCTGTTTACTTTGAACTCTTTGTCACTGTGACCATTAGTTGGTTCTCCCTTATTTTGTCCTACTTTCTTTAAGTCTAACGGTATTATATAGCATTAAATATAACAATAGGTTTTCATGTTTTAACCTTGCTAGCTATTCTTACATGTGAGTAAGTTAGTCCTCTGTTGTAAATGTTTGCATAGTTTCTGCTCCCAATAATATTGTTCTATATTGCTGTAATAGAGGTCACAGAGGCCTAATTGTCAAGGTTACAGTTCTACTGTATCATAAATGGCATTAGATATTTCCTTTGAAACTGAGAAGTAGCTCTATGTCATGAAAATAGATTCTTTTAAACTATAGGCTTGTGAAACAAAGATATAGGTGGTTATAACTCTAATATTTGTTATGTTTACAGAGTTGCACAATGCTGATTTAGACGGACGAGGCAGTGACCATAGTCTGAACAGCTTGCCTAGTGTCCAAACGGCTGGATTTGCATCTGACCGATCAGTTGCTAGTTGGGCAGTATCATTTGAGAGGTTACTGCAAGATCCTGTTGGGATTGAGTATTTTACGGTATGAAAGCATACTCGATGATGTTTTATAACTCAAAACTAATATAGTTCATAATATTTCATAATAAAGTAACTATATTCTATGCTGTTGCTGGATTTGGTTTTAGATACTTGAGAAATCATTGGATAGTGTTTTGTATTTCTTTAAATAAAACAACCAAATAATAAAATGCATATTACTGTGTTAACATAATGCCAACGTATGTGAATAGGCTTCATTCTATTTTTTAATTACCCATTACACAGTTTTATTTTACATTGGTTAATGTAACAAGTTGAATTTTGGTGTCCTTTTACATTTTTCCTACATATTACTTCCTACATATTACTTTTTTCCTACATAGTTCTTCCAAATGATTGTTATTGGACAGTGTTCATATGGTGCTAACACATTATGCAGCGCTGTACATTAAACTGGTCTTGCAAATGACTGACATATACAAACAATGAAACAGGAGGATAGGACCCTGCTCAGAAGAGCTTACAATCTATGCAAGGGCATTCCTGAACAAAGACCAGACAGTCTGTTGTGGGTGAACCTCCCTTTCTCAGCTGTGCTTTCTGCATTAAAGCTTTCTAAAGCTCTCTAATTGAAGAAGATAGACATGATATCATGTGTGATGCTGGGGGAGCCAGCAAATCTGGAATGGATTTCCTAAAGTAATTTTCTAATATTTGGCAAATATTTTTAATCATGGACCAAATCCATTCCATGGCTGCTGAATCATCCATTATTATTATTATTATTATTATTAAACAGGATTTATATAGCGCCAACATATTACGCAGCGCTGTACATTAAATAGGGATCATCTCCTATGTAGCCTTAAACTGAGACCTAAACTGTGGTGTGTAGAAATTTGCATTCAGCTAGTTCATGACAACTAGTAGTTTATTCAAGAACATTGCTTAGTCCATTGTACTACATTGGGTGCAGAAAATTAGTGCAACTGGTGTAAGTAGCTGGATCTTTCTTTTTTATAAGACTCATGTAATCTCTTGTTTTGCTGCAGTCAGGCTGGCCAGTACTCTAAGCCAAGTAGACTCTGCTGTGTGCAGAGTTTTGCCTATAGAAGAAATGATTCTAACTGTTCTTTGATATCCTTTCATTGTTCACACACAAGCTGTGGGTAGGAGTGTGACCAAACCGTATCACCTAACTGCAGTAAATAAAACTGAGATCACAAACCTGGTTGTACTATTTGGAAAGGCTTTGTAAATTTCAGGACTAACTGGACAATTACAAATCCGGAATGATTCTCTATATATTTGAACTACATACTTAGTTTGAAATAGAGGATTGTAAGGTGAATTGTCATTTATATCAAGGATGGGCATTTTTTTCACCAAACAGCATTTTTGATATATCATCATATCATCTTTTTATAACATCTGCCCATTTTCTGTTGCCTAGCTCTAATAGTGAGTTACAATAGTATGAAGGAGATTACAGGAAGGAAACATATGATAACTTTTGGTCAGATAAAATGTTTTGTCTCTTTTATTCATTTATGCAGCTACGGCAAAAACAAGCTAACTTGGGTATTTTAGACAGTAGGTATATATTATTCTTCTTATCCATATACAAGACAGAATTTTTGTCCTAATCCCTTTACCCAATGTTAGTCTGGTTGGAGTAGAAAAGTTTTTTAAAAATGTTTATCAACCCTAAAAAAACAACACGTATGGCCCATCTGTGAGCTTCTTAGTCTCTCCTATTGCTCTGCACTGACTAGCTTTACCTTTCTATGGCCATGGATGGTATCTCTGAGCATCCTACACCTGCTCTGTCACTGGCGTAGTTGGATTCTACTGACTACTGGGTCTGACCATCTGCAGGCCTTGACAAAGTATTCTGATTTGGAGGCCCAGATTGCCAGACCAAAGGCCTCTCATGGAGAGGACCAGTATCAGGGTAAGCAGGAATCAGCAAAGGTGGCTGGTTAAGAGGATGGCATAAATGGGACTACCAGCAGCCCCATATTAGGAATTCTGAAACTGAAATGAGATGGACATTTCTATTATCAGTAACTAGCCCATCTAGAATCCACTATAGGGGCCCTTAAAAACAGAGAACAGGGTAATTGATGGGATACTACTGGGACCTAAAGTAACATTCTCCAGCCTGTCCCAGTAACATTTTCTCTCTTACAAGTTTGTGGCTGACATAGCATAGCCACAGATACTAAAGATGGACTGATACAACATCAGACTGTTTTTCATAGGGACATGGAAGGGACTTTTTCCTTTCTTCACTGTATATCCGGGGACATTACTTGTTTTTTCACTGCATTCACTGTTAACTTTTCTCTCTTATGTATAATAATATTGAGTTTTCTTTGATGGTGCTGTGTGGGAGGACCTGTCTGGAATGTTTAGGTAGTACACGGTAATGTGTTTATAGTTTGGCGAAGAAGAGGGGTGGTTAGTGGGCCTTGCTATCTTGCTCTGTGCATGGCCGCTCCCCTCACTCCAAGCCTTATCTATGTTTGCAGATATGATATGGTTGGTCTCTCCTTTTTCCTCCCTGTATTTACAATATTCTTTTAATACTGCTACGTCTCTGTACCTCTCCCTTTCATGTGGCTTAGTTTCCTCATGTCAGAATTTCCAGCAAAGAAAACAGTGATTGACACAGTAATGACATTACCAACATGCACTCCAAATCCCATGGGACAAACTGATATAGCAGTACCATAGGTTTCACACTACAGATAAACAGCTTTGAGGCTGTATGGTCAGTAGTTCCTAGGTACTCCCCCATAACTGAAAGTTTACTGCTTTTTTTCAGGAGTTAGGTTCAGTTTCAATTTAGGTCCACATACAACTGATGTGCTATGGTTGAATAATAGTATTCTTGTAAGGCTTCACTGACAATGAACACCATCAGCATCTATTCACATACACTATACTATAATAAAAGACTTGGTCCTAGATAAGTGCTATTGGATCTGGAAGTAGTTGACCTACTGGCCTTTCATTATTTTGTGATCTCACCTAAACATTTTTTACAGTGATTCATCTTGTAGTAATTAAAATACATTTATTACATTGGCTATTTTCTGTTTGTTTTTTTTTCCAACTTTTTTCCAACTGTGCCTACTTCTTAGATTATTAAATCTTTCCTGTACTCAATTAATAATTTTGATGTGTGGATATGTGAGTTACATGCTTTCATTGATAGTCTACTATCACAATAGGGACTATTCATTAAAAGGACTTCTCTGTATATGCTTTAATGGATACAGTAAGATGACATTAAAGTCTCTTTAGAAAGTGCAGACTTGCTATTAAAAAGTAAAATGCTCCATACTAGCCAATCCCAGATATTTTTTAGTTAAAATGTATCCAATGCCAAAGTTTTGTCATATTATGTTCCTAATCTCCCCTTCAGGGAAATTCACCCTTTTTCATTGTTCTAATTACCATTGCTACAACAACTTAATAGGGAAATCCAATATTTAATTATATTTTACTAGAAATAGTGGAAATCTATCAGTGGACTCAATTCATTCCTACTTCCTTTCCCTACAAAACACTAAAATTATTGCTTAGTGTATCTAAACTAAAAACAGTAAACATAGTTTTGGCCTTACACCTATAGTAAAATCTTTTTGATTTGATGAATCACTGTATTTGTTATTATTATTTGCATTAGCATACTGAATAAATCCTCTATGCAATCTATACCCCTATATGCTGAACACAAGTAATAAAAAGTTTCTCTAATTTAATTGTTGCAGGAATTTTTGAATAAAGAATACAGTGCTGAGAACATACATTTTTGGAAAGACTGTGAAAAGTATCAAAACATTTCTGAAGATGACACTGAGCAGGTATCTATGATAAAACAAAAAGGGTGAATATTGTGCTTAGATGAATATAATTACCTGCAAGCTTTAAAGATTCATTTCATGGCAGACAATGGGAGGATATAATAACCTATATGTTTTTTTTGTAATTTTACACTGGTTTTCATATATGATAATTAATTTTTACAATGCAACGTCCAAGGCTGTTGCCCCATGACCAACAAAATTCCTGTTAGAAAGTTATAGTATTTTTTCTCTTTTTCAGCCATCAGCTGGGATTTCCTTAGGAGCTGTATGGCTTACTATCTGTATCTGCTCTTTAACTATGGGCAACACTGCTTTGTTGTTTTGTTTAGCAGCTCATATAGTAGAAGTTTAGCAAAATCATTTTACCTTGTTTTTTATAACATGGGAAAAGGATAGAATCCTTGTTCTAATAATATGCAGGAAAAAATTAGAGGTGACCTTCAACTGCTGTTCAAACAACATAAAAAGTTTCTGCAGCCTGATGTCAGGAGTGTATTAAGACCCTTGGAGGCCTTAAGCATTCAAGATTTTGGTTCCCTCATATGTATGTAATTCAAAAAATAAACAATAATAAACCATAAAATAAAGTTTTATTTATCTAAACTTACAGTAAGATGGAAAATAATGTTTATTTTTGTATACTTCCACTTTATTTATATTTGAAAAGTTTTCGCCTACTTTTTTAATTGCAAAGTCCTTGATCAGATCCTCAAAACTAATCTTATGTAACACATCTGCTTCTATACTTAATAGAGATAAGGCATCCATCCTGCCTTGTTGCATAGTTGTTCTGATGAGATTTTTATTATACTTCAACTGAGAAAATTAACGCTCAGCTGAGCAATTTGTGACCAATAATGTTAAAAATATACAAAAGCCAATGCCTACATTTGGAAAGGCACACTCAATATTGTCTTCTACAATTATTTTTCCGCATTTATTGTGAGCGCCCCTTTTGGGGATCCTGGTTCAGCCGCACAATTTGCAATATTGCACCATATGGTCTATGGACCATGTTAAATTCGTCTATGGAAAATTTCTATGGTGCCCCCTTCTCTTGATGCCCTAAGCACGTGCTTTTTTTGCCTAATGGTTAATCCACCCCTGCCTGGAGTACATGAATTTGAAGTTTTTTTCCGACCATTTTACTGGAATGCAATGAGCCACTAGTGACATATCTTCTTCCAGATTTATCTTGGTGTCTGTATACTAATTTCTTCTTTAGATTTCTTCTGTCATCATGTCCCAGAGACACAACAAAAAAAAATAAAATTAGCCCAGAGTAGGGAAAATATACTTAATGGAATGTGTAAATAAAGATTCTCCATTCCAAAAATAGCTTAAAGAGAATACCAACTTGTTTTTTTGTAATTTTATACTGGTTTTCATATATGATAATTACTTCTTACAATACAATGTTTTTTGTACTGTAATAACAAATTGTGCATATATTGTTTTTTGTTTTTGTTATTGATG
The DNA here is from genome assembly GCF_032062135.1 of Pyxicephalus adspersus. Classification (NCBI taxonomy): domain Eukaryota; kingdom Metazoa; phylum Chordata; class Amphibia; order Anura; family Pyxicephalidae; genus Pyxicephalus; species Pyxicephalus adspersus. Next base: position 73,426,537 of record NC_092859.1, read on the forward strand.
GTTTTTCTCTGAGGTCTTTATAGCCATGGAATGCATGTACATTGTATGACCTTTCATGTATTGTTTACACATCTCATTTGAACTTTTGTTTTATGTTATTTCCTTGTATTAGATACCTGTGTGGTTAGGTTATGTGAATGAACCCACAAAACGGCATGCGACTTTGTAGACCGTGTGTCATTTTTAAAATTCACACCACAATAAGTGTGCATGTGGTTTCTTAAATGGAAGATACAATATGCAGTTATTTGACAGTGCTGTTTTTATTCAAGTTTGATAAATATATATATATATACTAAACACTAAATAGTTGTGATCGTATGATTTAAAATATTTTGTATAACACCTTAAATGTTACTTAGCTGTTACTATACACAGCTTCCACAGCTGAATGACAAATACTGTATATGTGTTCATACAATGTAAGAAAAACATCTCCACCCTTAAAGGATGTGGCATGATTTCACAAAACTTCAACAGGATGTAGTTACTTAAGATGCAAGAAACATATTAGTCAAGGACCTTCTTTTAGTTTGGTAGAACACAATCTGATTTATGGATGGTATACTTTATTACTTCTCAAGCCTTTACTGTATATATTTTTTTCCTGGTCCATTGTGCACAGATCCCTGACATTGTTTATCGTGAGTGAAAGTTTCTTTGGTAGCAAGACTGGGAGCATTTACCATTGATGTTACCCCTGTTGCTAAATCACTAGAAAATTAGTATGTTGTGATAGTTGAGAGGTGATTACTACAAGTCTTCTAAATGGGACAGATCTGGCCTGGCAACTTCTGAACTCCATAAAATTAAAAAATGGCAGTGCGTTTCAGAGGAAGGGAGGTATTGCTATTTCAGTCATAAACAGTTTCCTTTAAACAGACATTGTCATCCTGCCCGTACAGTGTCTGTACAGATTTCCATGAACCCAGTGATACTTACCTCTCAAGAATTCCTGTATCGTTTTTGTCTCTATTGCAGCCACGCGTATTACTAGGTCGAAACAGATGGCAGAGGTAATCACTAGAGAGGTCAGTATCAGTGGGTTGAGGAGTGTGGAGACCTAACACAGACATTTAGGACTAAGTGACAGTATGTCTTTATGATGTGAAAAGCTGCTCAGATATAATATTCTACTGTTTTTGCTTTGTAGTTGTTGCATGAGTCTCAGAGGATCTACAATGAATATCTCTCAAGTAGCGCATTGTGTCCCGTCAACGTGGATCAGCAGGCCATTATTACAGAGGAGATGCTAAAAAAACCATCTCCTCATCTTTTCAAAAAACAGCAGCAACAGGTTAATGCAATTTACTAATAACTGTGCTACAGAAAAAGATTTAGGGTGCATTCACACCAATGTGTGCAAGTGCTTTTAGGTATATTTGTTGTAAGTTAGTCTCATTTGCATTATGTGATGAGTGAATGCACACCTGGATTTTTACATATTTGCTTTTTTATTAAATTCAACAAGCTAGAAAGCGAAGCTTTGTTGTGCAGCAATTTCCCTGTATTATCCAGAAATGCACCATAGCTTCTGTAAGAAAATGCTAGTTTCCTAGTAGTCATGTTAATCCTTTCTTTTTTTTT
>NC_092859.1:73428310-73433050 GCF_032062135.1 Pyxicephalus adspersus
AGCATAATGTATGTACAGATGCCCCATGAAAAGTAGAAAAAAGAATGTTCTAGGAAGGTTGTTGCTAAATAGGCATCTGTATATCTAGGCTAGCAATTTAAGGAGTATTGCCTTTACAGCTGATCTTTTAGACTAACAAAAAGGTGTAAGACACAGAAAAAAAAGAAGAAAACAACAAGGAAAAGAACTAGCATTACTAGTAAGTCCCAAGAAATATGAGTGCCGAAGAAACAAGTGTTGTGGATTTCCACAAAACCGGAATCTAAAGGGGAGATTTGCCTTAAATCAAAGACTAAGTAGAGAAGTGTTTCATATATTCCTCCCAGGGTGCTCAGATCACATATCATATTTATCATACTTATGCTATATCATTATATCATCATATTTTTCAATTCGAATATGTATACGACCCATCAGCTGTTCCATTAGCTGAATGTCCTCTCTATTAAAGCCAATAGTGTTGGGGGAGATGTCTGCTTCCATTTAGCAAAGATTAAATATCAAGTAGCCATGAGAGTATGGGCTATCAACACCTTTAAGGGCTTAGTAAGCCTATTGATTGGAAGGCCCAGTAAATGAGTTACATGGTCCAGTTCAATAGCCATACCTGTTAGGTTGGTTAGGAGATGTGTCACCTCTCGCCAATAAGAGTAGAGCATAGGGAGGGTAGAGGGAGCCTGTTGCAGTGCTAGCGACCGCTAGTTGAGGGATCCTTTGGTTTTTATACGGCATAAACAACGTATTTGGTAGAAGTTCATTCAGCAAAAGTTATATGACTGGCTTCATTCTTATTCAGATCAATGCATACAGTAACAGAAAACTGGCATCACTGGTAAACACAGATGTAGGCCTACAGATGTGAGGCAGTTACACATGCCAGTCATTAACTGTAAATGTTTTAATATTAGACCTGTTCTGCTACAACTAAATCTAAAACTAAACTAAAACAACTAACTCCCTTTTTCCCTCTTTAGATATTTAATCTGATGAAGTTTGATAGCTATGCTCGCTTTGTGAAGTCTCCTCTGTACCAAGAGTGTATGTTATCAGAGGTAGAGGGACGTCCTTTGCCAACCATTAGCTGCTGCTCAGCTGCAGGAGGGTGCAGTCTCTTTGACCCTGGAGCAATAAAGGTGAGCAGAATAGACTGCAGTTTTTACAACAACAATCACTGGAATGATTATCTTGTTTTTCTCTGATTCAATTCACCACTTTTTCTTTTATTTAGAAAAAAAAGCTAAGACCTGGGAAATCTTTGCCCCTTGATGTTGAGGCAGCTGCTTCAGATGGGATTGAAGGTTTCAAAATTCACAGAAGGTCATTCAAGAAAAAGGACAGGAGGGCAAATGCTAAAGGTGACACATTTTTGGGTATTCCAAACATTATGTTATTATTTGCATTGAGTACAATATTCAAAATATTAATGTTCTATGTTAAAGAAAAACTATATGGTTTAAATGATTTACCCAAACCCATGTTTATTATCACCATGGAGAACTTTAGAACTGTCGCAAAACATGACTAGGGTAGTGCGGATGCCTTGCCCCTGCTCCTTTCTTTGTCCCCCCCCCTTTCCCCCCTTCTTAAAACTTTATTTCTCAACTACTACACCCCCACCCCCCTTTATCTCCTCCTTGCTTGCCAACCTACCATACCTCCCCTTCCTTCATATCAACACACAACACCTTTTGGACTTAAAATTGGCTGGCAAGCAGCCGTTTAGTAGTACAAAATTAAATAACATAAACTTTTTTTAACATTAAATAACCATAAACAATTAACCTTTAATAACATTAATTACATAACCATAAATAACATATATACCATTAATAGAAACATAACACCTGTAAACATTTATAAATAACTATATAAATAACCATAAATAACTCCAATTATTAAAAATTTTTCATAACCCCCAACATTTACTAAATTAACCCCACTCTTTCAACTTTAGACTCTCCTCAGTCTACTTTTATTAAATTATATATATCCAGGCTGCAGGTCTTGGAAGGTAAAGCCCGCCTCCAGATGCAATAGTTGCAACCCACCATGAACCACGCTATGGCCCCTGGGCCCACCCTGCCTCAGGGACCCCACCACAACCAATTTAAAGGGGCACTCCACCACCCGGGATGCCCCTTCACCCCTGACTTACCACCGGGCCCTTACCTTCCCCCCAGACCCCAACCGCCCAACTTAATTCGCCAAAATTCAGGGTGGGTGGGCGGGAATTTTCTTCTTGTAAAACTATGACGACTTCTGACACAGCCCCCCTTTTATCTGTCCCCTTACTCCACCCTACCTTTCCCACTTTCCAATCCCCTGTCGCTCCTCCCTGTGCATCTTTTAAATCTTTAACTTTTTCTCCACCTACTCCTTAACCACCACTCCCCCCCCCCCCTTTCTTTTCTCGCTGGGCAGCCCCTTACACTCCTGTCATGAAGGCCCTGCTCTTATTCTGCTATGGGCCTTTCTTTCCCATTGATGACAAAAATTAATACGCTGGGGTTGCTGCCAGTCACCTACAAGCATGCAGAGTTTAGATACTACATGCTACAAGCTTGTTCTGGGGGGGTTAGTGTCTGATAGTCAGATAATATATTTAGATTGAGGTCAGCATAGGCTGCTGCGTACTTTTGTAATGACAGTTTTTTTTAATACCAAATTTGTAATGTGCACAGATATGTTAGCAAAGTTTTGTAGGCATATATGATTATAGTAAAAACATTTTAGTCCAACCTATTCCAGACCCATTATAGCAGTGATTAATAAATTAAAAATGTCAGTTCCCTCACCTTCCCCTCATCTTTGTCATAGTACGAGAACAAACTACAAACAATATGACAAGTTAACAGGACAGGATCATATTTTAACAGTTTTTAAGCTCCACAATTTTTGCTTTGTGCATTATTTGTCTTGTTACATTTCAGTTGTGTAACACTATTGCAACAGTCTTTGGCTGCTATAATGGGCCACTGCATATATATAGATATATATAGTGTAAATATAGTCTAATCATATTTTTGCAAATATTTAGGTAATGCCACCAATATACTATCAGACCCATGTTACTGAAAGAAGCTAATCATGGTACCACCTGGGGGATACTTGGGTCACTAAACCATATTACTGTTTTTTTGTTGTTAGAGACATATACATTATTTTAAGAACTATGCTACCTTACCAGTGACCAGGGCAGATCATATTCATTGTGTGAGTCACCCCATGTTCTTTCGCCCTTTCCACCTCTTTCTGTTCTTGATGTCCTCTTCCTTGATCAATATCAATTCATTGCATAGATGCATCCTCAAACAAAGGCTCCCAATAAGGCCTTTGTTAGTTATTGCATGGCTAGTTCCTATATGCAGCTTGAGCTGGCACTTTTTATATTTATGTATTGTTATTGATTTAAAAATACAGTTATTGAAATGTGTATTTGCTTTATGTAATAGTCTATTATTTGGATTGGTGGATGTATTGTCTGTCCAATAATATAATATTCCTAAAAAAGTACTACACTTCCTTATTGGATTAACTAGAACATCTTTATTGGATTGTGCTGATTCCCAGTGTAGCAGGTTCAGGCTCACTACTATCTGTGAAATAAGGACTTTTCCTTTTTATAAATCTTCACTCCTCAGAATTATGTTTTGATCCCGAAAATATAATTGTATGGTTTGTATGTAGTAGGATGCACTAAAGCAACCTAATTCAGATATACATATGAAAAGACACACTGTTTCTAAGGACACAGTTTTGTTTGCTTACAACCAGTGCAAAAATAGCTCTTTATCTAATGGGTCTGTCTCGGGTTACTTGTGTAACTAGTTCATCCACTCATTACACAATCAGGCCACCTAAACTTGTGTGTAAAAAGAGAGCTTCTGAACTTAGTAATGAAGAGCCTACAGCTGATTCTAATTCCTAGGCACATCATTTAAATGCTTCTGAGGAACTAGATAAACTGTATGTTTTATCACACATTCTATTTTCAGCATATCGGGAAGTCAATAATAGCCGCATTCATGCAACTACTGTATATAACTTACTGGGAAGAGCTAGCATATTTTTCATGATTAAATAAATAAATCTGATCTAATAAAGAGCCTTAGATACAGATTCTGGCCTAGCGCCTGCTGCAATATTTATACATAACAAAAAGATACAAAGAAAATAACTGGCAGAGACACAGTTACCAGTACCACCTGGTATTTAATGCCCTGGCTGTTAAAATGGGAATTGTTTCCAATATTATTAAAAGAGATTACATCCAGTAGATTGAAGCAGTGTTGGGGAAGCTCGAACCACCAGAGACCAAGGCTGGTGATAGATAGATTTTGGAATATAGGATATTTAAACCCCTGCTGTGGCACCTAGCAGTGAAAAAAAAGTAAAATGGTCCCATATTTATTACTGTATATGCAACCTGGCTGTGGGGGTTTAGTTTGGATTTATTTTAAGGCACAGGAGATATCAAGGTCATATGTTAAACAACACTGCACAAAACTCTGAAGTATGTGGGTAAGTGCCAAACCACTTCATGGAATAAGCCATGATTTATTGTCCAACTGTGACAAATACAGCCAACGATTTTCAGGGGCTAAAGAGTTTTACTGCTACACTGGCGTGCCTTTATATCAGTGCTTGTTTTACAGAGAAGTTTCAGAGTTTACTCTGCCCGTACTGGTTTTAAAGTCCTTACATTACTATTGAGCCCTGGTGAAGAGGGAGGTCCTTTGG
>NC_092859.1:73433381-73435558 GCF_032062135.1 Pyxicephalus adspersus
AGGGTAATAACAGCAGTTTACAATTCTGCCATTAGGCATATGAATAGGCCTATACTGAAATCACAAAGTCTATGTAACGTGATAAACATTACACCCCTGGCATCCCTTTAGATATACAGTATTCCAAGCAAATATTATTTTTTTTTTACCCCCATGTTTACTACTTTGGTTTATCCTTTTCTTTACAGAATGAAAATAGTCGCACTAACAGTTTGGAGCGTGAATCAGAGTGGAAGCATATCAAATATTGCTGTGTCTACCTCCCAGATGGAACAGCCTCCCTGACTGCTGTTAAACCTGGCCTAAATATACGGGAAATGCTGACTGGAGTCTGTGAGAAGCGAGGATACAGTCCTAATGATGTGAAAGTATACCTAGCAGGACATGATCAGGTATCCTAGCTTTGGAGTACACATCATAGAAAGATATGATACAGATTTACAGTACCCTTTTGTAGTGATCACAACTAATAAGGATGCTGTATGGATTTTTATTTATGTTATACACCAACCAAAACATTAAAACCACATATAATATTGTGCAAGTCACCCCTGTGTCACCAAAACAGCTTTCACCTGTCAAGGCATGGACTCCATGGGACGTCTCAAGCTGTCCTGTAGTAACAGTGACCAGAACAGCTGCAGCAGATCAGTTACATCACTCCTTGTCTACTTTCCATAGAGCATCCTGTCATCTCTTCCCCATCTAAACATTTCTTTTACATTTCTATTTCTTTATCGTTCTAGCTTTATACCATTGTAGATGCTTTTAGTGGTGGAAATGTGTCAGCATGAGCACACCGACTGCAACCTGTAAGCAGAAATCTGCACTGCTGTTTGTCTTTTGACATCTTTCACTAATAGCCATCATTAACATTTTAGCAATTGGTGGTATAGTAGTTTTTCTGTAGGATTAGAGCAGACTGGCTAGTTCCCTTTTTCTCCCATGTTCATCCATGACCCTTGGAAGCCTGTTACCATGTCCCTAGTTTACTGATTCATTGAGTTCACTTTCTTTGGACTACTTTTGGTAGTAGTAATCACTGCAAACTAAAGATTTTGTGAGCCACTTGTATAGACATAACAATCTGGCTCTAGTGAAAGTTGCTTAGATCCCAGAGCTTGCCCATTTTTCAAGTTTTCAACACATCTCACCGTTGGCAGATGCCATTGTAAGCAGATGTTATAAATTTCCCCTGTCATTTGTTTTAATGTTTAGGCTCCCTAATGTATACATGCATTTACATGCATTCACAACAAGTATAGTATTACTGCTGGAATGCACTATTATAGTATTACTTTTTTAAAGTGTGAACCCCTAAGCTATATCTTTAAACCCATTTGCCATTTGAACCAGATCTATTCCAAGTTTGCTGGATCACCAAGCTTCACTGCTGAAATTGTATCCTCTCTGGCTGGGAGAGCTTTAAAAAATCAGGCTCATTGAATCAATAAAGATCACAAACTGCTAACAATAACTAAAACTAACCCCTACAAACCCCCTAGTAAACTTGAGTCCGGAAAAAAGCATTAAATTATTCTCTTTTAGTGCTAACCACCACCAACCACTTACATAAGTCAATGATTTGGAGGTGCTTACATTTTATTATATTTACTAACATTATACACTAGTGTGTGGTTGCACACCTTTAGAAAAAAACTTCAGAATGTAAGCTCCCAGGGCTAACTAGGAGGGTCTATCTACTTTATAGCATGTATTGAGAAATTGATCAGATTTAATGTATATAGAAAGATCTGCTGGTTGAAGTGAAATACAAAGATATGCAATATATTAACTGACCAATAGGTGTCACTGTTAGCTTGTGTTTACCTGTAGGTATTGGCATAGTGCATCATAACACACACTTTTGTGAGTCTAATTGTATTTTTGTAGAACAGCACTATATTAAATATTAATATTGAGTAGGAAGAGCTGTTTAGTCATTACCATATACAATATCCAGGGGACAAATTGCTGTCAGTTATATTTATTGTGGGAAATTTAGACTTTAGGCTGCAAAGATCTGTATGACATAATCAGTTATCATGACACATCTGTATTATAACAGAATAGTAATATAAATACTGTGTAATATTATTAAATAGGTAAAATTTGTGCAAATCAAGTATAGCAAGCAGCCAACGCTGCGAGAATAAAACCCAATGTCTTGTCAATAG
>NC_092859.1:73437402-73439362 GCF_032062135.1 Pyxicephalus adspersus
GCTCTTTATGGCAGAAGGGAAAGCTGGGTCTTATATGTCATAATATAAACGTACCTGCCTTTTCGCAATCTTTGCTCATGCTTAGTTTAGTGTACGATCCTAGTCCATCACTATTTTTGTCACCTGGTCATTCTTTGGGTTCAGGATCCTCAGCCCATCTGGGTTAGGATGAAATGATGTAACTCCAGTGCATTCTATTTAATGTACAGCACTGCATAATATGTTGGCATTATTTAAATCCTTTTCATTAATATTAATATTATTATTATTATTATTAATAATAATAATAATAATAATAATAATAATGTGTTTGGGAGTTTAGTCATCCCTGGCAGCTAGCTATGCCAGGGTCAGGCAGGCAAGAACGTTCCTGCTCATATTTGTTTTTAATTTATTATATTGTTAGTTAGCAGTATAGTGCTTTAAAGCCCATCTCCAGGCTGCCCTTCCCCAAATCCCCCCCCTTGTGACCCCTACTGGCAGTATTTTACCAGGTCACATGATTCTTCAAGAAAGCAATCCATGACACCTTGCACTCAGTGCACTTAATTTTCCAGGATGAATATTTTGGGTTGTCATTCATCCTGTGGCAATAACCAGGTACTGTGGGGACAGCTTCATGCAAATGGTGAACATTTCACCCTGATCTGCTTTTAATGTAATACTGTCTAGGGGACCTTTCTAAGTAATAAAAATAAGCAAAGTGTTGGGCATTAGGACACAATGGGCCTGATTTATAAAAGCCCCTCAAGACTGGAGAGGATAGACTATCTTGGAAGACCCTGTGTGATCCAACAAACCTGGGATGAATTTCTTCAAAAACATTTTTTAAGAGTTGGCAAATTTTTTAAACCTGGACCAGATCCATTCCAGGTTTGATGGAGCACTTAGGTTCACCCATGATATATCTTCTCTGGTCTTGGAGAGCTTTATTAAATTAGACCCATTGTGGGGTTTGTTTTAATCTATTGCAAACACTACCAGCTTTTAGAATTTAGGGTAGCCAGAACTGAACTGTGTCACTCCAGGTTATCGCACTCGCACTGTTCCTAGGCCTAGGCCTTTGATATAAAAGGGAAAAATTCATATACCTTTCATCAACAGAATATGGAGGAGTGCAAAGTGAAAGTAGTACTCTCTATGCTACATTGTCTCCAATCAGCCAAATGATTTCCTAGTTGCCTGAGAGTTAGGATAGAAGAAGAGAATAAAAGAAGATAAACAGTTACTAAAAGTTCCAGGTTCAGAAATGAAGTAATGATTCAGAAAATTGCACACTGTAAACTCTTTCTGCTTCCTTGTCTCTCAGTTTGCTTGGGTTGTTCTTTAAGAAAAACACAGCGTGAGTATGAATGCCTACTCATATTGGAAGTATTATAAATATATATTCCTTTTCTGGATTAGTACCTTGATGGGCAGGGAACAGGGAACTATATATCTATTATCACAGCATTTATTATAATTTCCCTTTTCACTGCCAGTTACTTAGGAAGATCTGTTTTGGCACAGACATATTATGTAAAAGGAAATGTAACCAGCCACACGTCATCCATTAATCAGTGCTTTCATCTGAAAGCGTGGGTTTCATTATCTTGTCAGATCATTTATGTTCTGCAGAAGGTCATTAGGCATCTTATTTTAGGATTACTCTGCATTAAAGTCCTTATAAATGGTTGCTCATTCTCAGTTTATTCCTTACAACAGAGTTCATGTCATCAAAATAACAATTATATGGTACAACAGTGCATGTGGTCAGTGTCAAACAGTTTTATTAAAGATATTTAAATCACTAAGGACAAAATGGCTGGATTATTTCAATAACATAGACAATGTGATATGTTATATAGAAGTTTTCTGGTCAACTATTTACTGATAAATATAGGAATAATGGCTAAAACTTGGATATATTCAGTTACTGGAGAATGAGAAAAAGTATTTAAGTTATGTATCTCTTTTTTTT